>NC_135233.1:946059174-946414174 GCF_051348905.1 Ranitomeya variabilis
TGTACTTGGAGGGATTGCATCTCTCTCTGGCTCCTCATGCCCTTCTGCCAATTCAGCTAAGATAAGTGTCTTTTTTTTTTGTCTTTGTGCACACATGCAGTGTGCTTTGCAATTCAGTGCAATTCATTGTGTTTTCGTCCAGCTTAGACTTTGTTTGGATTTTTCAGTCATGCTGGATTCTCAGGAGATGCAGATATACTTTCTATGTCTTTAGTTAGATGTAGAATATTGGTATTATCTGCTGTGGATATTTTTAGGATTTTAATACTGACCGCTTAGAATTCTGTTCTATGCTTTTCTATTTAGCTAGAAGTGCCTCTTTTGCTAAATCCTATTTTTCTGTCTGCGTGTGTTTTTCCTCTTATACTCACAGTCAATATTTGAGGGGGGCTGCCTATCATTTGGGGTTCTGCTCTGAGGCAAGATAGAATTCCCATTTCCATCTATAGGGGTATTTAGTCCTCCGGCTGTGTCGAGGTGTCTAGGACGTGTTAGGTACATCCCACGGCTACTTCTAGTTGTGGTGTTAGTTTAGGGTTTGCGGTCAGTACAGGTACCACCTTCTCCTGAGAAAGTCTCTCATGCGGCTCCAAGGTCACCGGATCATAACAAATAAGTATTGAGCACATCAACAATTTTTTAAGTAAATATGAATCTAAAGATGCTATTGACATGAAATTCTCACCAGATGTCAGGAACAACCAATCCAGTCTACACAAAGAAATCTAATCATAAATGTTTATAAATGTATTTATATATAATAATGAGAAATGACAAAGTGTTAACACATGAAGAAAGAGGTGCAAAAGGCCATGGAAAGTAATGACAGCAGCTGAAATCTATCAGTGATTAGAAAGCAATGCTGCCACTTAGTGAAAAATAATATCAGCTGGTTCAACTGATGGTATATAAAAAGGTGTCTCATTACCAAGTTCCCACACAAGAAACATCTAATGATGTGTAAAACCAGTGAGCTGTCCCAAGACCTTTGCAACCTAATTGTTGAAAACGTACTGCTGTTATTGGTTACATTGTTGAAAACATACTGTTATCATTGGTTACAGAAGATTTTCTAAACTATTGAAGGCTCCAGTGAGCACCATTGGGGCAATAATCCAGAGGTGGAAAGAATATAATTTCACCATAAACCAGCTATGAGTAAGTAATGCACTCAACCACTCAACCTCCATTGCCTACATGCACACTTACCACGCAAAACTCCATTGCTGAACAAACAGCATATTCAATTGCATTTAAAGTTTGCTCCACAATATTTAAACAAGCCTGTGAAATACAGGGAGAACATAGTCTGGTCAAATGAGATCAAAATTGAACTCTTTGGATGCCATATTACACATCATGTTTGGAGATCAAAAGGCCCTGCATATCACCCCCAAAACACCATACCAACAGTGAAATTTGGAGGTGAGAACATCATGGTATGAGGCTGTTGTTCCACTTTCGGCACTGGCAAACTTTTTTACATCATTGAAGGAAGGGATGATTTGACAAATCAATCAAGATATTCTTGGTAAAAATCTCCAGCCATCTACTGGATGATGAAGATTAAACAACGTTGTACATTTCAGCAAGACACTGATATAAAAACACAGCCCAAGTAACTCTCAATTGGTTTCAGAGAAAGAAAATAAAGCTGCTACATTGACTAGCCAATCATTTGACATAAATCCAATAGAACATTTATGGTGTGGAAGGAACTAAGCTCAGAGTTCATAGAAGGAACCCATGGAACCATTACGATTTCAAGAGTATTTGTGTGGAAGAATGAGCCAACATCACACCTGAGCAATGCATATGACTAGCACACCTGGGAGTGACAATTTCTGTAAGGACTCAACGAGTCCACTGCTGGGTGTATGCTGGCAACAAACCGCCATGCTCTCAGATGTTTAATCTGTTGCACCTGGTTCAAAAGTGGATGCAGCCAGAGACTTCCATTCTGGCCCAAATGCTCAAATAATTGAGCGTGTGATGATGGACAGGTTCGTCCACTTCCTCACCAGGCCAATACATATCTGGGTTGCCCAGTGCGACCCTAGAATGCAGATGACTTGATCAACATGGTTGAGAGATACCAGGTTGTGGAGAAATCCCTCGGGAAACCTGACCTCGCTACTTCTCTGTACTGGGATACCCAAAAGAGGGTGGGCTCACCACTGAGGGTGGCTAGAACCACAACTGGGGGCCATCTGAACTCTGCAGAGAGGTCACCTAAGCCTGCTATGAAGGATGTGGTCTGTTGGCGGTGTCACAATCCTGGACATGTTGCAGCCCAGTGTCATATGGCAGATGCTGCTCCTACTATGCCTACCTGGCCTGCAGTATGGACTGCCAACCCTGCGAGGGTCCCCAGTCATGTGCTGTGTCAGTAAATGGAGTGATGGTTCTGGGACTGTTGGACTTTTGGTGTCTGGTGACCCTAATCAGCGCTGCACTGACCTACCAGTTAATCCCTAACAAGTTTGTGGCCATCCGCTTCATACATGGAGATGACAAAGAACTAATCTGTAGCCAGAGTAACCACTGGAACAGACTGTGATAATAAGATCCATGAGGTTGGGGTGGTAAAAGACTTAATTCACTCATTCATAATGGGGTGGGAATTTTTTCTGTTCCGGAACTTGTGGCAAAAAGGGGCTGGCAAGAGGGCCTCGATCAAAAGCCAAACCCCTCTGAAGGCAACTTCGTCAAAATCAGAGGTGAAGGAGTTTCCCCTCTGTGTCCTTGCTGAAGAGGAAGATGAGAAGGTAACAAAGGAGCCCAGATTCCTTAACTTAGAGGTACCTGAAGAGAACTTTAGGACTGCTCAACTTCGGGACCTTACATTGAAGGAGACATTTGAAAAATGTGATACCGGGTTCCCTCATTTTGCAGTACATGGTGAGTTGCTGTATCGGGTGACCAAACTGAGGGGATGAGAGATAGTAGAGCAGTTGATAGTTCCAGGATCCTACCAGCCAAGGGTTTTAGACATGGCCCATTCGCATGTCTTGGGTGGACATCTGGAGGTGGAGAAAACTCAGGAGAGAGTGTTTCAGAGGTTCTGTTGGCCAGGGTGTAACCGAGAGATTCTAAATTATTGTAGGTCCTACCCCACCTTTCAGATAACTGCACTGACTTCTCACTTCCGAAGCCCCTTAGTTCCCTTACCTGTAATAGAAATTCACTTTGAAAGGATTTATACTGACATGGTAGGTCCCTTGTTAAATCAGCATGCGGCCATCATTACATCTTAGAGGTCATGGACTACGCGACCCGGTACCCGGAAGCAGTGCCACTGAGGAACGCTTCAGCTAAGAGTATCGCCCGGGAGCATTTCTATCTTTGCCAGGACCAGTTTGCCCAAGGAGATTTTGACAGAACAGGGGGACCCTGTTTATGAGCAAAGTGATGCAAGAGCTGTTTAGAGTCCTCCAGATCACCGAGCAGTGAACCTGCGTTTACAATCCGCAGACCGTTAGGCTGCAAAACCTACAAGAAACAAAATGAGCGAAACCCCTGCTGTAACTAAATAAGTAAAAAGCAAAAGTGCATTTAAATAACACGGAGTTCTTAGTAATACTGTATATTATCAAACATAGCATAAAAGCCATCACACCTCGAAAGGTGATTCTGATCGGGATAGCACTATGCTGTCTAATATTAAAAACCTTACCATATGTCAAACTTGACCTCAGTGTGTGAATAATTTCCAGCTCGGGAAAGGTAGGCCACACCTGGGCCTGCACAGAATAAATAATAATCTTAATAATAATCTTTATTTTTATAAAGCGCTAGCATATTCCACAGCGCTTTACAGTTTGCACACATTATCATCGCTGACCCGATGGGGCTCACAATCTAAATTCCCTATCAGTATGTCTTTGGAATGCAAAAATACAAAGAAAAACACAAAAATTGAGCTTAGTTTGAGTTGGTATACATGCAACACATAAACACATGTTCACATTGGCCAAAAAACATACAAAATCTACAAGAAACAAAATGAGCCAAAACCCTGCTGTAACTAAATAAGTAAACAGCAAAAGTGCATTTAAAAAACAGAGTTTTTACTAATACTGTTTGATCAAAAATAGCATAAAAGCCATCCCACCTTGACAAGGCCAGACCGATAGGCTGGTGGAGCGCTTCAACAAAACCTTGAAGGCCATGCTCAAGAGGGTCATTGAGAAGGACTGTCAGGACGGGGACTATCTGCTCCTGTTCCTGCTCTTTTCTATCAGAGAAGTCCCCCAGGCCTCCACTGGCTTCTTGCCATTCTAGCTTCTGTACGGCCAACATCCATGAGGGCTACTGGACATCGCCAAGGAAACCTGGGAAGCCGAGGTCACACCGCACCTGAGAGGACCTGTGTAATGTCAGGATCAGGTGATCATCACATGGAGTGTTAAAAACCTGTCCATGAGAGTCTGGCTGTAGTGTTTTGGGAGAGATGGAACTCCCACATAGCTCCCAGAGTAGCTAACTACGCTGTGCATGTTGCCTGCAGTGAAGCCTGCAGGGCAAGGACTTGTTTTTCCGCTACGCCAGAAAGGCTCTGTTTGTTTTTCCTGAACCCTGCTGAAGTTTATGCAGGTGAACTACCTAGTAGTGTTGAGCGATACCTTCCGATATCGGAAAGTATCGGTATCGGAAAGTATCGGCCGATACCGTCAAAGTATTGGATCTCGCCGATTCCGATACCCGATCCCAATGCAAGTCAATGGGACGAAAATATCGGAATTAAAATAAACCCTTTCTTTCCTTGTAGGTTCATTCTACATGAAGGAAAACAACTAAGAATAATGTAGGATGTATTGGGGGAGGTGGCGGAGACATTAAAGGCATAGAGGTTTAGCCCAATCAAATAGAATAGCATGAATTTTAATTTTTTTTAAAGACATTCGGAGTTACAAAGATATTGACTATGTTAAGATTTTTTTTATTTTGTCAGATATTGATGTTTCACTACTTCCACGCCCTTCACCCTCTTTTTTACTTCTCCCACACTTTCTTCTTCATCATCATCAGCATCTTTGACATCAACTTCTTCTTCACCTTATTCATCTTCTTCATCTTCTACCTATAATTTTTTTTTTTACATTGTTCATATTCTTTTTATTTAACTATTGTTCTTCTTCATATTCAACTTCTTCATCATATTCTTATTTGTGACAGGCATTCCCGTAGTTGTTATCTATAAAAGTTTGAAGATTACACCTTCCGTTCTGCCTGTCACAAAAGAGTTACATTTGTCCGCGTTCAGTTTGGCCTGCAGCATCAGGCTTTATCCAGGGGCACCACGAGGAGGAACGGACTCACCCCCATACACTGCTTAGTCTTCTTCTGCTTATAATTTAGATAATATCTTTTGCTCTGATATTTTGTGTTATGCTTAATGTTCTTCTGCTCTTTGTTTTGCAGCCTCTTGTTCTTCTGCTTCTCGGTCTCCCATGTCGTCGTCGTCTCCAGGGTCGTCGTCTCCAGGGTCGTCATCTCCAGGGTCGTCGTCATCTCAGTGGTTGTCGTCTCTGGTGTCGTCGTCATCTTAGGGGTGGTCTTCCGGGTCGTCGTCTTTAGGGTCTTGAACTTGGAAATGTAGCAGAAGGTACAAGAAGGCTGAGAAAATGCTGAGAAACAGCTGATGGAACTGGAACTCGGATGGCTACCCAAAGGTCCAAGAGCCAATGGAACTACCAAGGACCAGCTGACGTTACTGGAACCCGGTTACTAAGCAGGAGGTACCCGTGCCTGAAAGCACTACCAAGGACCACCTGACGTTGGTGGAACTCAGATACCCAGAGGGAGGCACCTAAGCCAAAGGCTCTGCCCGGAACCAGCTGATGGTACTGGAACCAGGATGGGGAGCAGAAGGTACAAGAGCAAAAGACACTGCCGAGAACCAGCTGACGGTACTGGAACCCGGATGGGTAGCCGAAGGTCCAAGAGCCAATGGAACTACCGAGGACCAGCTGACGTTACTGGAACCCGGTTACGAAGCAGGAGGTACCCGTGCCTGAAAGCACTAAAAAAGGACCACCTGACGTTGGTGGAACTCGGATACCCAGAAGGAGGCACCTAAGCCAAAGGCTCTGCCCGGAACCAGCTGACGGTGCTGGAACCAGGATGGGGACCTATTCAAGCTTGTCTTCCTAGAGCCCCAACTAGCGGTGTTGGAGCAAAGGGTCAGCAGGGGGAGCAGAGTGTAGGCCGAAGCCTGCACTAGAGGCATTTGTAGGTCTGTTGTGTCTGCGTGACGTTTGCAGGACACGTTGCCGGCTACACAGCAGGGGAACAGCTGGTGGTGCTGAACCCCACTGACACATTGGCGAGGTGTTTGGCTCTGTTCAGCTAGCAGTACCGTGCACCAACAGGCGGTGTTAGAGCCCAGAGTCAGCAGGAGGAGAGGGAGCAGAGTGTAGGCCGAAGCCTGCACTGGCGGCAGCTTTGTGTCTGCGTGGCTGTTGCAGGACACGTTGCCGGCTACACAGCAGGGGAACAGCTGGCGGTGCTGAACCCCACTGACACATTGGCTGGTGTTATTCTCTGTGCAGCTAGCAGTACCGGGCACCAACTGGCGGTGTTAGAGCCCAGGGTCAGCAGGAGGAGAGGGAGCAGAGTGTAGGCCGAAGCCTGCACTGGCGGTAGCTTTGTGTCTGCGTGGCTGTTGCAGGACATGTTGCCGGCTACACAGCAGGGGAACAGCTGGCTGTTGTGAACTCTGTTTTCGGGCTCCCTCTTGTGGTCACTGGTGGTATGGTGTGACTTTTGCTTTGGGCTCCCCCTGGTGGCTTTGTTTGTTATCCTGCTGGTCTCTGGCTATCAGCTGGTTCGTTATCCTCTGGGAGGTTCCTATATAGCCCTGTTTTACTTCCACTTGTTGCCAGCTGTCGATGTAATCAGTGCTACTCAGATTCCTTCTGACTACCTTGCTCCCAGTCTATCCAGGACAAGCTAAGTTTTGTTTGCTCATTTTTTGATCAGCAGTGTTTATCATGTTTTCTTGTCCAGCTTGCTAAAATGTGATTCCCTCGCTTGCTGGATGCTCTAGTGGACTGAGTTTCTCCCCACACACCATTAGTTGGTGCATGGGTTCTTGAAATCTCAGGATGGATATTTTGTAAGGGTTTTTTATTGATCGCATAGACCCCTGCTCTATTTTCTGCTTTCTAGTACTAGTGGGCCTCTTTTGCTGAATCTGATTTCATCCCTACGTATGTGCCTTCTTCTTACTTCACCGTTAATATTTGTTGGGGGCTTCTATATCTTTGGGGATTATTTCTCTGGAGGCAAGCGAGGTCTTTCTTTCTCTTTAGGGGTAGCTAGTTCCTCAGGCTGGCTCGAAACATCTAGGAATTTTTTAGGCACGTTCACCAGCTACCTCTAGTTGTTTTGGATAGGTTCAGATTTGCGATCAGTCCAGTTACCATCTCCCTAGAGCTTGTCCTTAGTTTATTCACTTGCTGGTCTATTCGTGATCCTCAGCCACTCAGGATCATAACAGTACAGCCGGCCATTAAAGTGTTAATTGCATGGCAGAAGCAGGAGAAAAGAAGCGTTGAGAATTTTTTTTTTTTTTTTTTTGCCGTGTGTCTAGCTGCTGTGTCTAGCTTCTCTCCTCCTCTTAATCTTGGTGTGGCTCTGAGTTCAGCTGCTGACATGGATGTCCAGAGCTTGGCTTCTAGTCTGGATCATCTTGCTGCTAGGGTTGAAAGTATTCAGGATTTTGTTGTTCACAGTCCTATGTCAGAGCCTAGAATACCTATTCCGGAGTTGTTTTCTGGAGATAGATCTAGGTTCCTGAATTTTAGGAACAATTGTAAGTTGTTTCTTTCTTTGAAACCTCGTTTCTCTGGTGATGCCGTTCAGCAAGTTAAGATTATCATTTCCTTTTTGCGTGGTGACCCTCAAGATTGGGCCTTCGCATTGGCGCCAGGGGATCCTGCATTGCTTAGTGTAGATGTGTTTTTTATAGCCCTTGGATTGCTCTATGAGGAACCTAATCTTGAGAACCAGGCTGAAAAAACGTTATTGGCCCTCTCGCAGGGGCAAGATGAAGCAGAGGTGTACTGCCAGAAATTTCGGAAATGGTCCGTGCTTACTCAGTGGAATGAGTGTGCCCTGGCTGCAAATTTCAGAGAAGGTCTTTCTGAAGCCATTAAGAATGTCATGGTGGGGTTCCCTACGCCTGCAGGTCTGAATGAGTCAATGACTCTGGCCATTCAGATTGATCGGCGTTTGCGGGAGCTCAAACCTGTGCACCATTTGGCGGTGTCTTCTGAACAGACACCTGAATCTATGCAATGTGACAGAATTCTGACCAGAAGTGAACGGCAAAATTATAGACGGCAAAATGGGTTGTGCTTTTACTGTGGTGACTCAGCTCATGTTATCTCAGCATGCTCTAAGCGCAAAAAAAAAGTTGATAAATCTGTCACCATTGGTACTTTACAGCCTAAGTTCATTTTGTCTGTTACCCTGATTTGTTCCCTGTCATCTTACCCGGTTAATGCTTTTGTAGATTCAGGTGCCGCCCTGAGTCTGATGGATTGGTCATTTGCCAGGCGCTGTGGTTTTGATTTGGAGCCTTTAAAATTCCCTATTCCACTAAGGGGAATTGATTCTACACCATTGGCTACGAATAGACCTCAGTACTGGACACAAGTGACCATGTGCATGACTCCTGTTCATCAGGAGGTGATTCGCTTTCTTGTACTGCATAATTTGCATGATGTCGTCGTGTTGGGTCTACCATGGTTGCAGACTCATAATCCAGTCCTGGATTGGAAAGCTATGTCGGTGTCAAGTTGGGGTTGTCAGGGAATTCATGGTGACGCTCCTGTGGTGTCAATTGCTTCGTCCACTCCTTCTGAAGTCCCTACGTTTTTGTCAGACTACCAGGATGTATTTGAGGAGCCCAAACTCAATTCTCTGCCTCCTCATAGGGACTGTGATTGTGCTATAAATTTGATTCCTGGTAGTAAGTTTCCTAAGGGACGACTTTTCAATTTATCTGTGCCGGAGCATGCTGCCATGCGGAGTTATATAAAGGAGTCTTTAGAGAAGGGACATATTCGCCCGTCCTCATCCCCTCTTGGTGCAGGATTCTTTTTTGTGGCTAAAAAGGATGGTTCCCTGAGACCCTGTATTGATTATCGCCTTTTGAATAAAATCACGGTCAAATTTCAGTATCCTTTGCCATTGTTAACTGATTTGTTTGCTCGCATTAGGGGGTCTAGTTGGTTCACCAAGATAGATCTTCATGGTGCGTATAACCTTGTGCGTATAAAACAGGGTGATGAATGGAAAACTGCATTTAATACGCCTGAAGGCCATTTTGAGTACTTGGTGATGCCTTTTGGACTTTCTAATGCTCCTTCAGTCTTTCAGTCCTTTATGCATGACATCTTCCGTGAATATCTGGATAAGTTTATGATTGTGTATCTGGATGATATTCTGGTTTTTTCGGATGATTGGGAGTCTCATGTTAAGCAGGTCAGGATGGTCTTTCAGGTCCTGCGTGACAATGCTTTATTTGTGAAGGGCTCAAAATGTCTTTTTGGAGTCCAGAAGATTTCTTTTTTGGGTTTCATTTTTTCTCCTTCTACTATTGAGATGGACCCAGTCAAGGTTCAGGCTATTCATGACTGGACGCAGCCTACATCTGTTAAGAGTCTTCAGAAGTTCTTGGGTTTTGCTAATTTTTACCGTCGCTTCATAGCTAATTTTTCTGGCGTTGTTAAGCCTTTGACGGATTTGACCAAGAAGGGTTCTGATGTGACTAATTGGTCTTCTGCGGCTGTGGAGGCCTTTCGGGAGCTGAAGCATCGGTTTTCTTCGGCTCCGGTCTTGTGTCAGCCAGATGTCTCACTTCCCTTCCAGGTGGAGGTTGATGCTTCCGAGATTGGAGCGGGGGCTGTTTTGTCGCAGAGAAGCCCCGATGGCTCTGTGATGAAGCCATGTGCTTTCTTTTCAAGAAAGTTTTCGCCTGCCGAGCGGAATTATGATGTCGGTAATCGGGAGCTGTTGGCTATGAAGTGGGCATTTGAGGAGTGGCGACATTGGCTCGAGGGAGCTAAACATCGTGTGGTGGTCTTGACTGACCACAAGAATTTGATTTATCTCGAGTCGGCCAAGCGGCTGAATCCCAGACAGGCTCGTTGGTCGTTGTTTTTCTCTCGTTTTGATTTCATGGTCTCGTACCTGCCGGGTTCGAAGAATGTGAAGGCTGATGCTCTTTCTAGGAGTTTTGTGCCTGACTCTCCTGGAGATTCAGAGCCGGCTGGTATCCTTAGAGAAGGGGTGATTTTGTCTGCCATCTCCCCAGATTTGCGACGTGTGCTGCAAGAGTTTCAGGCGGATAGACCTGACCGCTGTCCACCGGAGAGACTGTTTGTCCCGGATAGATGGACCAACAGAGTCATCTCCGAGGTTCATTCTTCGGTGTTGGCGGGCCATCCTGGAATATTTGGTACCTGAGACTTGGTGGCCAGGTCTTTTTGGTGGCCTTCCTTGTCGCGGGATGTGCGTTCCTTTGTGCAGTCTTGTGGAATTTGTGCTCGGGCGAAGCCTTGCTGTTCTCGTGCCAGTGGTTTGCTGTTACCTTTGCCTGTCCCGAAGAGGCCTTGGACGCACATTTCCATGGATTTTATTTCAGATCTCCCTGTCTCTCAGAGAATGTCTGTCATCTGGGTGGTGTGTGATCGTTTTTCTAAGATGGTCCATTTGGTGCCCTTGGCTAAGTTGCCTTCCTCCTCCGAGTTGGTTCCACTGTTTTTTCAAAATGTGGTTCGTTTGCACGGGATTCCTGAGAACATTGTTTCTGACAGAGGATCCCAGTTTGTGTCTAGATTTTGGCGGACCTTTTGTGCTAAGTTGGGCATTGAATTGTCTTTTTCGTCAGCCTTCCATCCTCAGACGAATGGCCAAACCAAGCGAACTAATCAGACCTTGGAGACTTATTTAAGATGTTTTGTTTCTGCTGACCAGGACGACTGGGTTACTTTTTTGCCGTTGGCCGAGTTTGCCCTTAATAATCGGGCTAGTTCTGCTACTTTGGTTTCTCCTTTTTTTTGTAATTCGGGGTTTCATCCTCGTTTTTCCTCGGGTCAGGTGGAGCCTTCTGACTGTCCTGGAGTGGATGTTGTGGTGGATAGGTTGCATCAGATTTGGAATCATGTGGTGGACAATTTGAAGTTGTCACAAGAGAAGGCTCAGCTCTTTGCCAACCGCCGTCGCTGTGTGGGTCCCCGACTTCGCGTTGGGGACTTGGTGTGGTTGTCTTCTCGCTTCGTTCCTATGAAGGTCTCCTCTCCTAAGTTCAAGCCTCGGTTTATCGGTCCTTATAAGATTCTGGAAGTCCTTGGCCCTGTGTCATTCCGTCTGGACCTCCCGGCATCATTTGCTATTCATAATGTGTTCCATCGCTCGTTGTTGCGGAGGTATGTGGTACCTGTGGTTCCTCCGGTTGAGCCTCCTGCCTCGGTGCTGGTTGAGGGAGAATTGGAATACGTGGTGGAGAAGATCTTGGATTCTCGTGTTTCTAGACGGAGGCTCCAGTATTTGGTCAAGTGGAAGGGCTATGGTCAGGAGGATAATTCTTGGGTTGTCGACTCTGATGTTCATGCGGCCGATTTGGTTCGTGCCTTCCATGTGGCTCATCCTGATCGCCCTGGGGGATTTCATGAGGGTTCGGTGACCCCTCCTTAAGGGGGGGGTACTGTTGTGAACTCTGTTTTCGGGCTCCCTCTTGTGGTCACTGGTGGTATGGTGTGACTTTTGCTTTGGGCTCCCCCTGGTGGCTTTGTTTGTTATCCTGCTGGTCTCTGGCTGTCAGCTGGTTCGTTATCCTCTGGGAGGTTCCTATATAGCTCTGTTTTACTTCCACTTGTTGCCGGCTGTCGATGTAATCAGTGCTACTCAGATTCCTTCTGACTACCTTGCTCCCAGTCTATCCAGGACAAGCTAAGTTTTGTTTGCTCATTTTTTGATCAGCAGTGTTTATCATGTTTTCTTGTCCAGCTTGCTAAAATGTGATTCCCTCACTTGCTGGATGCTCTAGTGGACTGAGTTTCTCCCCACACACCATTAGTTGGTGCGTGGGTTCTTGAAATCTCAGGATGGATATTTTGTAAGGGTTTTTTATTGATCGCATAGACCCCTGCTCTATTTTCTGCTTTCTAGTACTAGTGGGCCTCTTTTGCTGAATCTGATTTCATCCCTACGTATGTGCCTTCTTCTTACTTCACCGTTAATATTTGTTGGGGGCTTCTATAAGCAAAAAAGCAAATTCACAACAGTACCCCCCCCTTAGTGAGGGGTCACCGAACCCTCACCAAGACCACCAGGGCGATCAAGATGAGCGGCGTGAAAGGCACGAACCAAATCGGCCGCATGCACATCAGAGGCGACCACCCAGGAATTATCCTCCTGACCATAGCCCTTCCACTTGACCAGGTACTGAAGCCTCCGCCTGGAGAGACGAGAATCTAAGATCTTCTCCACCACGTACTCCAACTCGCCCTCAACCAACACCGGAGCAGGAGGCTCCGCAGAAGGGACCACAGGCACAACGTACCGCCGCAACAAGGACCTATGAAATACGTTGTGAATGGTAAACGACACCGGAAGATCCAGGCGAAAGGATACAGGATTAAGGATTTCCAATATCTTGTAAGGACCAATGAAGCGAGGCTTAAATTTGGGAGAGGAGACCTTCATAGGAACAAATCGAGAAGACAGCCATACCAAATCCCCAACGCGAAGTCGGGGACCCACACCGCGGCGGCGGTTGGCAAAACGCTGAGCCTTCTCCTGTGACAACTTCAAGTTGTCCACCACATGACTCCAGATCCGCTGCAACCTATCCACCACAGAATCCACCCCAGGACAGTCAGAAGGCTCCACATGTCCCGAGGAAAAACGAGGATGGAAACCAGAGTTGCAGAAAAATGGCGAAACCAAGGTGGCGGAACTAGCCCGATTATTAAGGGCAAATTCAGCCAACGGCAAGAAGGTCACCCAATCATCCTGATCAGAAGAGACAAAACACCTCAAATAAGCCTCCAGAGTCTGATTAGTTTGCTCCGTTTGTCCGTTAGTCTGGGGATGAAAAGCGGACGAAAACGACAAATCAATGCCCATCCTACCACAAAAGGATCACCAGAACCTGGAAACAAACTGGGATCCTCTGTCCGACACAATATTCTCAGGAATGCCGTGCAAATGAACCACGTTCTGGAAGAACACAGGAACCAGATCAGAAGAGGAGGGCAGCTTAGGTAAAGGAACCAAATGGACCATCTTGGAGAAACGATCACATATCACCCAGATGACAGACATGCCCTGAGACACCGGAAGATCAGAAATGAAATCCATAGAGATGTGTGTCCAAGGTCTCTTCGGGACAGGCAAGGGCAAGAGCAACCCGCTGGCACGAGAACAGCAAGGCTTAGCTCGAGCACAAGTTCCACAGGACTGCACAAATGACCGCACATCCCTTGACAAGGAAGGCCACCAAAAGGACCTGGCCACCAGATCTCTGGTGCCAAAAATTCCCGGGTGCCCTGCCAACACTGAGGAATGAACCTCGGAAATGACTCTGCTGGTCCATTTAGCAGGCACAAACAATCTGTCAGATGGACAAGAGTCAGGCCTACCAGCCTGAAATCTCTGCAACACACGCCGCAGATCAGGAGAAATAGCTGACAAGATAACTCCTTCCTTAAGAATACCCACAGGTTCAGCGACTCCAGGAGCATCAGGCACAAAGCTCCTAGACAGAGCATCGGCCTTCACATTCTTAGAACCTGGTAAATACGAGACCACAAAGTCAAAACGGGAGAAAAACAATGACCAGTGGGCCTGTCTAGGATTCAGGCGTTTAGCAGACTCGAGATACATCAGATTTTTGTGATCAGTCAAGACCACCACACGATGCTTAGCACCCTCGAGCCAATGACGCCACTCCTCAAATGCCCACTTCTCAAGAGACTCCTTGATATATGAACGCATCGCGGTATGTTCAGGTACCGACAAATTAAACAGTCTCCCCTTAGGAAACTTACTGCCAGGGATCAAATCTATTGCACAGTCACATTCCCTATGAGGAGGCAGTGCACTGGACTTAGACTCGCTGAAGACATCCTGATAATCAGACAAATACGCCGGAACTTCCGAAGGCGTAGAAGAAGCAATAGACAAGGGCAGGGAATCTCCATGAATTCCATGGCAGCCCCAACTTGACACCGACATTGCCTTCCAGTCCAAGACTGGATTATGGGTCTGTAACCATGGCAAACCCCAAACAACCAAATCATGCATCTTATGCAGAACAAGAAAACGTATCACCTCCCGATGTTCGGGAGTCATGCACATGGTAACCTGTGTCCAAAACTGCGGTTTATTTTTTGCCAAAGGCGTAGCATCAATACCCCTAAGAGGGATAGGATTTTCTAATGGCTCCAGAACAAAACCGCAGTGCTTGGCAAATGACAGATCCATCAGACTCAGGGCAGCACCTGAGTCTACAAACGCCATGACAGGATACGATGACAGTGAGCAAATCAAAGTTACAGATAGAATAAATTTAGGTTGCAAATTACCAATGGCGACAGGACTAACAACCTTAGTAAGACGTTTAGAGCATGCTGAGATAACATGTGTAGAATCACCACAGTAGTAACACAAGCCATTCTGGCGTCTATGAATATTCCGCTCATTTCTAGTCAGGATTCTATCACATTGCATTAAATCAGGTGCCTGTTCAGACAACACCATGAGGGAATTTGCGGTTTTGCGCTCCCGCAACCGCCGGTCGATTTGAATTGCCAGGGCCATGGAATCATTCAGACCTGTGGGAATGGGAAAACCCACCATCACATTCTTAATGGCTTCAGAAAGGCCATTTCTGAAATTTGCAGCCAATGCACACTCGTTCCACTGGGTCAGCACGGACCATTTCCGAAATTTTTGGCAATACACTTCAGCCTCGTCCTGGCCCTGAGACATAGCCAGCAAGGCTTTTTCTGCCTGAATCTCAAGATTGGGTTCCTCATAAAGCAAACCGAGCGCCAGAAAAAACGCATCAATATCAGCCAATGCCGGATCTCCTGGCGCCAGCGAGAAGGCCCAATCCTGAGGGTCGCCCCGTAAAAAAGAAATAACAATTTTCACTTGCTGAGCGGAGTCTCCAGATGAACAGGGTCTCAGGGACAAAAACAATTTACAATTATTCCTGAAATTTCTAAATTTAAATCGGTCTCCGGAAAACAGTTCAGGAATCGGTATCTTAGGTTCTGACATAGGATTTCTGATAACATAATCTTGTATGCCCTGCACACGAGCAGTAAGCTGGTCCACACCTGTAATCAAGGTCTGGACATTCATGTCTGCAGCAAACACAAGCCACTCAGAGGTAAAGGGGAAAAGGAAAAAAAAAAGAGAAAAAGAAAAAAAAAAAACTCAGAATTTTCTTTCTTATAATCCCGCTTCTGCAATGCATTTAACATTTAATACCGGCCTGGCAAACTGTTATGACCCCAATGGCGAGGGTCTCAGAGGAACAAGTAAGTCTGCGAAGTACAAAAATCCAGCTCATAGGGCAGTGGTAACTGGGTTGACCATATATCTACTCCTAACGCCAACACTAGAAGTAGCCGGGGAACATGCCTACGTTGGTCGCTAGATGTCTCGCGCCAGCCGGAGGACTAACTACCCCTAGAAGAGGAAAACAAAGACCTCTCTTGCCTCCAGATAATAGACCCCAAAAGTTGGATACAAGCCCCCCACAAATAATAACGGTGAGGTAAGAGGAAATGACAAACACAGAGATGAACTAGGTTTAGCAAAGAGAGGCCCACTTACTAATAGCAGAATGTAGTAAGATAACTTATATGGTCAACAAAAACCCTATCAAAATTCCACACTGGAAATTCAAGAACCCCCGAACCGTCTAACGGCCCGGGGGGAGAACTCCAGCCTCCCTAGAGCTTCCAGCAAGGTTAGGATACAGATTATGTACAAGCTGGACAAAAATGCAAACAAAAACAAATAGCAAAAAGCAAGAAAGCAGACTTAGCTTAATCTAGCAAGAACCAGGATCAGTAGACAAGAGCACAACAGATTAGCTCTGATTACAACGTTGCCATGCATAGAACTGAAGGTCCAGGGAGCTTATATAGCAACACCCCTGAACTAACGGCCCAGGTGAGCATACAAGGGATGACTGACATACCCAGAGTCAAATCACTAGTAACCACTAGAGGGAGCCAAAAAGCAAATTCACAACAGGACAGGTTCCCTTACATTTCAGTTGTTGTGTCAGCGTGGTGGTCGCAGGACACATTGCCGGCTACATAGCTAGGGATCAGCTGACGTTACTGACACCCAATAACACTGGGTCGTATGTTTTGACTGTGCAGACGGCACTTCTGAACCTCAACTGGCGGTGTTGGAGCCCAGGAATTAAAGTTCAGGTGGTAGAAAGATGAACACAACTGGAGACCTGGATACTGTAGACAGTCACCTAATTATTTAATCAGGAAGAGGAGTGGCAAATTCCTGCGAGATCCAGGCCTGGTTCATTTTCAGGAAAGTAAGCCGGTCAACGTTATCGGAGGATAGTCGCATGCGACGGTCAGTTAGTACACCACCTGCAGCACTAAAGACGCGTTCTGATAGTACACTAGCCGCAGGGCAAGCCAGCACCTCCAATGCATACTGGCTTAGCTCTGGCCATGTATCCAGCTTTGAGACCCAAAACTTGAAAGGGGAAGAGCCGTCTGGGAGTACAGCAAGAGGGCAAGACATGTAGTCTGTCACCATCTGACGGAACCGTTGCCTCCTGCTGACTGGAGCTGTCTGTGATGGTGTAGACTTTTGTGGCGGGCACACAAAACTGTGCCACAGTTGGGCCATACTGGTCTTGCCTTGGGCAGAGGCACTGCTTCTGCTCCCTCTTTGTGCAGAGCCTCCACCACTGCCTGGACGCACTGAGCTGCTTTGTAATGCACTAGCAGCACTTCTCTCAGTTGGAATGGAGAAGATGATGTAATTCACCAGTGTCTCTTGGTACTCCCGCATTTTTCGCTCCCGGTTCAACGGTGTGATGAGGCTTTCTACGTTGTCCCGGTAGCGAGGATCGAGGAGGGTGAACACCCAATAATCGGACATGCTGAGAATGTGGGCGATGCGGCGGTCATTTCTCAGGCACTGCAGCATGTAATCCACCATGTGCTGCAGACTGCCAACTGGCCAAGAAACGCTGTCCCCTGCTTGAGGCGTGATCTCTGCCCGCTCGTCATCACCCCACCCTCGCTGTACACACTGACTACTGGACAATTGTGTAACTCCCTCCTCTGGACGGATGTCTTCCTCCTCCATTGACTCCTCCTCATCCTCCTCACAAAGTGTCCCCTGCCTACACGTTTGTGAGGAACCACGTGATGCTGACTGTCCAGAAGATGATGGAAATGTGGAAGAGGTGGAGGATGAGGATTCACCAACATCATCCCTTAGCGCTTGCAGTGATTTTTCAAGCAGGCAGATAAGGGGGACAGTCATGCTGACTAGTGCATCATCTGCACTCGCCATCCACGTGGAATAATCGAAGGGACGCAAAACCTGGCAGACGTCCTTCATAGTGGCCCACTCTGTGGTTGTGAAGTCTGAACGGCGCGGAGTGCGACTTATTTGCTCCTGATGCAGCTGGTACTCCATTACTGCTTGCTGCTGCTCACACAACTGCTCCAACATATGTAACGTGGAATTCCACCTGGTAGGTAGGTCACATATGATGCAATGTTCCGGAAGGCGTAATCGGCGCTGCAGAGCCGCAATGCGTGATTTTGCCGTGCTGGAACACCGCAAGTGAGCACACTCTAGGCGGACCTTGTGCAGCAGTGCATCAAGATCCGGATAGTCCCTCAAAAACCTCTGCACGACCAAATTGAGCACATGTGCCAGACATGGGATGTGAGTGAGGTTGCCGAGGCCCAGAGCTGCCACCAGATTTCGGCCATTATCACACACTACCATGCCTGGCTGGAGATTCGCTGCCACAAACGCCACAAACCACACATCGCTCTCCTGCTTGATGGCATTCCAGAGCTCCTGCGCTGTGTGGCTTCGATTCCCCAAAGAAATTAATTTCAAGACGGCCTGTTGACGTTTGGCCACGGCTGTGCTCATGTCGGTCGTAACAGGTAAACGTTCACGGGTCCATGTGGAGGTGGACTGTGATGGCTCCTGCAGCGATGATTCTGAGGAACTGGTGTAAGAGGAGGAGTCAATGCGTACAGACTGGATTCCTGCAATCCTTGGAGTGGGCAGGACACGTCCTGCGCCACTCGCACGATCTGTACCCGGCTCAACAACATTAACCCAATGGGCTGTGAGGGAAAGGTATCGCCCCTGTCCATGTTGACTGGTCCACGCATCGGTGGTGAGGTGGACCTTGCTACTGACGGCGTTCAGAAGCGCGTGTTTTACGTGTCCCTCCACATGCTTGTGCATGGCAGGGACAGCTTGCCTGCTGAAGTAAAAGCGGCTGGGCACATTGTACTGTGGGACTGCCAATGACATCAAGTCACGGAAGCTGTCAGTCTCCACCAGCCTGAATGACAGCATTTCCAGTGACAGAAGTTTGGCAATGCCTGCAGTCAGAGCCTGTGCTCGTGGGTGGTTTGACGAGAAAGGCCGCCTTTTCTCCCATGCCTGTACTACCGATGGCTGTAGACTGGGCTGGGAGTGTGAGGATGCCTGGGAACGTGGTGCTGCGGGTGGAATTACAGTGGGTCTCTGGACAACAGGGCCAGAGATTCTTCCACGGCGATCCTGGGAGGAAGCCGAACCAGCTGCGTGTGAGCTGGAGGAAGAGGCAACACGAGCTGAAGAGGTGGTAGCTGCCGCTGTTGGTTGGCCTAGCTCTTCAGTGTGTTTTTCTAACTCCGCCACGTGCCTGGTCCGCACATGTTTCCACATGTTGGAGGTATTGAAGTTGCTGACATTTCGACCTCTTTTGACTTTGCGATGACACACCTTGCATTTGACATAGCAAATGTCATCTGCAACTGTGTCAAAAAAGGACAAGGCACTGCAAGTCTTGGGAGCGCCCTTTTTGGCTTTTGAAAGAAACATGCTCCTAACGGGTGTCAAAGTGGAGGCTGCAGGATCCGCAGTCTTCCCCCTCCCTCTCCCTCTTTGGCCCGTTCGGGGAATCTCTTCCTCAGAGCTGCTCCCACCACCTTCCTGTCCCTCACGCCAAGATGGGTCAAGGACCTCATCATCTACACTACCCTCTGCCACCAACTGCTCCTCCTGGGTAGTCTCAGCAGCAGAGCATGCACTAGAAAGTGGCACCTGAGTGTCATCAGCGGATGCGTCCTGCGATGTGGTGACCGGAGGCACTGGCCCACCCGCCTCTTCAGACTCAGAGAGAAAAAGCTGTTGGGCATCACTGCACCCTGCCTCTTCTTCCATTTCTCCAATGCTGCTTGGCTGGCCCCCTGTTTCCAAGCCAAGAGATTCAGAGAACAGAAGTAGAGACGGCTCCTGTCCTGGGCTCTCTGTCTGCCTGGGCAAATTGGCAGGTGGTGAAGAGACAGATGGGTGCTCTCCAGTGCTCTGTGTCTGAGAGGATGTGGCACTAATTGAAGTTGATGCATTAGCTGCCATCCATCCAACAACGGCTTCAATTTGGTCTTCACGCAGCAGCGGTGTACGGCGCTCTCCGACAAAGCTGCGCATGAACGACTGTTCCCTGCTGAAAGTGGGTGCTTATAAATCACCGGTGCCCGCAGCAGGCACAGAATCCCCACATCCTCTCCCTGCTCCGCGCCCACGCCCACGTGCCTTACTCCCTGCCTTCTTCATCTTGGTTGACTGATAAAGATAAGCAGAAAAGTACTAACGGCTTTGTGTGCTTATTCCTGAACAGCTCCGAGTCCTAACAGGTATAAGAAACACTAATTTTCTAAAGTGTGGACTAGACTTTTATATGAGCTAATGTGGCCTACACAAATGTAAAGTGGTGTGTTTGGTGAACTTTATTATTTATTTATTTTTGGGGGGCTGAACTGACAACAGGGCGAGCTGCAGTCACACGGAGACCGTGCAGACAGCCGTAAACGGCGCTGCAAGGCCCAAAAACACTCCTCTACGTTGTCCTATGTAGTGTTTTTCCACAAGTTAGCTGGATACGGGTGGAAAGACACTAATAGGAATTTTTTGAAAAAATGTGCAGCAGCCTGCACTACTTAAAACAAAAGGAAAATTGATTTTACGGTATGACGCAGTGAAGAACCCTGAGCTGGATACAACCGGCTATGGCTGCACACAGACTACAGGGCGAGCTGCAGTCACACGGAGACCGTGCAGACAGCCGTAAACGGCGCTGCAAGGCCCAAAAACACTCCTCTACGTTGTCCTATGTAGTGTTTTTCCACAAGTTAGCTGGATACGGGTGGAAAGACACTAATAGGAATTTTTTTAAAAAAATGTGCAGCGGCCTGCACTACTTAAAACAAAAGGAAAATTGATTTTACGGTATGACGCAGTGAAGAATCCTGAGCTGGATACAACCGGCTATGGCTGCACACAGACTACAGGGCGAGCTGCAGTCACACGGAGACCGTGCAGACAGCCGTAAACAGCGCTGCAAGGCCAAAAAACACTCCTCTACGTTTTCCTATGTAGTGTTTTTCCACAAGTTAGCTGGATACGGGTGGAAAGACACTAATAGGAATTTTTTGAAAATATGTGCAGCAGCCTGCACTACTTGAAAAAAAAAAAAATTGAACAGTATGAGGCAGTGAACCATCCTCCCTGAACTGAATACAACCAGCTATGGCCTATGGCTGCACACAGACTAGAGAGTGGGCTGCACACACACACACAGAGACCTTGCAGATCGCTGTGAAAACAGCGCTGCAAGGCAAAAGCAAGGTGATTAGTAGGTGAACACAGTGGTTGCTAAATTAGCCTTGGAAAAGAACAATGAAGCAAATCGCTATCTCTAAACTGGCACTCAGTCAGCAAACAGCGTCCTGTCATTAACTGAATTCACAGCAGAGTGAGTGCAAAATGGCGCCAGCGACTTTTAAACTGCAGCATGACATCATTTCAGCAGCCAATCACAGCCTTGCCAGTAGTTTCATGCCCTCCATGCTGAACAGGATGTGCCCACACTTGGAATCATTCTCATTGGCTGAATTCGTGCAGTTTGAATCTGGGAACTTCCGATTCCGGTATCCGATACGCGGCAAGTATCGGAATCCCGGTATCGGAATTCCGATACCGCAAGTATCGGCCGATACCCGATACTTGCGGTATCGGAATGCTCAACACTACTACCTAGTAAAGCAGCTGAGTGTTTTGAGTGCAGGCAGCGTTTCAGGAACTTGAATAGAGGTTGAGGACAACTGCATGTACTGGGTGAAATCCGTCATTCTGAGTACAGTTCCTGTGTTTACCTGGTAAAGCAGCTGAGTGAGTCAACCCCTCACAAGGGTAATTATTATTTTGTCAGTAAAAAAATAATAATAATAGGAGTGTAGCTATATGAGAAGCAGAGACAGTAGTTTTACCCATGCCTAAGCATTTGGTGGGGTTAGGAGCAGTGATCCCTCTGCCACATAAGATTGCAATGTCATAAGTGACATTATACATGGGGTAGCTGTGACAGAAGTTAAGTTTTTGATTACTATTACATGACATAAAAATATTCAATTATTACTATTTTGGGGGGTTACATTTAACTATTATAAGGTTTAACTAAGTAAGCAAGAAATTAGAAATTCGGGGTTTGTAAAGAATTAAAGATTATCAGTAGTGTTTAAATAGCGTGGCCATGCTATCATTGTATCTGGATACTGAATATAACTGTTTATTTTTAAACAGCTAAATGTACAAGTTAGTATATTTTCTATACCTGGCAGTGGTGACTGCAGTATTACAAACTTTGGCCAGGTTTATATGTCTGTGGTTGTTATGGTAAAATCAACATATAGGATCTGGAAGTGATAAAATAAAACGATATATGCAGCAGTTTTGGTGAATTTGAGACTTCGCTGGAGGGTCTTACTGTAGATCGTTAAAAGCCCATTCTGCCAGGAGCGATTTATCCAATCTATCCTGAATATAGCATGAGATCAGATAACCAGAGCGGGCTGTTGTGTTACTGCAGACCAGGGGTATTCACGCTACACAGTGACTGCACTCTCTCAGCTTCATCATCCCTCACGTTCCATACAGGATGTGATGCATACAATTTCATAACATCTCATTTTACACCTTTTTTCTTCTTTTTATACATAATATCTGTTTCTCACACTCTTCTACCTTCCATTAGATATGTAAAGTATGCTGGATTCCTGTTCTGACAAGAAGAGGATTATACTACAGATCAATCATTACTTATTGATTTACCTTCCTCATACTATTTACAAACAAATGGTTGTTTTTCTGTTTGCCAAATGACAAACTGATTTGCTCTAGAAAATATCTTTAAATTGTAACTATAAGAGAAATAATGTTCCATGAACCTTATTGAATTATTTACGATAATATATTTTAAGTATTAGGGATGAATATCACCTCCATGGCAGGCATATTTGTTTTACAGAGTTATTCTCATCATCTTAAATGGGTAGAATTGCAAAGTGCTTGCAAATCAATTAACATGGACCTGTAGAAGCGCAAAGAAGGCGCAAAACGGATGTAGTCCATCAGGCTTTTTTCACCTGTTAAACTCCTCAGCCACTTGCACACCTCACTTTATGATGTTATCCTACTTATGTAGCAAAGAAACATATCAGCAAGGATCAGGTGAGTGCTTCAATTCTTTACAATTTCTTGTGATTCATGCATAGATTCTATGTGGATGCCACCACCCAGAAGAGATCCAATTAAAAGGGAGTTTTAAGAGGTGTTGGTCTCAAAGACACTGCAGAGCTACAGCAATTGGCGCCTAGATATTGTCCGTCCATATTCATTCATCTATACTCACATTGTTAGGCCACGTTCACACGTTCAGTATTTGGTCAGAATTTTACATTAGTATTTGTAAGCCAAAACCTGGAGTGAAAAATACAGAAGTGGTGACGTGTTTCTATTATACTTTTTCTCTGATTGTTCCACTCCTGATTTTGTCTTAGAAATACTGATGTAACATACTGACCAATTACTGAATGTGTGAACTGTAAGACAGTTCTTACTGAGAGCCAGAGGCGTAGCTAGGGGTTGGTTCAGGGGGGGCGAAGCTTCTGAGTGGGCCCCTAACCAGGTAACATTGATTACAACTGGGTGACGCCCCCTAATAGTGGAGGAGAACCTCAGCAGATGACCGCGCTATTACTGAAGATAATCTCTATAGAAAGACCAACATGGATATTACCGCCGTATGGTCAGTGGTAGATACCAGCCCTACAGAACATGTAAGAGATCACAGCACAGTTACAGATAATGTCTTACCACTGACGTTCTTTCTGATAGAGTCGTCACTTTTCCCGTCTTTTCCATCTGGCCCAGACCGACACGACAACTTCTTCCAGCAACGACTCATCTGCAGAGAATACAACAAAGACACATTTCACTACTCATATTCCAGCCATCACCATCTATTCCCAACCTGCACAAACCCCTCATCCTGCTGATACCCCAATACTGAGCCACTGCTGCCGTACGTGTCCTTATTACTGCACCTGATATCCCAATACTGAGCCGCTGCTGCTGTATGTGTCCCTATTACTGCACCTGATACCCCAATACTGAGCCGCTGCTGCTGTATGTGACTCTGTTACTGCAAATAATACCCCAATACTGAGCCTCTGTTGTCATATGTGCCCCTATTACTGCTCCTGATACCCCAATACTGAGCCACTGCTGCCATATGTGCCCCTATTACTGCACCTGATACCCCAATACTGAGCCGCTGCTGCCGTATGTGTCCCTATTACTGCACCTGCTGTGTGGTTCTCTGTGCCCTCTAAATTCTAAAGCACCTCTCTATAATATAGTAATGCCGGATGCAAGTGCCCTAGAAAACAGTACCCATATTTTGCCCCTAGAAAATAATAATGCCCTGTGTGCCCCTTTGATAGCCACAGTAACCTGAGTTCCCCTATAACAACAAGTGCCCACTTTACATTTAATAAAGTCCTGAGTCTCCCCCTGTACAGCTCCCCTATACACAGCATGATACTCTCTTATACACAGTATACTGACTCCTTAGTAGCCCCCAAACTGTTTGATGGCTCCAACAATGTATAATGACCCCCACACTGTAATCTCCATACTGTATGATGGCCCCCTAGCTAGCCTCCATATACAGTAGCATAATGCACCAAATAGTCCACAATATAGTATAATGCACTCCCCATAGGCAGACTCTATAGCATACGGCAGCCCCCATAGGCAGACACTGTAATAAGGCACCACCCCCATATAGGCAGACCCTGTAACAAGGCAGTACCCCCATAGGCAGACCCTGTAATAAGGCGGCAGACCCTGTAATAAGGCAGCACCCCCATAGTAAGACTCTGTAATAAGGCAGCCCCCATAGTCAGACCCTGTAATAAGGCAGCACCCCTATAAGCAGACCCTGTAATAAGGTGGCAGACCCTGTAATAAGGCAGCACCCCCATAGTCAGACCCTGTAATAAGGCAGCCCCCATAGTCAGACCCTCTAATAAGGCAGCACCCCCATAGTCAGACCCTGTAAAAAGGCAGCCCCCATAGGCAGCCCCTGTAATAAGGCAGCACCCCCATAGTCAGACCCTGTAATAAGGCAGCACCCCCATAGTTAGCCCCTGTAATGAGGCAGCACCCCCATAGTCAGACCCTGTAAAAAGGCAACCCCTGTAATAAGGCAGCACCCCCATAATCAGACCCTGTAATAAGGCAGCACCCCCATAGTCAGACCCTGTAATAAGGCAGCACCCCCATAGTCAGACCCTGTAAAAGGCAGCCCTTGTAATAAGGCACCACCCCCATAGTCAGACCCTGCAATAAGGCAGCACCCCCATAGTCAGACCATGTAATGAGGCAGCACCCCTATAGGCAGACCCTGTAATAAAGCAGCCCCCATAGTCAGACCCTGTAATAAGGCAGCACCCCCATAGTCAGACCCTGTAATAATGCAGCACCCCCATAGTCAGACCCTATAATAAGGCAGCACCCCCATGGCATAGTCAGACCCTGTAATAAGGCAGCACCTCCATTGTCAGACCCTGTAATGAGGCAGCACCCCTATAGGCAGACCCTGTAATAAGGCAGCAGCAACCCCATAGTCAGACCCTGTAATGAGTCAGCCCCCACAGTCAGACCCTGTAATAAGGCAGCCCCCCATTGGCAGACCCTGTAATAAGGCAGCAGCATCCATTAAAAAAAAAATCAAAACCTCTCTTCTTCCTGGTTCCTGCGCTGCTCCCACTCATCTCCTGACATCAGGAGATGTCAGACACCGACAATGACAGGCGGATGATGGGAGAAGGAGCGCAGCACTCCTTCTCCCATCATTGCTATCAGCTGTATCGGCTAAATGCTGGTACAGCTGATCTTCCGATGATGACGGGGGGCCCACTGCTGGCACCGGGCCCCCCCACCTGCTGAGGGGCCCCATAGCGGCTGGGCGGCAGAGCAGGGAGATCGATTATCCCTGCTCTGCCGCAGAATGTAACTGCGCGCGCCGATACAGTTACAGTGGCGTAGCTCCGGGTGGGCCCCCTCAGAGCACTGGGCCTGGGGCGCCTGCACCCTCTGCCCCCCCAGTAGCTACGCTACTGCTCAGAACATGATCAGACAATCGCTGAAAGCCAGCTCTATTTTGCATTTGAATTCACACTTCTCCTTCTAATCATTGAATGAGTGGACAATCTCCATTTAAATTACACATTTATGTAGTGCCCCATGTCTGGCATCCATTAGCTGAGTCTCAGTCCTTCTCAGCCCTTATTCACATTTTATGTTACTTGAGAAATGGAAAGCTTTTAATACAGGAGGTTAGGACCATCCTGAATAGGGTCGCCGTGATGTGGTGGGATGGCTTTTGTGTTTCTTTATCAAAATTATGTTACCTAAGCACCTTATATTATTTTCATGCACTATTACTATTTATTATTTACTGCAGGGTATTTGCTAGTTATTATGCTTTTATCTTGGGTTTGTATGTTTAGTGGACAGTGTGAACATGCGCCTACTTGCTGCGTGCGTACTAACTTGTATTCTAATTCATCTCTTTAGGTTTTTTGCTTCAATGATTTTGCACTCTGTGCAAATAAAGGTGCGTCCTCCCTTTTCTTTGATCTGGACATAACATTCATGTAGTACCCCATCCCTGGATGTCTATTATGTGGGTCTCAGTCCTTCTTAGCCCTTATCCACATATACATCTGGATCACCCCCACGCAAGGGCAATGGGGTACTCGGTACCGGGTCTCTCTCGGTTCTGGGGATGTCACGGTGGCCTGACCCGGTCCATGGCCCTTTGAGGGGCGTCCAATTAAAGGTGTAGTTTGTACGGTGTTCGTGATGCCACCTGTGGTACTCGGTCAGGGTGACCGACGCTGCTTAGGGGTCCGCTGGGGTGATGTTATAGCAGCAAGGTGGTATACCTTCCCACAGGTGAAGTGTATCCCCAGGGCTTCCCAGAAGTGTAGATGGTAATGGTGGACGATGTGAGGCGCAGGGAATAACGAGGACACAAGGTTGCAGTCTCTTTTTACCTTTTACTGGAAGCTTCAGCATCCACAGTCCAGGGTACAGACCACAGGGTAGGCAGAGTCCGGCCGGTCCGAAGGCAAATCCAGAGTCCCCTTATCCAGGTGGAAATCAGTAGCCTTCCTACTAGTGCCTGTGTTTTGTAGTCCCTCCCTGCTGAGCAACTCGGTAAGGTCCTCACAACTTTCGTGGAAGTTTCTGATGTCTTCTCTCTGTCCCCCAGATGGTATGGATAGGACAAACCCGTATGACTGGGATGGCCTGAGGCTTGTTTATAGGGACCCTAGAGACACCCCGACCCCCACAATTTGCCACCGTGTCTTCTTAAGTATTAAGGTCGGGCAGCCAACTTGGAATTGACTGTCCTGCCGGTCTCTGAAGTAATGCGTAGAGTCAATTACTCCCTCGGTGTTCCGAGTGTTCCTACGCACCTCAGAAGGAGGCTGCCTGTCTCAGGGCAGAACTCCTCCCGGTGTTTTCTCCTTGTGCTGTGACTTCGTTTCTCACTCTCTACAACACAGTTCGCTTCGTGTCCTTTCTTTGGATACTGCCGCACGTGGGGCAGGCGCAGCTCCGTAGCTTTCTATCCCACTAGGCCTCTGTCAGGATCCTACCCCTGACAGGGACCCTCTGTCTGCAGCTCAGATGTTCCTCCTTTTCCCCCTGTCTGTCTGACAGGTACTCACTGCGTCAAACCCAGGCAGCGTCTGACTAACTTTCTATCCAAACCACCAGTTTTACCCTTCTGTGAGGAGTGCCCTACTAGATAGGAGCATGGCTCCCCCTGGTGGATTGGAGTGTGAAGTGTGGTGTAAGTTTGATGATACCTGGAAGGATGGACTCCTTTATTACCTTCAGACGTAATATCACTCCCCCTGGTGGAAGAATGACATTACTGCAGCAACCAGGACTCTGGGGCGCTGCATATCACTTGGCAAATGGTAAAGTTTTAACACTAGAAGTTAGGGCCACCACGAATTAGGTCACAGTGACATGGTGGAATGGTTTTTATGTTTTTTTTTAATAAAAATTATGTTAACTAAGCACCCTATATTATTTTCATGCACTATTGCTGTATATTTACTGCAGGGTATTTGCTTTTTATGCTTTTATCTTGGGTTTTGTCAGTTTAATTGCCAGTGTGAACATGTGCCTACATGCTGCTTGCACACCAACTTATATTCCAGTTAATCTCTTCTTTAGGTTTTTTATTACACAAATTTCAAAAGACAAACAAGCCTTTTTTTGCACATATAAATGATTTTATGCATGAAAAATGAGCATTTTTTGGCACATTGTTCAGTCGCACAACCCATTTACATTACACAATTATCATGAACGATGAGTCATAACACAAGAATCTCACGGATCATCGGCCAGTGTAATTGCACCTCAAGTTCTAATAAAGATAATGTTCCAGTAAGTGATGTGTCCAAAGATTTCACATTGCATAGGGGACATTTACATTATTTACACCCAAACACAAAGTAACATCAAATTGTAGCAGAGGCAACAATTGTTATTTCTAAACTGTAATACAATTTTACAGTCACAATATCATAATTAATGACTTGATGGATTTAGTCTATAATTTTTATCATTTTTAAATTACATTTATGTACTACGTTAATGGTATACTATAATATATAACCATTAAAGTGATAATTAGTGCCATAACCTGGAAGTGTTCTCATGGCTTAAAAAGACCAACTATTCTGCTTATGTTTAAGAATAATCTATGTACAGTGGGGCAAAAAAGTATTTAGTCAGTCAGCAATAGTGCAAGTTCCACCACTTAAAAAGATGAGAGGCGTCTGTAATTTACATCATAGGTAGACCTCAACTATGGGAGACAAACTGAGAAAAAAAAATCCAGAAAATCACATTGTCTGTTTTTTTATCATTTTATTTGCATATTATGGTGGAAAATAAGTATTTGGTCAGAAACAAAATTTCATCTCAATACTTTGTAATATATCCTTTGTTGGCAATGACAGAGGTCAAATGTTTTCTGTAAGTCTTCACAAGGTTGCCACACACTGTTGTTGGTATGTTGGCCCATTCCTCCATGCAGATCTCCTCTAGAGCAGTGATGTTTTTGGCTTTCGCTTGGCAACACGGACTTTCAACTCCCTCCAAAGGTTTTCTATAGGGTTGAGATCTGGAGACTGGCTAGGCCACTCCAGGACCTTGAAATGCTTCTTACGAAGCCACTCCTTCGTTGCCCTGGCGGTGTGCTTTGGATCATTGTCATGTTGAAAGACCCAGCCACGTTTCATCTTCAATGCCCTTGCTGATGGAAGGATGTTTGCACTCAAAATCTCACGATACATGGCCCCATTCATTCTTTCTTGTACCCGGATCAGTTGTCCTGGCCCCTTTGCAGAGAAACAGCCCCAAAGCATGATGTTTCCACCACCATGCTTTACAGTAGGTATGGTGTTTGATGGATGCAACTCAGTATTCTTTTTCCTCCAAACACGACAAGCTGTGTTTCTACCAAACAGTTCCAGTTTGGTTTCATCAGACCATTGGACATTCTCCCAAAACTCCTCTGGATCATCCAAATGCTCTCTAGCAAACTTCAGACGGGCCCGGACATGTACTGGCTTAAGCAGTGGGACACGTCTGGCACTGCAGGATCTGAGTCCATGGTGGCGTAGTGTGTTACTTATGGTAGGCCTTGTTACATTGGTCCCAGCTCTTTGCAGTTCATTCACTAGGTCCCCCCGCGTGGTTCTGGGATTTTTGCTCACCGTTCTTGTGATCATTCTGACCCCACGGGGTGGGAGTTTGCGTGGAGCCCCAGATCGAGGGAGATTATCAGTGGTCTTGAATGTCTTCCATTTTCTAATTATTGCTCCCACTGTTGATTTCTTCACTCCAAGCTGGTTGGCTATTGCAGATTCAGTCTTCCCAGCCTGGTGCAGGGCTACAATTTTGTTTCTGGTGTCCTTTGACAGCTTTTTGATCTTCACCATAGTGGAGTTTGGAGTCAGACTGTTTGAGGGTGTGCACAGGTGTCTTTTTATACTGATAACAAGTTTAAACAGGTGCCATTACTACAGGTAATGAGTGGAGGAAAGAGGAGACTCTTAAAGAAGAAGTTACAGGTCTGTGAGAGCCAGAAATCTTGATTGTTTGTTTCTGACCAAATACTTATTTTCCACCATAATATGCAAATAAAATGATAAAAAAACAGACAATGTGATTTTCTGGATTTTTTTTTCTCAGTTTGTCTCCCATAGTTGAGGTCTACCTATGATGTAAATTACAGACGCCTCTCATCTTTTTAAGTGGTGGAACTTGCACTATTGCTGAATGACTAAATACTTTTTTGCCCCACTGTATGTCTTTAATTACCATGTAATTGGTGGTTTTCTCAGCTGAGAAATAACGTACTCATGCTGTGTATATTTTCAGTACACAGCATAAAAGACACAGATGCCGAGGACATTTCTCTAAGAAATAACAAAACATGTGTTGGAATAGTTTCCTGCACTCATGCCTGGAATACTCATAATAAGTTTTCTGCACTTATGTGGGTGAGTAATCAGTGTCAGTGTCAGTAATCAGTGTCAGTGACTAGTAATGACACACTGTGGATAGTGGAAGGACACTTCCATTATTAAATATCACTTTAGAAGGTTTATTTGCTTTATTTATTTTAGCTTGTATATTATTCTCTTTAGTAAAGACATTTCCACTTCTTACAGTACACCTGGTAAAAATGTGTTAATGTGTTTCACATATATGTTTTCTAGGGTAGCAGACATTAGATGTCTTAAAGTCATGACATCAGAAGACAGAAGAGATTCCTGGAACATCCTCTGATATTTTAACAGGGTGATAAAGAATCACCTTTAAAGTACTGTATCTGCCACTAAAGATATACACCATGCTGATATGAGAATACCATAACAATAAAGGTACCGTCACACAGTACCATTTTAATCGCTACAACGGCACGATCCGTGACGTCGCAGCGATCGTATGATTATCGCTCCAGCGTCGTAGACTGCGGTCACACGTTGCAATCACGGCGCTGGAGCGATGCCGAAGTCCCCGGTAACCAGGGTAAACATCGGGTAACTAAGCGCAGGGCCGCGCTTAGTAACCCGATGTTTACCGTGGTTACCAGCGTAAACGTAAAAAAAACAAACAGTACATACTTACATTCCGGTGTCTGTCCCCCGGCGTTCTGCTTCTCTCCACTGTGTAAGCAGCAGAGCCGGAAAGCACAGCGGTGACGTCAGACGTCACCGCTGTGCTCGCTTTCCGGCCGGCGCTCACACAGTGCAGAGAAGCTGAGACGCCGGGGACAGACACCGGAATGTAAGTATGTACTGTTTGTTTTTTTTACGTTTACGCTGGTAACCACGGTAAACATCGGGTTACTAAGCGCGGCCCTGCGCTTAGTTACCCGATGTTTACCCTGGTTACAAGCGAACACATCGCTGGATCGCTGTCACACACAACGATCCAGCGATGTCAGCGGGTGATCAAGCGACGAAAGAAAGTTCCATACGATCTGCTACGACGTACGATTCTCAGCAGGATCCCTGATCGCTGCTGCGTGTCAGACACTGCGATATCGTATGGATATCGCTAGAACGTCACGAATCGTACCGTCGTAGCGATCGTAATTGCACTGTGTGACAGTACCCTAAGAAGTGACCAGAAGAGCAAAGTAAATCAAAACAATATCTTTATTTATTACAATAGTAAAAGGTAACACTAAAAAGACAGGGGAAACTACACTTTAATCCTTTTATCAATTGCGCCACCAACCACCCGAGCTGCCCTTCACCAGCACCAGCGCTGCAGCACATCAACCTCCTATCTCTTCCCCATTATCCCGAAGAATGTAAGTCCACAAGGACAGGGTCCTCTCCCCTCTGTACCAGTCTGTCATTGTAAATTTGTTTACTGTTAAAGATATCTATAACCCTGTATGTAACCCCTTTTCACATGTATAGCACCATGGAATTAATGGTGCTATATAAATAAATAATAATAATAATAATAATTATCAAGCCGACCTATTACACACTGTTGAACAAGCCTTTGAACAAGGAATTATCCCCCCAAAAACAGAGGATTTTGTTCGGAATCTCTACTCAAAGTTACCCACATTGTACTTGATCCCAAAACTGCATAAAAATGCATTGGACCCTCCAGGAAGACCCATTATTTCTTGCAACGGAGGATTATTATTTAAAGCCAATGGTAAGCACACTCCCTTCATACATACAGGACACCACTGATGCCCTACAAAGATTAGATCACCTATATCTGGATAATCAAATGATGATGGTCACTGCTGATGTAGAGGCCCTGTATACATCCATCAGGCATCAGGACGGCCTGAAGGCAGTGGCCTGGTACCTCCATACCAGCAATTTGGAACCTTTACTGACTGATTTGATTCTGATGCTCCTAGAGTTTGTACTTAAACATAACATTTTTACATTCAATAGGGAGATATTTTTGCAAACACAGGGTACTGTGACGCGGGCTTCTTGTGCCCCCTCGTATGCCAATCTCTTCCTTGGGGCCTGGGAGAGAGAGATCTTCCAGGGTGATAACATCTCTGAAATAAAGTGGGTGCAGGGATGGATGCATTACATCGACGACTTGTGGTTTATATGGGAGGATACTGTAGATAATTTACATGTCCTTATGGACAAATTGAACAACGCCCAGGGCCGTATTTGCCATTAGGCACAGGAGGGCAGGTGCCTGGGGCGGCAGCATGCTGGGGGGCGGCACCCGAGCAAGGTGTTTTTTTTTTTTTTTTTAAATTTTAGTTCGGGTTCTTAGTCTGGGGTCGGCTTCCCCACCCACCTCGGCTCAGTCAGTCTTCAGAGCGGAGATGTTGCAGGGACGAGTCATGTGACCTGCCTGTGTCACGTGGTTCCTAGTTCTTCTCAACACCTAGCAGGAGCTTCTCTGGTTCACTGCAGATGCAGCCTGGCTCCCTGCTCTGCCGAGTGACCTCCAGCAGGTCAGTGCTGTGTGTCCGGTCTGGCTCCTCAGTCTGCTGCAGCTGGTGTGGGGGAAGGAGGGCGGACTGCACAACTTGTTTTACTTATTAGAATGGGAGGCAGACTTTGTGCTGGGAGTTTTAGAAGCTACAGGAGGGATATGCAGCCCCCAGTCTCTGTGGCAGGGGTTACTTACTAGCTTATAGCTGTGCAGCTTGAGTGGAACTACAGGTCCCAGCACACACTGCAGAGCCAAAGCTTAGTGGATGGTGCAAATCGGCTCCATGCATTAGAAACCTAGTGAGAAGCCTATGGTCTTACTAAATGTAACACAGAATTACTACACAATGTAACTGATCTCCAGGTGTCAAGACTTGTGCAAAATTGTTACTAGGAGACAGGACAGCGGCGGCATCAGTATGGATGTAGCGGAGCAGAGGCGGCATCAGTATGGATGTAGCAGAGCTGAGGCGGCATCAGTATGGAAGTAGCAGAGCAGAGGCGGCATCAGTATGGATGTAGCGGAGCAGAGGTGGCATCAGTATGGATGTAGCGGAGCAGAGGCGGCATCAGTATGGATGTAGCGGAGCAGAAGCGGCATCAGTATGGATGTAGCAGAGCAGAGGCGGCATCAGTATGGATGTAGCAGAGCAGAGGCGGCATCAATATGGATGTAGCGGAGCTGAGGCGGCATCAGTATGGATGTAGCGGAGCTGAGGCAGCATCAGTATGGATGCAGCGGAGCAGAGGCGGCATCAGTATGGATGTAGCGGAGCAGAGGCGGCATCAGTATGGATGTAGTGGAGCAGAGGCGGCATCAGTATGGATGTAGCGGAGCAGAGTCGGCATCAGTATGGATGTAGCGGAGCAGAGTCGGCATCAGTATGGATGTAGCGGAGCAGAGTCGGCATCAGTATGGATGTAGCGGAGCAGAGGCGGCATCAGTATGGATGTAGCGGAGCAGAGGCGGCATCAGTATGGATGTAGCGGAGCTGAGGCGACATCAGTATGGATGTAGCGGAGCAGAGGCGGCATCAGTATGGATGTAGCAGAGCAGAGGCGGCATCAGTATGGATGTAGCGGAGCAGAGGCGGCATCAGTATGGACGTAGCGGAGCAGAGGCGGCATCAGTATGGACGTAGCGGAGCAGAGGCGGCATCAGTATGGACGTAGAGGAGCAGAGGCGGCATCAGTATGGACGTAGCGGAGCAGAGGCGGCATCAGTATGGACGTCGCGAAGCTGAGGCGGCATCAGTATGGATGTAGCGGAGCTGAGGCGGCATCAGCATGGACGTAGCAGAGCAGAGGCGGCATCAGTATGGTTGCAGCAGAGCAGAGGCGGCATCAGTATGGATGTAGCAGATTAGAGGCGGCATCAGTATGGATGTAGCAGATTAGAGGCGGCATCAGTATGGACGTAGCAGAGCAGAGGCGGCATCAGTATGGACGTAGCGGAGCAGAGGCGGCATCAGTATGGACGTAGCGGAGCAGAGGCGGCATCAGTATGGACGTAGCGGAGCAGAGGCGGCATCAGTATGGCCGTAGCGGAGCAGAGGCGGCATCAGTATGGACGTAGCAGAGCAGAGGCGGCATCAGTATGGACGTAGCGGAGCAGAGGCGGCATCAGTATGGACGTCGCGAAGCTGAGGTGGCATCAGTATGGACGTAGCGGAGCTGAGGCGGCATCAGCATGGACGTAGCAGAGCAGAGGCGGCATCAGTATGGACGTAGCAGAGCAGAGGCGGCATCAGTATGGTTGCAGCAGAGCAGAGGCGGCATCAGTATGGATGTAGCAGATTAGAGGCGGCATCAGTATGGACATAGCAGAGCAGAGGCGGCATCAGTATGGACGTAGCAGAGCAGAGGCGGCATTGGTATGGATGTAGCAGCGCAGAGGAGGCATCGGTATGGACGTAGCAGAGCAGAGGCGGCATCAGTATGGACGTAGCAGAGCAGAGGCGGCATCAGTATGGATGTAGCAGAGCAGAGGCAGCATCAGTATGGATGTAGCGGAGCAGAGGCGGCATCAGTATGGATGTAGCAGAGCAGAGGCGGCATCAGTATGGATGTAGCAGAGCAGAGGCGGCATCAGTATGTATGTAGCAGAGCAGAGGTGGCATCAGTATGGATGTAGCAGAGCTGAGGTGGCATCAGTATGGACGTAGCAGAGCAGAGGCGGCATCAGTATGGATGTAGCGGAGCAGAGGAGGCATCGGTATGGACGTAGCAGAGCAGAGGCGGCATCAGTATGGACGTAGCAGAGCAGAGGCGGCATCAGTATGGATGTAGCAGAGCAGAGGCGGCATCAGTATGGATGTAGCAGAGCAAAGGCGGCATCAGTATGGACGTAGCAGAGCTGAGGGAGTCGTGAGGCGGCATCAGTATGGATGTAGCAGAGCAGAGGCGGCATCAGTAAGGACGTAGCAGAGCTGAGGGAGTCGTGTGTTATCTGGGGGAATCGTACTATTGTGGTTTCTTATATACCACATTTATTGGGCATCAGACGCCTCTGCTCACATTACGTCTTGTACTAATGTCCCATCATGCTCCTCTGCGATGTTCTGACATAACCCCGGGGGCTGCTGGTCTAATACACAGCACATACAGGGCAGCATGACCGCTTCAGCTCTGCTACATCTGATGGTTTACAGTTATGTGCAGGTATCCGCCTCTGATGTGTCCCATCTCCCCTCTCTAAAAGAGGACAGGGCTCAGCAGTTAGTGGAACTACAAGTCTAAGAATCTCCTTTATCAACACAATGGGACTTGTTTGATTATATTAACCCCTTCATGACTGGAGCTTTTTTCGTTTTCCACTCCCCTTCTTCCCAAAGCGATAACTTTTTTACTTTTCCGTCAATATGGCCATGTGAGGGCTTATTTTTTTGTGGGACTAGTTGTACATTTGAAAGACACCATTGGTTTTACCACATTGTGTACTCGAAAATGGGGGGAAAAAAGTCCATGTCAGTGAAATTGCAAAAGTGCTATCTCACCAAGAATTTGCGCCATTTTCCGAGACCCGTAGCGTCTCCAGTTTCCATGATCTGGAGTCGGGTGAGGGCTTATTTTTTGCGTGCCGAGCTGACATTTTTAGTGATACCACTTTTATGCAGATACGATCTTTTTATCGCCCATTATTGAATTTTAATGCAATGTCGCGGCAACCAGAAAAAGTAATTCTTGTGTTTTGATTTTTTTTTTTTCCTGCTATGCTGTTTAGTGATCGGGTTAATTCTTTTTTTTTTTTTTACTGATAGATCGGGTGATTCTGAACACAGCGTTACCAAATATGTGTAAGTTTGATTTTTATTTTGATTTGGGTGAAAGGGGGTGATTTAAACTTTTATGTTTTTTTATTTTTAATTTTTAAACACTTTTTTTTTTTTAAACTTTTGACATGCTTCAGTAGCCTCCATGGGAGTCTAGAAGCTGGCATAGCCTGATCGGCTCTGCTGCATAAAGGTGATGCATAGATCGCTCCTATGTAGTAGAATTACAGCATTGCTATGAGCGCCGACCACACGGTGGCACTTATAGCAATCCAGCATCAACAACCATAGAGGTCTCGAGGATACCTCAGGTTGTTATGGCAACGCAGCGCTGACCCCCGATCACGTGAAGGGGGTCAGCGCTGCATGTATTTATGGCTGCGTGATGGAAGCTCTAGTTAAATGACCACTGTCAGCACGAAAAAAAAAAAAAAATAGAGAGCTACATGGGCATATACATAGATTTGGCCTCATTCATTCCCTATGGGACTTGCGGACATGTGCAGCACTTGCGGTTTTGCACTTTTGGTGAGACAAAAAAATACCGCTAGCAGCGTTTTTTTTCCATTGCTGCAAGTACCGCATTTGCAGGATCACAGCAAAACCGCAAGTGCCGCACATGTCTGCAAGTCCCATAGGGAATGAATGAGGCCGAACGCAGTGTTACCGTAAGTGATCCGTTATGCGGCAGATGCGGAAAAACTGCCGGATCTGCCGCAAATGGCAAAAATCGCTGATGTGAAAGTAGCGTAAGTCACTGCCGACAGTCTCTGCATTAGTCATACTCACCAATGGGGGAGGCAGCACGAAAAGTGCCTAGGGCAGCATAAACTCTAAATACGGCCCTGACAACGCCCTTAATATTAAACTTACGTATAAGTTTGGAAGGAATCTGGATTTTTTAGATCTTGGAATCGGTATCCCACAATGGATTGGTACATACTAATCTATATAGAAAGCCAACAGCCACAAATTCTTTGTTGCATGCCACATCGTCACACCCCCCTGCAACTATTAAGAGTATCCCCACGGGCCAATTCCTGAGAGCTAAAAGAATCTGTTCAGATGACAGTGCCTTTGAAGAGCAAACCATAGACTTGGCACAAAGATTCAGAAGTAGAGGTTACAGCAAGCGTTGTATTAGGCACGGTTATAAACAATATTATCATTTGCCCTTAAATAGTGTTGTGCACACCTCAAAAATTGCATATTAAATCCCATTACCCATAAGAGAATATCTATGGGAAAAAGGAGGCCTAAGCACTAATGTGACATAAAATAAATTTTATTACAAAATATCATTAAAAAACAAATAAATATTCAGCAGGAACAATTCTTTTAAAACAGTATACGCTGAGAACAACTACTTAGCAGGACATAAATAAACATGGTATTTTAGCACATCAGTTCACAGTAAATGAATGTACTGCAAGAATAAAAAATGCTCAAATGAGACATGTATACAGGACACAAAATTAATGCCCTATAATGATATGAATAAAGTCCTGTAAAAATATATGTTGAATGCTTATCTGGCTCAATGAGTAATAAAAAAACCTACCAATGTGGACCAGAAGCTACAAAAAAATATTACAGTCCAATCAACTATCTGTACAAGAAGAAAATATAATTCAAACACCATGGAAACTTATTTCCTATGTATAAAGGTCAACCAAGTGCCTCAAGCAATCTGTATGATAGTACAATAGTGGATGAAGATGGACAGCAATAGTCCCAGGACCTTTGTTTCATATAGGGCTTAGAAAAATATTAGGGCTTTAGGAAAACATGTAACACGCTGATGTAGAATCAGCATCCCAAGCTCAAATGTAACATGTGTCAATAAAGTGAACCGTGCTATATAAAGTGAACAACTTACATGATAAATGTCCAAGCTAGTAGAATGTTCCACAGCGACCCCGACAGCGCCGTTTCGCCAAACTGGCTTCCTCAAATAGGGGGCGAGAGTGTCTCAAATACAAGTTGTAGTTCTTATATACACCTAAATCAGCTGTGAGGCACGTCTGTGTAATGGACGTGACGTAGCGCATGCGTGGATCCCTGGACGCTACGATGTAAAGAAAGTGACTTCCGGCGCTCCGCACTTGGAACGCAAGCGTGGAACGCTTTACCTTCCTCTTTGTGCAGAGCCGGAAGTCACAGTAACGTCACTGACCAACGCATGCGCACACCATCCACAGAAGTAACCAAATGCCGATACAAAAAAGTGGGGTGCGGTAAACTATATCTCTAAAAGGGAAAGGAATATGTTGAATGCGGATGTGGCGACAGTTATGCTATGCTACACAAAAGCTATAAAACCGTGCAGTGAAGGAAAAACGCCTATATTAAGAAGAAGGGAATAAAACCGAACGGAGTACATGTCCCAAAAATATTTTAGACATCCTTAAAGTGCCATTATATATGTGCAATAGGTCTAAAATACGTCACATAATATAATAAATAATATAAAAATAATTAAGTGTGTAACGATAAAGTGAAAAATCTCATAATGAATATTAAAAATACAACTGAGTGAACAAATCTCCTACCAATTATACAAATACCATAATTATTAATAGTGTATACATGAAAAATGTGAACAAAATCACAATAAAAATACCATAATAAATGACCAATAAATATAATAATTATAATAATAATAAAAATAATAATAATGATAATAATAATAATAAAAAAAAATTATTAAATATAATAACATATTACTGTGATGAATGATCAATAAATATAATAAAAAAGTAAATAAATAAATTAAATTATATATACTGTGTAATTAATAAATATATATATAAATAAACATACAGTGACTAAATAAAAAATAAAAAATAAATTTTCAATAATATTTTCATTTCCGTTTTATTTCTCGTATTCCTTCCACAGTAGTGTTTCACTTGCTCTTGAGATCTTCAACTTGCCAGATGTCATCTTCACTCGCACCAAAAAACACCAACAACCGCCAAGCAACCACCAAGCCAATGGTACGTAATAATCCCAATACAGAGACTAGATATAAAATAAGAATAAAAAATAATAAAGATGAAAAGTACACACAATAAATAACAGATTTGGACACACACATTTAAAAACATGAAAGACTACCAGGAAATGTGTCATTACCGAAACACCTTAATAGAATCAGGGGACCTATCGACACTAATAAGATTACCAAGTGATATGGACTCTATTCCAAGAACGAATTAAGACCCAAAGTCTCATTGAGCCCATATGGGGCCAGAGTACCAAGCAGATAAATCCACTTGCTCTCTTTTTGAGCCAAAATCCTAGCTAAATTTCCACCTCTGATGCCCAAATCAATTTGATCTATTGCTTGAATTTTTAGACCCCTAGGGTCCGAATGATGGTACTGTTTGAAATGCCTAGGTAAGGTCTTTAGAAGACTAATATCAGTAATTGTTGTGGATTTCTCAATATCTCTCACGTGCTCTCTAGTCCTGATCCGTAGCTCACGTGTAGTGAGACCCACGTATATTTTACCGCAAGGACACTGGGCATGATATATTACGCCTTTAGATGAACACGTGAGTCTCTTGCGTATTTCAAAGCTACGGGAACCATCATGGTTACCAAAATTTCTACTCACAAACATATTTTGGCACCCTTTACATGACCTACAAGGAAAGAAACCATTACCTTCAGGTCTACAAGATGCTGAGCTCCCGGCAGAATAATGGCTGTGTACAAGAATATCTTTGAGACTCCTGGATCTTCTTGAGACCATTAGAGGACGATGTGGCAGTACAGTTTTCAAAATTGGGTCTGATTGTAAAATCTTCCAATGTTTCTTCATCAAATGAGTCAATTCAGGCCACTGTTTGTTGAATCTTGTGATAAATCGTATGTTATTTTTACCATTTTTATCTTCATTACGTTTTTTATCTCCATATAGCAATTTATCTCTTGGAATGGATGCAGCCTTTTTAAAACCTCTTTTTATTTGACGATTGCTGTAACCTCTATCGGCGAATCTTCTCGCTAAATCCGATGCTTGATGATCATAATCATCTGTAGTTGTACAAATTCGTTTAATTCTGAGGAATTGGCCGGTGGGTATGCCGTTAATGGTAGACCTATGGTGAGCAGAGGAAGCGTGCAGCAGAGTGTTAGTTGCTGTGGGTTTTCTGAATACATTTGTTATTATTTTACCATCTTCCAATGCCGTAACATTTAGATCCAGAAATTCAACCTTCCTACCAAAATTATAGGTTAATTTGATGTTAAACCTATTCTGATTTAATTTTGCCATAACCAAAGCTAATTTGTCTATAGAATCTTCCCATATAAACATAATGTCGTCTATATAACGACTCCATCCTTGTATAGCATGAATATCCTCATCGTCACCATGGAAAACAGTTCGCTCCCAATATCCCATCAATAGATTCGCATATGCCGGGGCACAAGTGGCCCCCATGGCCGTCCCTTGTTGTTGCACAAAAAACTCATTATTAAATAAAAAAACATTGTGCTCCAACACAAATTTCAACAAGGTCAAAAGAAGTTCAATTAAAGTTGGCTCCAAGTTACTTTCATATAAATAATGAGCCGCAGCCTCTAAACCGTCCTCATGCCTGATTGAGGAATGCAAGGCCTCAACATCAGCCGTTACCAAAACTGCCTCAGCCTCCAATTGTATTGAGTCAAGCCTTTTCAACATCATGGTAGTGTCTTTAATGTAAGACGGTAGGGTTAGTACTAATGGTTGTAAATAGAAATCAATGACCGTACAAACAATTTCACACAGACCTCCATTGCCCGCCACAATAGGTCTTCCTGGCGGGTCTAATGGATTCTTGTGCAGCTTTGGTAACAAATAGAATGTAGCCATTCTCGGTTGTAACTTAGAAACCACTTCAACCAATCTTTTAGGGATGATGCCGTCATCAAAGGCAGATTCCAAAATAGTGACCAATTCTTGTTGGAATTTAGTCAACGGGTTATATTGAACTTTTTTATAACAACTAGTGTTGTGTAAGATTTTATATGCCTGTTTTTCATACATTTTACAGGGCCACAACACCGTATTACCTCCCTTATCTGCTTGTTTGATGACGACATCATCCCAAGACTGCAATTCCCTCAGTGCTCTATTCTCATCCGCATTTAGATTAGATATCCAGCCTGGTACCGATGGCAAGCTCTCTATCTCCTCGACCATGACTTTAACAAAAATGTCCACTGCTGAACATGAGCTGAGGCTGGGGAATTTTTTCGATTTCCCCAATAAATGTGTAGGAAACTTACCCAAACTTTCCTGATCATTTTCTTCAATAAGTTCTTCTAGACACCTTAAAGCTTCCTTTTCAACCTCAGTTGTCAAAGTGACATCTACATCAGTTCTGTGGTGTATTTTTTGCAAGATGATCTTCCGTGCAAATAAATGCAGATCTTTTACTACCTCGAACTTGTCTAGATATGAGGAAGGTGAAAAGGTTAGGCCTTTCTCTAATAGACGTATTTGGGGCTCAGTGAGCACATGCTGTGAAAGATTAATTACCTTAGACCTATCGTGGCCACGTCCATTTCTTTTTTTGTTGTAGAAAATATCTGGGTATCTTCTGTTCTCTCTATTTGAGGTTCTAGTACGGACAGATGATTCACTTGAGCTCTCAGCTTCACTACACGATGTACTGCTTTCAGCATATTCAGACGGCTCTCTTACTGGTCCTGTCATTCTGGAATTAGCTGTTACCAAATTTTTCTTGGGGAGTTGCCACCTGAAAATTTTGTTAGTTTCAAAATCAATAGTGTCTCTCGTAAATTTCTTGAGTTTCAATGCACTAATATCCGCCTCTTTTTTATCAATTTCTTTTTCCAAAGTCTGGATAAGGTTTTCCATTCTATCAGATGTCAATTGATTTTTCAAGGTTTTATGTAGTTCATCAATTTCTCTATCTAAATTATCCATGCTCATGGTGTTTTTTTCAATGATAATCTTCATGAAATCTACTGAGCATGTGACAGCAGCCTTTTTCCATTTACTGATAAGTTCTGGATCCTCCAGATCAAAAGACGGATAAACTTGTACACGTAAACCCCTTGGTACAATATTGCGAGATACGTAATTTTCCAAGGTGGTCTTGTTCCACCAAATTTTCGTTTTTTTATGAACAGCATTTTTATACTGAGTAAAAAGGTCCCTATTTTCGGTAATGTCCTGTAGTCCTGAAGAACTTCCCTGCTTAAATAAATCAGATGCTTTGGACCGCCAATTATTTTCTCTGGCTTTCAGGTCCATATTGTAATGAAAAGACAATCTGTTAGAGAACAGAAAATAGACTACAATATTATCATTTGCCCTTAAATAGTGTTGTGCACACCTCAAAAATTGCATATTAAATCCCATTACCCATAAGAGAATATCTATGGGAAAAAGGAGGCCTAAGCACTAATGTGACATAAAATAAATTTTATTACAAAATATCATTAAAAAACAAATAAATATTCAGCAGGAACAATTCTTTTAAAACAGTATACGCTGAGAACAACTACTTAGCAGGACATAAATAAACATGGTATTTTAGCACATCAGTTCACAGTAAATGAATGTACTGCAAGAATAAAAAATGCTCAAATGAGACATGTATACAGGACACAAAATTAATGCCCTATAATGATATGAATAAAGTCCTGTAAAAATATATGTTGAATGCTTATCTGGCTCAATGAGTAATAAAAAAACCTACCAATGTGGACCAGAAGCTACAAAAAAATATTACAGTCCAATCAACTATCTGTACAAGAAGAAAATATAATTCAAACACCATGGAAACTTATTTCCTATGTATAAAGGTCAACCAAGTGCCTCAAGCAATCTGTATGATAGTACAATAGTGGATGAAGATGGACAGCAATAGTCCCAGGACCTTTGTTTCATATAGGGCTTAGAAAAATATTAGGGCTTTAGGAAAACATGTAACACGCTGATGTAGAATCAGCATCCCAAGCTCAAATGTAACATGTGTCAATAAAGTGAACCGTGCTATATAAAGTGAACAACTTACATGATAAATGTCCAAGCTAGTAGAATGTTCCACAGCGACCCCGACAGCGCCGTTTCGCCAAACTGGCTTCCTCAAATAGGGGGCGAGAGTGTCTCAAATACAAGTTGTAGTTCTTATATACACCTAAATCAGCTGTGAGGCACGTCTGTGTAATGGACGTGACGTAGCGCATGCGTGGATCCCTGGACGCTACGATGTAAAGAAAGTGACTTCCGGCGCTCCGCACTTGGAACGCAAGCGTGGAACGCTTTACCTTCCTCTTTGTGCAGAGCCGGAAGTCACAGTAACGTCACTGACCAACGCATGCGCACACCATCCACAGAAGTAACCAAATGCCGATACAAAAAAGTGGGGTGCGGTAAACTATATCTCTAAAAGGGAAAGGAATATGTTGAATGCGGATGTGGCGACAGTTATGCTATGCTACACAAAAGCTATAAAACCGTGCAGTGAAGGAAAAACGCCTATATTAAGAAGAAGGGAATAAAACCGAACGGAGTACATGTCCCAAAAATATTTTAGACATCCTTAAAGTGCCATTATATATGTGCAATAGGTCTAAAATACGTCACATAATATAATAAATAATATAAAAATAATTAAGTGTGTAACGATAAAGTGAAAAATCTCATAATGAATATTAAAAATACAACTGAGTGAACAAATCTCCTACCAATTATACAAATACCATAATTATTAATAGTGTATACATGAAAAATGTGAACAAAATCACAATAAAAATACCATAATAAATGACCAATAAATATAATAATTATAATAATAATAAAAATAATAATAATGATAATAATAATAATAAAAAAAATTATTAAATATAATAACATATTACTGTGATGAATGATCAATAAATATAATAAAAAAGTAAATAAATAAATTAAATTATATATACTGTGTAATTAATAAATATATATATAAATAAACATACAGTGACTAAATAAAAAATAAAAAATAAATTTTCAATAATATTTTCATTTCCGTTTTATTTCTCGTATTCCTTCCACAGTAGTGTTTCACTTGCTCTTGAGATCTTCAACTTGCCAGATGTCATCTTCACTCGCACCAAAAAACACCAACAACCGCCAAGCAACCACCAAGCCAATGGTACGTAATAATCCCAATACAGAGACTAGATATAAAATAAGAATAAAAAATAATAAAGATGAAAAGTACACACAATAAATAACAGATTTGGACACACACATTTAAAAACATGAAAGACTACCAGGAAATGTGTCATTACCGAAACACCTTAATGGAATCAGGGGACCTATCGACACTAATAAGATTACCAAGTGATATGGACTCTATTCCAAGAACGAATTAAGACCCAAAGTCTCATTGAGCCCATATGGGGCCAGAGTACCAAGCAGATAAATCCACTTGCTCTCTTTTTGAGCCAAAATCCTAGCTAAATTTCCACCTCTGATGCCCAAATCAATTTGATCTATTGCTTGAATTTTTAGACCCCTAGGGTCCGAATGATGGTACTGTTTGAAATGCCTAGGTAAGGTCTTTAGAAGACTAATATCAGTAATTGTTGTGGATTTCTCAATATCTCTCACGTGCTCTCTAGTCCTGATCCGTAGCTCACGTGTAGTGAGACCCACGTATATTTTACCGCAAGGACACTGGGCATGATATATTACGCCTTTAGATGAACACGTGAGTCTCTTGCGTATTTCAAAGCTACGGGAACCATCATGGTTACCAAAATTTCTACTCACAAACATATTTTGGCACCCTTTACATGACCTACAAGGAAAGAAACCATTACCTTCAGGTCTACAAGATGCTGAGCTCCCGGCAGAATAATGGCTGTGTACAAGAATATCTTTGAGATTCCTGGATCTTCTTGAGACCATTAGAGGACGATGTGGCAGTACAGTTTTCAAAATTGGGTCTGATTGTAAAATCTTCCAATGTTTCTTCATCAAATGAGTCAATTCAGGCCACTGTTTGTTGAATCTTGTGATAAATCGTATGTTATTTTTACCATTTTTATCTTCATTACGTTTTTTATCTCCATATAGCAATTTATCTCTTGGAATGGATGCAGCCTTTTTAAAACCTCTTTTTATTTGACGATTGCTGTAACCTCTATCGGCGAATCTTCTCGCTAAATCCGATGCTTGATGATCATAATCATCTGTAGTTGTACAAATTCGTTTAATTCTGAGGAATTGGCCGGTGGGTATGCCGTTAATGGTAGACCTATGGTGAGCAGAGGAAGCGTGCAGCAGAGTGTTAGTTGCTGTGGGTTTTCTGAATACATTTGTTATTATTTTACCATCTTCCAATGCCGTAACATTTAGATCCAGAAATTCAACCTTCCTACCAAAATTATAGGTTAATTTGATGTTAAACCTATTCTGATTTAATTTTGCCATAACCAAAGCTAATTTGTCTATAGAATCTTCCCATATAAACATAATGTCGTCTATATAACGACTCCATCCTTGTATAGCATGAATATCCTCATCGTCACCATGGAAAACAGTTCGCTCCCAATATCCCATCAATAGATTCGCATATGCCGGGGCACAAGTGGCCCCCATGGCCGTCCCTTGTTGTTGCACAAAAAACTCATTATTAAATAAAAAAACATTGTGCTCCAACACAAATTTCAACAAGGTCAAAAGAAGTTCAATTAAAGTTGGCTCCAAGTTACTTTCATATAAATAATGAGCCGCAGCCTCTAAACCGTCCTCATGCCTGATTGAGGAATACAAGCCTCAACATCAGCCGTTACCAAAACTGCCTCAGCCTCCAATTGTATTGAGTCAAGCCTTTTCAACATCATGGTAGTGTCTTTAATGTAAGACGGTAGGGTTAGTACTAATGGTTGTAAATAGAAATCAATGACCGTACAAACAATTTCACACAGACCTCCATTGCCCGCCACAATAGGTCTTCCTGGCGGGTCTAATGGATTCTTGTGCAGCTTTGGTAACAAATAGAATGTAGCCATTCTCGGTTGTAACTTAGAAACCACTTCAACCAATCTTTTAGGGATGATGCCGTCATCAAAGGCAGATTCCAAAATAGTGACCAATTCTTGTTGGAATTTAGTCAACGGGTTATATTGAACTTTTTTATAACAACTAGTGTTTTATTCCCTTCTTCTTAATATAGGCGTTTTTCCTTCACTGCACGGTTTTATAGCTTTTGTGTAGCATAGCATAACTGTCGCCACATCCGCATTCAACATATTCCTTTCCCTTTTAGAGATATAGTTTACCGCACCCCACTTTTTTGTATCGGCATTTGGTTACTTCTGTGGATGGTGTGCGCATGCGTTGGTCAGTGACGTTACTGTGACTTCCGGCTCTGCACAAAGAGGAAGGTAAAGCGTTCCACGCTTGCGTTCCAAGTGCGGAGCGCCGGAAGTCACTTTCTTTACATCGTAGCGTCCAGGGATCCACGCATGCGCTACGTCACGTCCATTACACAGACGTGCCTCACAGCTGATTTAGGTGTATATAAGAACTACAACTTGTATTTGAGACACTCTCGCCCCCTATTTGAGGAAGCCAGTTTGGCGAAACGGCGCTGTCGGGGTCGCTGTGGAACATTCTACTAGCTTGGACATTTATCATGTAAGTTGTTCACTTTATATAGCACGGTTCACTTTATTGACACATGTTACATTTGAGCTTGGGATGCTGATTCTACATCAGCGTGTTACATGTTTTCCTAAAGCCCTAATATTTTTCTAAGCCCTATATGAAACAAAGGTCCTGGGACTATTGCTGTCCATCTTCATCCACTATTGTACTATCATACAGATTGCTTGAGGCACTTGGTTGACCTTTATACATAGGAAATAAGTTTCCATGGTGTTTGAATTATATTTTCTTCTTGTACAGATAGTTGATTGGACTGTAATATTTTTTTGTAGCTTCTGGTCCACATTGGTAGGTTTTTTTATTACTCATTGAGCCAGATAAGCATTCAACATATATTTTTACAGGACTTTATTCATATCATTATAGGGCATTAATTTTGTGTCCTGTATACATGTCTCATTTGAGCATTTTTTATTCTTGCAGTACATTCATTTACTGTGAACTGATGTGCTAAAATACCATGTTTATTTATGTCCTGCTAAGTAGTTGTTCTCAGCGTATACTGTTTTAAAAGAATTGTTCCTGCTGAATATTTATTTGTTTTTTAATGATATTTTGTAATAAAATTTATTTTATGTCACATTAGTGTTTAGGCCTCCTTTTTCCCATAGATATTCTCTTATGGGTAATGGGATTTAACGGTTATAAACAAGCCAAAAAAGCCCCTAGGGAACAGCTAATATATCGAGCTCCAAATAAATATGCACAATTGGATGGACAGGTAAGATTTATTTCTACCTTTAATGACCTATGGGATGAATTGAAACAAGTTTTAAACAAGCACTGGCATATGTTAAGGAAAGACCCAGTCCTTTGTAAAATCATCCCTCCATATCCCTCCGTGGTAGCCAAAAGAAGTCGAAATCTTAAAGATTTATTGGTATACAGTCATTATGATCCTATTCCTACCTCACTAAGCAGACCGTTACAACATGTTTTTTTCCATGTGGATTGTGCAAGGCTTGTAGTAATTTAAAAAAATCTTATATTTTTTCCAACTCAGATGGATCTAAATCTTTTAATATTAGGAAGCACCTCACATGTTCATCCGTGGGGGTAATTTACCATGCCACATGTCATTGCAATTTGATATATATTGGGCTTACAACCCGTGAATTAAAAATTTGTGTGAGGGTGCACATTAGGGATATTGAGAAATCAAAAACTGTGGATGATCTGGCACTTCTTACAACTCTCCCGCGTCACTTCAAAATCCACCATGACTCCAACCCTAGGGGACTCACCTTTATGGGCATTGATCAAATTGTCTTGAGCCTACGGGGGGTGATTTGGCTAAAAATTTAGCCCAACAGGAGAGCAGGTGGATTTACCGGTTAAATACAATAACCCCCAATGGTCTCAATGAAAGTTTTGGTTTCAGCTCTTTTCTGTAGTTGCTCTGTTCCTTTGGTTCGGGTTTTTTAAGGTTTTTAAAGTTTTTGTTTTCCTCTTTTTTTGTAATTTTATGTACATATTCTCATTGTTGTTATTGTCTACTTACATTCAGGTGCCAATTGCTAATCAGGGTTTGTTCTTGCTGCTTCTACTAATGATGACGTCATGCCAGCTGGTGCGCTGTCTCCTTTAAGTTTATGTCAGGACTCTGAACATTTTTATTACCTTTTGTGCATTACTGCCCTTTTCCAAGATGGCGTCTTTGGTCTCATGTGCACTGGGACTTCCTGCTATAAAACTCCACCCCAGCCTTCAGTCTGTACTAGAGTATTCTGCCTTGCATCCAGCTCCTGACTCTGGTGACTCCCTGGCTATACACCTGGTCCTGTGAACCTGTGTGGTGATCCTGCTACTCTGCTCTGAGTGCCTGCTGCATACACCAGTTTCCAGTAATCCTCCTTCATCTGCTGCTCGTGTTTACTTCCATCTGCATTTGCTGGACATGTAAGCTGTTGCTGCTCTGCTTAAACCTGAGATTATATAGACTTTCTGCGTGATTGCATTTTCCTCTGAAGTTCCCTATAGACTGCTAAGCTGCATTTAATATTTACACCAAGTGTTGTGGACTTGAGTTTCTCTCTGCACCTGTTTGAATCACCGTGTGATAATATAGACTTTACCACTTATAAAACTGTGTCCTTTAGTTGTCTTGTTCCATGCAAAGAGTCTCCTGAGTTATCCCCTATAATTATTACAGGATACTCTAGCCAGAAAAGAGGAGACTGCTGGAACAATGACTGCAGAAAGCAGATTAGAGCAGGTGTTTTCCATAAATAGATCACTGCAGAAAGATGTGGAAGGTCTGCAAAAGAAGTTTGGAAGCATTGAGCACAATCAACAAGTGTTTGGACAAACTTTGCAGGACTTAAGCACCCGCATAGCAGCCCAGGAAAACAAACTTGCTGGCATAGAGTCCCAGTATGGACGGGCTTTTCAGGACATAAGCACGCAAATAGCTGCACAAGCGACTTTACCCTCTGGGCAACCGCCACAAGCTAGCCCACCTAAGTTGCCCCCATTCAGATTTAATGGTGAGACATTTATACAGCATTGTGTGCACATAGACATTCGCTTTACTGAGCGTAGGCAGGAGAAGTTTGCTGCATATAACCGTATTTATAACTTTTCACTTCCTTCCAAAGAGCCTGCAGGTAAAACCTCTCGGGAGGTGGAGGAGGTGCCCATGCAAATTGATTCCGTTCAGAGGCGCAAGATTAATGAGCGCCGGGAGCATCGCTTTCGTGAAAGTCTATGTTTCTACTGTGGTCAGTCTGACCACTTTTTAATCAATTGTCCCAAGGGGCCTAACAAGGTGCTAGCAGCAGTAGGAGAATATGACAACTGTGATGATGAATCTAACATCTCTGAATGTAGCCTGCCTTTAAACGCTGTATTCCATTAACTTTCTATGACTTCACCCCCCAAGGAGCTGAAGGAGAAGAACTCTCACTGTTCTCTCCCTATTAAGATCCTGTGTTCAGGACAGTGGATTTCCAGTGCAGCTATGATTGACTCTGGTGCAGGTGGCAATTTCATGGATATCGCATTTGCCAAGGAACATGGTATTGAAATTCAGCAAAGGGCCTCTCCAATTACCATGGAAATAGTGGATGGGTCACCTTTAATATCTGGGCCTGTGGATCAGGAGACCGTACCCCTTGAAATTTTGTTGGAGCCTAATCATCAAGAGCAACTTTCTTTCTTGCTAATTTCTTCTCCTCATTTTCCTGTGATTTTAGGCATTCCTTGGTTGCGTTCTCAGAACCCAATTATCAACTGGACAAAGGAAATTATCTTACCAACAAGGAGCAACTCAGCGTTAACAGAAGCTGTCCCTGAGTCCACGGCTACGGAACCACATGTACAGGTATTTACTTTACAGTACATTCAGCATATAAAGAGTTCTCTGACATCTGTGTCAAGAAGAATGGAGATCAGCTTCCTCCACACAGGCATTATGACTGTCCCATTGAGCTGCTTCCTGGGGCAGCTATTCCTATTGGTAACGTATACCCTTTGGCGGCACCTGAGCTTCAAGCCTTAAAGGAGTATTGTTATGATCCTGGTGGCAAGGATCGCAAACTGACCTGCTAAGTAACAGAAATCCTTAGGACAAGCTCTGGGGATGTGGGAGCTATACTGACCGCAACCCTGATTCTATCAATAAACACTATAGGCAGCCGTGGAGCGTTACCTAAAATCCTAGACGCCTCGTCACAGCCTGAGAAACTAGCTACCCCTAGAGAGAAAGCAAAGCCTCACTTGCCTCAGAGAAATCACCCCAAAGTTTTAGACAGCCCCCACAAATAATAACGGTGAGTTAAGGGGAAAACACAAACGTAGAAATGAAAACAGGTTTTTAGCAAATGAGGCCCGCTAACACTAAATAGTGAGAAGACAGCAAGGGATCTGTGCGGTCAGTATAAAATGCTATCAAAAATAATCCATGCAGAGATTACAAGAACCCCCACACCAACTCACGATGTGAGGGGTGCAACTCTGCACCCCAGAACTTCCAGCAAGCGAGAATATTACATATAAGCAAGTTGGACAGAACTCATCATATACAGAGAAACATTTTCAAGGAAATAATGAGCAAACATGAACTAGCAAGACTTAGCTTCTCAGAGGAGACAGGTCACAAGGAAAGTCCAGAGAGATCAGAACCAGTACTGAATACAACGACAGCAGGCCAAAAGTGAAGGTCCAGGTGGAGTTAAATAGAGGCCAGACTAGCAGAAAACGAGGCAGCTGGATTCCAGCTACAGACCCGCAGTAAGCACTAAAGGCCACCAGAGGGAGCCCAAGAACAGAACTCACACAATACCACTCATGACCACAGGAGGGAGCCCGAGAACGGAATTCACAACAGAGTATATTGATGAAAATCTGGCCAAAGGCTTCATACGTCCTTCTTCCTCACCAGCAGGGGCACCTATATTTTTGTAAAAAAGAAGGATGGAACCCTGAGACCCTGTGTTGACTATCGGAAACTCAATAAGGTAACCATATGAAACCGTTACCCTTTGCCTCTGATTCCCGAATTACTGGAAAGAGTCCGCCATGCTAAAGTGTTCTCTAAACTGGATCTTTTTGGGGCTTATAATTTGGTGCGTATTCGTCCAGGGGATGAGTGGAAGACAGCATTCAGATGCCGCTATGGACACTTTGAATATCTTGTGATGCCCTTTGGGCTTTGTAACGCCCCTGCAATGTTTCAACACCTTGCTAATGACATTTTCAGAGATTTGTTGGACCAGTTTGTGGTGATCTATTTTGACGATATACTAATCTTTTCTGACTCTCTACAGGAACATGAAGAACATGTCAAAACTGTTTTAAGATGTCTGAAAGAGAACCATCTGTATATTAAGCCAGAGAAATGTGAGTTCCATCGTTCTGAGATACAGTTCTTAGGTTATACCATCTCTCCCCAGGGGCTGAACATGGAATCTGGTAAGATTCAGGCTATCCTTGACTGGCCGGTACCCAAGAACGTTAAGGAGGTCCAACGTTTTATTGGTTTTGCAAATTTCTACAGACGCTTCATTCGAAATTTTTCTGATATTGTCCGTCCCATTACTTCCTTGACAAAGAAGGAAAAGCCCTTTAAGTGGTCATCACAGGCTCAAGAAGCTTTTGATCGGCTTAAGATCTGTTTCACCTCAGCACCCCTGTTGATACACCCAGATCCAACAATTTCTTTCATTGTGGAGGTGGACGCTTCTGATAATGCTTTGGGGGCTATTCTCTCCCAAAGAACTGGAGAGAAGGGTCTGCTGCATCCTTGTGCTTTCTTTTCCCGTAGACTAACCTCAGCAGAGAAGAATTACAACGTGGGAGAAAAGGAATTGCTGGCTATTTTTGCAGCTTTCAAAGAATAGAGGCATCATCTGCATGGAGCTGCACAACAGATCATAGTGCTAACTGTTGTGAATTCTGCTTTTGGGTTCCCTCCGGTGGTGGTAGGTGGTAATGCAGTTGTCCCTGAGTTGCAGTCCTGGTCAGGTGTTTCTGCTGATTGCAGTTCTGACTGGGGTATTTAGGTGTGCAGGATTCATTAGTCCTTGCCAGTTGTCAATTGTTGTTGGGAGGTGTTGGACCTCTGCCTGGTTCCTCCTGCCTTTCTGCCAAATCAGCAAAGATAAGTGTCTGTTTTTTTTTCTGTGGCACACATGCTGTGTGCTTCATGATTCCGTGCTATTCTTTTGTGTTTTCTTGTCCAGCTTAGATTGTGTCAGTATTTTCTCAGTCTTGTTGGATTCTCTGGGGTTGCATATATTCATTCCACGTCTTTAGCTAGATTGTGGAATTTTTTGTATTATCTGCTGTGGATATTTTTTGAAGGGTTTTAATACTGACCGCCTAGTATTCTGTCCTATCCTTTCCTATTTAGCTAGAGTGGCCTCTTTTGCTAAATCTTGTTTTCTGCCTGCGTGTGTCTTTTCTTCTCCTACTCACAGTCAATATTCGTGGGGGCTGCCTATCCTTTGGGGTTCTGCTCTGAGGCAAGGTAGTATTCCTATTTCCATCTATAGGGGTATTTAGTCCTCCGGCTGTGTCGAGGTGTCTAGGGTTTGTTAGGCACACCCCACGGCTACTTCTAGTTGCGGTGTTAGTTCAGGATCTGCGGTCAGTATAGTTTCCACCTACTCCAGAGAAAGTTTCATGCGGCTCCAAGGTCACCGGATCACAACAGCTAACTGACCATCGCAATTTAGAGTTCCTTAGATCCGCTAGATGTCTTTCTCCTCGTCAGGCTCATTGGAACTTATTTTTAAATCAATTTAACTTTATCTCGTACCGTCCAGGTTCTCGTAATGGGAAGGCTGATGCTTTATCCCGAATCCATGCTGCGGATTCCGTACCTGGAGCCTCGTCCAAGACCATTCTATCTGATGCCAATTTCATCGGAGTTATCCACGATCAGGACTTGTGGAAGGAGTGCAGGGAGGCTTATGACGGTGATATATTTCTGGCCAACCCACCTGTGGATATTAATCTTGTCTTTAAGGGTGTCATGTGGTTCAGAGATCGACGTATCTATGTCCCTGAGGTCATCTGTCTGCAGATCCTCAAGTTGGTACATGACTCCAAGTTGGCTGGTCACAGGGGGGTACAAAAGACACAAGAGTTCCTGAGCCGATTCTTCTGGTGGCCAACTTGCCTGAAGGATACCAAGGACTATGTTCTCTCTTGCGAGGTATGTGCTTGTTACAAGACTCCTCATGTGGCACCTACGGGTCTTCTATAACCATTACCTGTCCGTCCCACCCTTGGGGGTCTATATCAATGGACTTTATTGTGGAGCTGCCTACATCGGGGTGCATGAATGCAATCATGGTGGTAGTTGATCGCCTGACTAAAGCTGCTCATTTTGTTCCGTGCACCGGCCTCCCTTCAGCTAAAGATACAGTGAACTTGGTTATACAGAATGTCTTTTGGTTGCATGGGGTCCTGGATGAGATCATCTCTGACCGTGGAGTACAGTTCACTTCAAGATTCTGGAAGGGGTTTTGCTCTGCACTCAATATTAATGTCTGTCTCTCTTCCGCTTACCATCCCCAGACAAATGGTCATACTGAGCGGACCAACCAGATGCTGGAACAATATCTATGATGCTATGTCAGCCATCTCCAGAATTTTCATATAACAATTCTCAGAGCACCTCCACTAAATTTACACCTTTCTTTGCCAATCAGGGTTATCATCTGTGTATCTTACCTAGGTCTCCAATTAATTCTCCGGTTCCGGCAGTGGAGGAAAGGCTGACTGCGATGAGGCAAAATCTGGAGGTTCTGAAGGAATCCCTGACCACAGCTCAAGAACGTTATAAGAGATCGGCTGATAGATTCTGTAAACCTGCACCCATGTTCAAGGTAGGAGATTCCGTGTGGTTAGCAACTAAGAATCTGAAGTTAAACGCTCCTTCACAAAAACTTGGACAGAAATTCATTGGCCCTTTCAAGATCAGCGGTATTGTGAGCTCTGTGGCCTGCCGGCTGAAGCTGCCTAGGACTATGAAGGTACACCCAGTTTTTCATGTATCTTTACTAAAGCCTGTATCTCCTAATACCTTCCAGGGATGTGATGTGCCACCTCCGCAGCCTGTGGTGATTGATGGGCAAGAACAATTTGTGGTGGAGGAAATTATTGATTCCAGGATTCGCAGGAATCGGCTCCAATATCTGATAAGATGGCAGGGACATCCCCTTGAGGAAGACTCTTGGGAACCTGTGGAAAACATCAATGCCCAACAGAAGATTTCTCGTTTTCATCAGAGATTCCCTGAGAAACCAGGTCCAGGATCATCCTGAGGCCGCTTCTAAGGAGGGAGTAATGTCAGGACTCTGAACATTTTTATTACCTTTTGTGCATTACTGCCTTTTTCCAAAATGGCATCTTTGGTCTCATGTGCACTGTGTCTTCCTGCTATAAAACTCCACCCCAGCCTTCAGTCTGTGCTAGAGTATTCTGCCTTGCATCCAGCTCCTGACTCTGGTGACTCCCTGGCTATATACCTGCTCCTGTGAACCTGTGTGGTGATCCTGCTACTCTACTCTGAGTTCCTGCTGCATACACCAGTTTCCAGTAATCCTCCTTCATCTGCTGCTCGTGTTTACTTCCATCTACATTTGCTGGACATGTAAGCTGTTTCTGCTCTGCTTAAACCTGAGATTATCACACAGGCCTTCCTGGTTCAGATAAGACATTGCTTGAACTGCCTTATAAGCATACCTATCTGTGTTTAGACTAAAACAAGGACTTATTCATGTCAAGTATCCTCAAGAATAACTGTGCTTCATAGACTTTCTGCGTGATTGCATTTTCCTCTGAAGTTCCCTATAGACTGCTAAGCTGCGTTTAATATTTACACCAAGTGTTGTGGACTTGAGTTTCTCTCTGCACCTGTTTAAATCACTGTGTGGTAATATAGACTTTACCACTTATAAAACTGTGTCCTGTAGTTGTCTTGTTCCATGCAAAGAGTCTCCCGAGTTGTCCCCTATAATTAATACAGTTTATTTCGGGCTATTGTGGCTGTGATCCTGGGACTGGGACGTTGGTTCTGGCTTTTTGGCCCTTATTCTGAAATAGAAGAAGCTTTGCATCTTCAATGAACCTTTTTGGATTTATTTTAGGATATGTCTTACTCTCAAGTTTTCATATTTTAATCTAGATCTAAATAGCATATATCATTATATTGTACATACTATATTGTTTAGATTGTTTTTTCACTGGTCCCTTTTCTTTGTGGACATTGAATACATATGTGCCCACCAAACCTGCACATGTATATATATATTTTTTTTTTTTTGCTGTATTTCATCGAATTATAGGTGGCTTTATATCATTATCATTTTTTATTAATATCCCCTTCAGCACTAGGGAAGTTTTATATGTCCCTTACAATATCCCCTTGTGCCATTCTCCCTTTTCACCTTCTCACATTTTAGCTTTTTTGCTATTAATGAATTTTATAAAATTCTTTGCAGCTGTATTATTGCCCCATGTAAATATTATCGCTTTTATCATTTACGCCGCATAAATCTATGTATTATAATGTCCCTTTTCTTTTTCTCACCTTTGGTCCTAGTTTGTTCATTAGTCTGTATAGTTTACACTTTGCACTTGGGGGTAGTCACAGGTACATTTATTATTCTATTTTTCTTTATTGCTCCGTGCATCATTTTTCTTCCTTCCCCTTTGTTTTACATGGCCTGTCTGTAGTCTGTTCATTCTTATTTGCTAGGGGCTTTTCTTAGTGTGTATTTACACCTCCGCCTCGCCCCTCCCACACTTTGCGTATACCTTCAGTCGCTGTTACATCTACAGGATTCATTTTGCCTGCTTTCATTGCGTCTCTGCGTGTGCACCAGACTGGCATCTTTAATTGACTTCCAGAGGCGCTCCTCACGTGACCGCAGTGCGCTCCACTTCGTGTCACTGAGTGCTGGTCCGGAAGTCCCCTTTGCTTGTGAGATGATTTCCTGTGGCATGCGCAACCATGAACGCAATTTAAGACGGACTCCGGCATTATTGTCCCCTTATTGGCACCTCATATATATATACCCCTAAAACCTTAAACACCTACTATGCCCCGCTGTAAGAAGCATTATTGCGAAACGGCGCTCGTCCGGCGCTGGGCAGGATACAGCTCCATCCTATAGCCGCACTATACCGCATCAGTCACTGCAGGTAATGACCGTGTTTTTTTATGATAATTTATGCATGGAATTTTTTCCTTCCATCATTATGTGCTGGCGGTAATTAATATGTTAAGGACATGTTAGTAGGGCTATTTTTAACATGTTTATTGTGTCTCTAATCTGGGACAAGTGGCCTTTCTAATTTTGCTCTATTTTGGCATATACGAATAGAAAACCCCTTTTTTTCTTTAGGCCTCTACTTGAAACCTGGTTAGATAAATTTCTACCTGTCTCATAAGTCCTTTTGTTCATACAATTGCCTACATACTGTTTTGTCATGTCCCTCCAATATTAATAATACCATAATTATAGTACGGGCACCTGTGACTTTTTGCTGTCTCCTCCCCACTAATTTTTGGAGGTATTTTCCCCTTTTTTTCCCTCTCTCTTTTTAGTGTTACCTTTTACTATTGTAATAAATAAAGATATTGTTTTAATTTACTTTGCTCTTCTGGTCACTTCTTACTGTTATGGTATTCTCATATCAGCATGGTGTATATTAAGTATATTGAAGTATTTCAGCCAGTTTATAACTAAGGACCATGGGCTTTATCTGACACTAAAGATGTCTATCAATGCCAACACAGCAGTCTCATCTGAAAAGTTCCAAGATGTAGCAATAAACGTCCTAAGAGGCATTCTAAGTATTCTTGTAAACTATTGGCAGACAGATGGCTCTATGACACGGACTCAACCGTTCTGCAAAATTATAGAAAGCAATGAAAGAAAATGAAATATTTAAAAATGGATTTAAAAAAATCTAAATTTGATTAGTAAGTGCAAATCTGCTATGATTACAATGCAAGAACAAACACAGTGATAAAGCAGCACTATGCAGGTGCAGGTTATGTGAGCCGACCTGCCACCACAATGGAACATCGTTCAAATGGGTTCCTAGCTTTACACTAACATTACACAACTTTCTTTGTTCTTACTATAAAAAATAAGACCTCAGTTTTGCAAAAAACTTTCAGATTTCTGCTAAAAAGCTGTAGATGAAGAGGTGGTATTTCACATTTCAGCATGATAACAACCCTTAATATGGTCTAAAGAATGGCTTCGACAGAAAAAGATGAAAGTTTTGAAATGCCCCAGCAAGAGGCCAGACCTGAATCCAATTGCATATCTGTGGGTTGACTTACAAAGGACTCTGTACACAGGAGATGTCCTTGCAATCTGACAGATTTGGAGCTACTGCAAAGAATAGAGGGTAAAGATTACTAGTGTTGATAGATTCCCACCCAGAAAGACTGAATGTTGTCAGAAATTCAAAGGCTAATTCAACAAAGTATTAGATTAAGAGGGTGCATAGTAATGCAACCACAGTATTTTAGGTCTTCATTTTTCAGTTTCCACCCAAAAAGATTTCAGATTATTTTTCAATGGACTTGTACAGATTATGGGTAACATTAAAGGTTGGAAAGTGTTCTGAAATTATTGATAATAATTGGTATGAATTTTCTTTTACATAGCAAAAACCTGTTTTTTTAACAGGGGTGTGTAGACTTATTGTATCCACTGTATATTCCATTAGATGTTGAAATAATTCAGCAGGATAGCTCTTCGCAAGTGCCACAAATTCAAAGGAGGCACTGACTCTGATCAGCTTATCATTTCTTAGCCAAGAGATACTTTACAGCATTAACATCTGGAGAATGTGAAGGCAAGGCAAGCAAGGAAAACTTATCATGCTTCTAAAACCAATCCATGACTGAACACCTCTGCATGTTTCATTGTTCTACTGAACGTGTCCTCCTTATGACATAGGATGTACAACTGCTATAAAGTGATGAACTTGGTCAGCAACTTCAGTACTTAGGTACAGTAAACTTTTACTGCCCAATTGTCCATCCATAGTTATTGGAGGACTGAGGGTGTACCAAGAAAATGTTCCTCACACCATTACTCCATCACCAGCCGTCTGAACTTTTGACACCTGACAGGAAAGATTTAAAGGAAATCTGGATTCATTTAAGCATGAAATGTTTTTTACTGCTCAGTGATTGCCCACTGGAGTCTAGTAGTCTATTTCCCTAAGACAGTAATGGCACTAGAGCTGGTGGTCTGCATTTATAGCCAAATGTGGTAAGGAACAACGACTTGTGAGCTTGGACATGTTATTTGGAGCACTAGCGTTGTATTCAATTGATAAAACGATTCTTGACATCCTCCACTGACCTCATTCATTGACTGCTGCAATTGATTTTATGTTGCACTACTTACTTTATAGTCTGCCAAGGGCAGGTTTTATTTAACTATGGAAAAATATTTTAGCTCAACAAAATAGAACACTCCTCAGTTGTTTTACACTCTTTCAGATCTGTCAGGACCCATTGATCGCCTGCTAGGACCTTGGGGTACTCAGTACCAGGTCGGTACAGTTCTTGTGTCACGGCAGCAATGACCCGGTCCGTGGCCCTGGGCATTCAATAAAATATGGCCGAAGCTGCTTAAGTAGGTCCACTGGAGATGATGGTATTGCAGCAGAGTTGGCATAGCTCCCCATAGGTAGAGCCTAGTCCCCAGGGCTTCCAGTGCAGTTGGTAACTGATGATAGATGGTGAAGTGCAGGAAATAATTGGAGGACACAGGATTTGCAGTCTCTTTACCTTTTACTGGTGAAATTGCAGTCCAGGGCACAGAATACAGGTGATGTTCGAAATCTGGGCAGCCTGGAAGCGATTCAGAATCCCCCTAGCCCTCAAGTCCCTCTCTCAATCTGTCCCTTAGGTGTAACACTACATGCATGGCATGCAGCTCAAGCATTTTTACAGGTGTCCCTCTCTCGTGGTGACTCTGGGCTCTATTCTGCTGCTGTGCCTTCGGGTGCCTTCGGGTGTCTGTTGCAGCTAGAAGACCTGCAATCTCCTACCCTCCAGTTTCTGCTGTGGGGCATACAGTTCCCACACAAACTTGGACTCCAGTGTCTGGTTTCTTGCGCTCTCTCCTGGGAGTGAGCTTAATCTCAGCTCCACTCCCAGTTTCTCTCTCCTCTTGCTTCCTCTCCCTTCACTGTCTCACACAGACTGACTATAACTCCTCCTCCAGACGAGAACTTATAGGGAAGCTACTGTGAAACTTGGTCTAGAGCTCCCTCTTCTGGCCTGGAATCAGGAAAGTGTTGTATGCTAGTGTTATCTACTAAGGGAATTCCTTCTCACTTCAAGGCATGGCATCACCCTCCTCAGGAGGCAGGCAATACCAATGTGACAACTGGATTCCTGGGGTGTCACAACCACATCCTCAGGATAGTAGCTGAACTACTTCCCTCCTGAAGTTCATCCAAGCATAACAGGTGAATATCCATACAACTCTCTACGGACCCCCATCGTCACATCTACTGACTTCAAGCCCATTGTCAATCTCATTAATGAGAAAGTGATGCATGCCCTCCACCACCTCTTTTAATATCTATCTGGCTTCGAGTATGCCTAATTTTATCGAAGTAGAAGAGACCTCCAGCCTATATTCATAGGTCAATTGTAGAGTCACACTCTCTTTTATTGGTGCCAAAGTTCTCCTTTAATCTCATCCTGACTGTTTCTCCTAGCAGCAGTCTCACATAGGCTAAGTTCACATTTGCGTTGTGCGCCGCAGCGTCGGCGATGCAACGCAAATGTAAACGCATGCACAACGCAGCGTTTTATGATGCATGCGTCGATTTTTGCATGGTTTTGGGCGCAGAAAAAACTGCAACTTGCTGCGTCCTCTGCGCCCTGACGCATGCACCACAGTGACGCATGCATCACAAAACGCAAGTGCAACGCATGTCCATGTGCCCCCATGTTAAATATAGGGGTGCATGACGCATGCGGCGACGCTGCAGCGCCCGACGCTGCGGCACAGAACGCGAATGTGAACGTAGCCATAGAGGGAGTCACAATGTAATCCTCCTGTAGCTGACAGCCAGGCATATTATCATTACTGTAGTAAGCTGCAGCAATATACCCTGTGATGCCGCTGAATATTGTGACTCAAGATTTTGGTAACTGGCAAAGAAACATCATAATGTACAATGCAAGTGATGCAAGTGCAGTGCCCCAGGGTCCTGGTCGTTGCAGTAATATTATTCTCCTCTAGGGGGGAGTGATGTTACATTTGAAGGCAGTAAAGGAGATCTCTTTACCAGGTACCACATGCATACAACACATTTCCTACTCCAGTCCATCAGGGGAGCTATGCTCCTATTTATTAGGGCACTCTTCACACTAGGTAAAACTGTTGGTCTGGATAGGAACTTAGGCAGTTGCTGGCTGAGCTTCAGCTCAGGTAGTTGGTCCCGGACAGGGGTGGGATCCTGTCAGAGGCCTAGACCAAGGGTCACGGAGCTGCGCCTGCCCGACGTGCGGCAGTTCCTAAGAAAGGACACGAACGGAGAACTGTATTGTAGAGAGTGAGAAACAAAGTCATAGCAAAAGGAGTGGAAACTATAAGGAGTTCTGCCCTGCACAGGTTGCCTCCTTCTGAGGTGCAGGATCCGGTAGCTGGAACATCGAGGGAGCAACAGTTCTTTATGCCTTGCTCCAGAGACAGGCAGGACAGATAATTGCACATTATTGATGCACCCCACACCCAGGAGGCATGGTGGCAACTCTCAGAGGCTGGGGCATGCTAGAGTCCCTGTAAAAAGCCTCAAGCCACCAGTCATACGGGTTTGTCCTATCCATCTGGGGGACAGAGAAAGACATAACATCTAGAACATCTACAGCAGTTGTGAGGACCTTATGAGAGGCTCAGCAATAAGGTACTACAACATCCAAGGCGCTAGAGGAAGGCTACTGATTTCCACCTGGATAAGGGGACTCTGGATTTGCCTTCAGACCGGCTGGACTCTGCCTGCCCTGTGATCTGGTGCTCTGGACTGTTATCACAGCAATGTCACACAAATTCTGCAGCCTATTGGTGCTGGCTTCGCTCCCCCCTCCTTCAGACAAATCAAGATATCAAAAGAAAGTCAGAACTAGAGATGAGCGAACCTTTCAAGATTTGGTTCGGAACGGCAAACGTCCCGATATTCACCAAACATGTTTACCGAAAGGTTCCATAGACAACACCTTCGGGTGGGGGGCAAAAAAGCATCCAAAACAGCTAAAATTAGGGGCAGACACCATTAAAAATGACATTAGTTGACCGATAAATTGTGCTATAAATAAATAATTTAAAGAAAAATTTACGTGGTTTCCCCTGTATTTTGATTACCAGCCAGGCAAAATTGACAGCTGCGACCTGCAATCCTCAGCTGGCAGTGTTAACAAGGCTGGTTATCAAGAATAGAGGGTCCCCATGCTGTTTTTTTAATTATTTAAATAAATGGATAAAAATAACGGTGTGGGTTCCATGGAGTTCACAGCCAATGGACTCAATTCAACTCAAGTCAGCACGAGCGCAGTGGGAAAAGATGTAAGTTAGGTTCACTTAAGAAGTCTGTGTCATTCTTTCAATAAAAGGACTTTATTCTGTTTTTATTACAATATAACTATAGGATTAGTAATGGATTCCTACTACAGTTCTACTTCCATAGCATAAGCAGGCACTAGGTCTGTGCAGGGGTCATCTGAAGTGCCAATATGCCACCTGTGACTCACCTGTCCCCATCTAATAGCCAGTAGGGTTGAGCGAAACGGGTCGTTCATTTTCAAAAGTCGCCGACTTTTGGCTAAGTCGGCGTCTCATGAAACCCGATCCGACCCCTGTGCTTGTCGGCCATGCGGTACGCGACTTTCGCGCCAAAGTCGCGTTTCAATGACGCAAAAAGCGCCATTTCTCAGCCAATGAAGGTGAACGCAGAGTGTGGGCAGCGTGATGACATAGGTCCTGGTCCCCACCATCTTAGAGAAGGGCATTGCAGTGATTGGCTTGCTGTCTGCGGCGTCACAGGGGCTATAAAGGGGCGTTCCCGCCGACCGCCATCTTACTGCTGCTGATCTGAGCTTAGGGAGAGGTTGCTGCCGCTTCGTCAGAAGCAGGGATAGCGTTAGGCAGGGTCCACTAACCACCAAACCGCTTGTGCTGTAGCGATTTCCACTGTCCAACACCACCTTCGGTGTGCAGGGACAGTGGAAGCTATTTTTTTTTTTTTTCCCTCAGCGCTGTAGCTCATTGGGCTGCCCAAGAAAGGCTCCGTGATAGCTGTATTGCTGTGTGTACGCCACTGTGGAAACCAACTGCTTTTTTCAAAGCACATATCCTCTTGTTCCTTCCTTTCTGCACAGCTATCTTTTTTGTTTGTCCACACTTTTTATTTAATTTGTGCATCAGTCCACTCCTATTGCTGCCTGCCATACCTGGCTTACATTACTGCAGGGAGATAGTAATTGTAGGACAGTCCCTGTTTTTTTTTTGTTTTTTTTTTGTGGAAGATTAAGATTGGCATTTCTGCTACAGTGCCATCCCTGTGTGTGCCATCTCTCACTGAGTGGGCCATAGAAAGCCTATTTATTTTTTTCCTTGATTTGTGTTCTAAAATCTACCTCAACACAAAAACACTACATCAATCAGTGGGAGAAAAATATTGGCCTCAGTCAGGGCTTGTGTGCCACTCCTGTGTGTGCCATCTCTCATTCAGTGGGCCATACAAAGCCTATTTATTTTTTTGTTTTTTTTAATATTATTGGGTTTCTAAAGTCTCCGTGAAAAAAAAAATACATAAAAAAACAGTGGGAGAGTAATATTGCCCTTTCAGCTTGTGTGCCAGTCTTGACTCCTGGGTGTGCCACCTCTCTCTCTCTAATTGTGGGCCATAGAAAGCCTATTTATTTTTTTGCTTTTTTTAATATTATTTGGTTTCTAAAGTCTCCCTGAAAAAAAAAATACATAAAAAAACAGTGGGAGAGTAATATTGCCCTTTCAGCTTGTGTGCCAGTCTTGACTCCTGGGTGTGCCACCTCTCTCTCTCTCTAATTGTGGGCCATAGAAAGCCTATTTATTTTTTTGTTTTTTTTTAATATTATTTGGTTTCTAAAGTCTCCCTGAAAAAAAAAAATACATAAAAAAACAGTGGGAGAGTAATATTGCCCTTTCAGCTTGTGTGCCAGTCTTGACTCCTGGGTGTGCCACCTCTCTCTCTCTAATTGTGGGCCATAGAAAGCCTATTTATTTTTTTGCTTTGTTTAATATTATTTGGTTTCTAAAGTCTCCCTGAAAAAAAAAAATACATAAACAAACAGTGGGAGAGTAATATTGCCCTTTCAGCTTGTGTGCCAGTCTTGACTCCTGGGTGTGCCACCTCTCTCTCTCTAATTGTGGGCCATAGAAAGCCTATTTATTTTTTGCTTTTTTTAATATTATTTGGTTTCTAAAGTCTCCCTGAAAAAAAAAATACATAAAAAAACAGTGGGAGAGTAATATTGCCCTTTCAGCTTGTGTGCCAGTCTTGACTCCTGGGTGTGCCACCTCTCTCTCTCTAATTGTGGGCCATAGAAAGCCTATTTATTTTTTTGCTTTTTTTAATATTATTTGGTTTCTAAAGTCTCCGTGAAAAAAAAAAAAGTACATAAAAAAACAGTGGGAGAGTAATATTGCCCTTTCAGCTTGTGTGCCAGTCTTGACTCCTGGGTGTGCCACCTCTCTCTCTCTAATTGTGGGCCATAGAAAGCCTATTTATTTTTTTGCTTTGTTTAATATTATTTGGTTTCTAAAGTCTCCCTGAAAAAAAAAATACATAAAAAAACAGTGGGAGAGTAATATTGCCCTTTCAGCTTGTGTGCCAGTCTTGACTCCTGAGTGTGCCACCTCTCTCTCTCTAATTGTGGGCCATAGAAAGCCTATTTATTTTTTTGCTTGATTTGGGTTCTAAAATCTACCTGAAAAAAAAAAACACTACATCCATCAGTGGGAGATTAATACTGTCCTCAGGGCTTGTGTGCCACTCCTGACTCCTGTGAGCGCCATCTCTCACTCAGTGGGCCATAGAAAGACTATTTATTTTTTTGCTTGATTTGGGTTCTAAAATCTACCTGAAAAAAAAATCACTACATCCATCAGTGGGAGATTAATACTGTCCTCAGGGCTTGTGTGCCACTCCTGATCCTGACTCCTGTGCGCGCCATCTCTCACTCAGTGGGCCATAGAAAGCCTATTTATTTTTTTGCTTGATTTGGGTTCTAAAATCTACCTGAAAAAAAAACACTACATCCATCAGTGGGAGATTAATACTGTCCTCAGGGCTTGTGTGCCACTCCTGATCCTGACTCCTGTGCGCGCCATCTCTCACTCAGTGGGCCATAGAAAGCCTATTTATTTTTTTGCTTGATTTGGGTTCTAAAATCTAACTGAAAAAAAAATCACTACATCCATCAGTGGGAGATTAATACTGTCCTCAGGGCTTGTGTGCCACTCCTGATCCTGACTCCTGTGAGCGCCATCTCTCACTCAGTGGGCCATAGAAAGCCTATTTATTTTTTTGCTTGATTTGGGTTCTAAAATCTACCTGAAAAAAAAACACTACATCAATCAGTGGGAGATTAATATTGTCCTCGGGGCTTGTGTGCCACTCCTGATCCTGACTCCTGTGCGCGCCATCTCTCACTCAGTGGGCCATAGAAAGCCTATTTATTTTTTTGCTTGATTTGGGTTCTAAAATCTACCTGAAAAAAAAACACTACATCCATCAGTGGGAGATTAATACTGTCCTCAGGGCATGTGTGCCACTCCTGATCCTGACTCCTGTGCGCGCCATCTCTCACTCAGTGGGCCATAGAAAGCCTATTTATTTTTTTGCTTGATTTGGGTTCTAAAATCTACCTGAAAAAAAAAAACACTACATCCATCAGTGGGAGATTAATACTGTCCTCAGGGCTTGTGTGCCACTCCTGATCCTGACTCCTGTGCGCGCCATCTCTCACTCAGTGGGCCATAGAAAGCCTATTTATTTTTTTGCTTGATGTGGGTTCTAAAATCTACCTGAAAAAAAAAACACTACATCCATCAGTGGGAGATTAATACTGTCCTCAGGGCTTGTGTGCCACTCCTGATCCTGACACCTGTGCGCGCCATCTCTCACTCAGTGGGCCATAGAAAGCCTATTTATTTTTTTGCTTGATTTGGGTTCTAAAATCTACCTGAAAAAAAAAAACACTACATCCATCAGTGGGAGATTAATACTGTCCTCAGGGCTTGTGTGCCACTCCTGATCCTGACTCCTGTGCGCGCCATCTCTCACTCAGTGGGCCATAGAAAGCCTATTTATTTTTTTGCTTGATTTGGGTTCTAAAATCTACCTGAAAAAAAAAACACTACATCCATCAGTGGGAGATTAATACTGTCCTCAGGGCTTGTGTGCCACTCCTGATCCTGACTCCTGTGAGCGCCATCTCTCACTCAGTGGGCCATAGAAAGCCTATTTATTTTTTTGCTTGATTTGGGTTCTAAAATCTACCTGAAAAAAAAACACTACATCCATCAGTGGGAGATTAATACTGTCCTCAGGGCTTGTGTGCCACTCCTGATCCTGACTCCTGTGCGTGCCATCTCTCACTCAGTGGGCCATAGAAAGCCTATTTATTTTTTTGCTTGATTTGGGTTCTAAAATCTACCTGAAAAAAAAAACACTACATCCATCAGTGGGAGATTAATACTGTCCTCAGCGCTTGTGTGCCACTCCTGATCCTGACTCCTGTGAGCGCCATCTCTCACTCAGTGGGCCATAGAAAGCCTATTTATTTTTTTGCTTGATTTGGGTTCTAAAATCTACCTGAAAAAAAAACACTACATCCATCAGTGGGAGATTAATACTGTCCTCAGGGCTTGTGTGCCACTCCTGATCCTGACTCCTGTGCGCGCCATCTCTCACTCAGTGGGCCATAGAAAGCCTATTTATTTTTTTGCTTGATTTGGGTTCTAAAATCTACCTGAAAAAAAAAACACTACATCCATCAGTGGGAGATTAATACTGTCCTCAGAGCTTGTGTGCCACTCCTGATCCTGACTCCTGTGCGTGCCATCTCTCACTCAGTGGGCCATAGAAAGCCTATTTATTTTTTTGCTTGATTTGGGTTCTAAAATCTACCTGAAAAAAAAAACACTACATCCATCAGTGGGAGATTAATACTGTTCTCAGGGCTTGTGTGCCACTCCTGATCCTGACTCCTGTGAGCTCCATCTCTCACTCAGTGGGCCATAGAAAGCCTATTTATTTTTTTGCTTGATTTGGGTTCTAAAATCTACCTGAAAAAAAAACACTACATCCATCAGTGGGAGATTAATACTGTCCTCAGGGCTTGTGTGCCACTCCTGATCCTGACTCCTGTGAGCGCCATCTCTCACTCAGTGGGCCATAGAAAGCCTATTTATTTTTTTGCTTGATTTGGGTTCTAAAATCTACCTGAAAAAAAAAACACTACATCCATCAGTGGGAGATTAATACTGTCCTCAGGGCTTGTGTGCCACTCCTGATCCTGACTCCTGTGAGCGCCATCTCTCACTCAGTGGGCAATAGAAAGCCTATTTATTTTTTTGCTTGATTTGGGTTCTAAAATCTACCTGAAAAAAAAACACTACATCCATCAGTGGGTGATTAATACTGTCCTCAGGGCTTGTGTGCCACTCCTTATCCTGACTCCTGTGTGTGCCATCTCTCACTCAGTGGGCACTGGGCCATAGAAAGCTTTTTTTTTTTTATTATTATTATTTGGTTTCTAAATTGTCCCTGAAAAAAACAATTTATCTTATTTGGTTTCTAAAGTCTCCCTGAGGGAAAAAAAAAAAAAATAGGTGGGAGATTAATATTGACATTTGTGTTTGAGTGACATTCCTGCGTGTGTGGCATCTCTGTGATTTGGTGCCACAGAAAACAGAGTGTGTAACATTGTGCCTGATTTTCCTTGTGGTCTCACCAACCTGTTAAGGGATATTGAAATCATACTGAAGTTATAGCGCACCGTGTAAGTTGTTTGACAGCAACAAATAAAGTTACTTTGGTTAAGTTTTTAAAACAATGAGGAAGTCTGGTGCAAGAGGTCGTCGTGGGCGTTCATTGTCAGCTGGTAATGATGGTAGTGGTAGTGGAGCATCAGGTGGTCGTGGGGATAAAAATATTCCACCTAAGTCTGGAGCTGTGGAGCCAGTTTCGTCGTCTGGCTACACAAGGCCTCGAACGCTCTCTTTTCTGGGAGTACGAAAACCGCTTTTAAAGGCGGAGCAGCAACAGCAAGGTTTGGCTTACATTGCAGACTCAGCCTCTAGCTCTTTTGCCTCCTCTTCTGAAACTGGTAAATGTAAAAGCAGCGCGTCGCTTGTGGATGTTCACGGTCAGGGACAAGTCGCTTCCTTGTCCTCTTCAGCAAAAACTACAACAAGAGAGAAGGATGCAGCAGGCGACATAACGGGTTACTCCATGGAGCTCTTTACACATACCGTCCCTGGCTTAGAAAGTGAAACACTTAACAGGCCATGCCCATTACAAGTAGATTCTGACATGGAGTGCACTGATGCACAGCCACAGCCAGAGTACTATGCTGCTCCTTTGACTCAGACCACCACATTGCCCTCTCAGGGTACTGATCCACAATCAGACCCTGATGAGACTATGTTGCCCCGCCACAAACGTTATACCACCGACCGACACAGTGACACAGACGAAGTTGCACACGAGCTCGAAGAGGAGGTAATAGATGACCCAGTTGTTGACCCCAATTGGCAGCCATTGGGGGAACAGGGTGCAGGCGGCAGTAGTTCAGAAGCGGAGGTGGAGGAGGGGCCGCAGCAGGCATCAACATCGCAACAGGTTCCATCTGCCGGGCCCGTATCTGGCCCAAAACGCGTGTCAAAGCCAAAACCTGTTGGAGGACAGCGTGGCCATCCGGTTAAAGCTCAGTCTGCAATCCCTGAAAAGGGATCCGATGCTAGGAAGAGTGCAGTCTGGCATTTTTTTTAACAACATCCAATTGATCAGCGCAAAGTCATCTGTCAAAAATGTTCAACTAGCTTAAGCAGAGGTCAGAATCTGAAAAGTCTCAATACTAGTTGCATGCATAGACACTTAACCACCATGCATTTTCAAGCCTGGACTAACTACCAAATGTCCCTTAAGGTTGTAGCACCCTCAGCCAATGAAGCTAGTCAGCAACGCAACATCCCTTCCGTCACTGTAAGGCCACCATTTTCCGCACCACCGGCAGTATCTGTGCAGGTTTCTTTGCCAGCCAAAAGCAGTCAGGGTCAGGGAATCACCAGTTTTGTAGGAGGAAATATTGCATCTAGGGCACCGGCGGAAACAATACCGTCTCCAACCGTCTCTCAGTCTGCCATGTCCACCGGCACACCCGAAATTTCCACGATCTCCAGCTCTCCAGTCCAGCTCACACTACATGAGACTCTGGTTAGAAAAAGGAAGTACTTATCCTCGCATCCGCGTACACAGGGTTTTTCACGCCCACATAGCTAGACTAATGTCGTTAGAGATGATGCCCTACCGGTTAGTTGAAAGCGAAGCTTTCAAAGCCCTGATGGAGTACGCTGAACCACGATACGAGCTACCCAGTCGACACTTTTTTTCCAGAAAAGCCATCCCAGCCCTGCACCAGCATGTTAAACAGCGCATCGTCCATGCACTCAGGCAATCTGTGAGTACAAAGGTGCACCTGACTACAGATGCATGGACCAGTAGGCATGGCCAGGGACGTTATGTGTCCATCACGGCACACTGGGTGAATGTGGTGGATGCAGGGTCCTCAGGGGACATCAATTTCGGGACAGTTGTGCCTAGCCCACGGTCTAGGAAAGAGTTGGCTGTAGGCGTTCGCACCCCCTCCTCCTCCTCCTCCTCGTCCTCCTGCAGAAGCTACAGCTCTTCCACAGACCGCAGTCGACCAACCACTCCATCGGCAGATGACACTGTTGCACACTAGTTGTCCCATTATGGGCCAGCTACTGGCAAGCGTCAGCAGGCTGTATTGGCTATGAAGTGTTTGGGCGACAACAGACACACCGCGGAAGTTCTGTCCGAGTTCTTGCAACAAGAAACGCAGTCGTGGCTGGGCACAGTAGATCTTGAGGCAGGCAAGGTAGTTAGTGATAACGGAAGGAATTTCATGGCTGCCATCTCCCTTTCCCAACTGAAACACATTCCTTGCCTGGCTCACACCTTAAACCTGGTGGTGCAGTGCTTATTGAAAACTTATCCTGGGTTCTCCGACCTGCTCCTCAAAGTGCGTGGACTTTGCTCACATATCCGACGTTCGCCTGTACACGCCAGCCGTATGCAGACCTATCAGCGGTCTTTGAACCTTCCCCAGCATCGCCTAATCATAGACGTTGCAACAAGGTGGAACTCAACACTGCACATGCTTCAGAGACTGTGCCAACAGAGGCGGGCTGTTATGTTTTTGTGGGAGGATACACATACACGGGCAGGCAGTAGGATGGCAGACATGGAGTTGTCAGGTGTGCAGTGGTCGAAGATACAAGACATGTGTCAAGTCCTTCAGTGTTTTGAGGAATGCACACGGCTGGTTAGTGCAGACAACGCCGTAATAAGCATGAGCATCCCCCTAATGCGTCTGCTGATGCAAAGTTTGACGCACAAAAAGGAGCAGGCGTCTGCACCAGAGGAAGAGGAAAGCCTTGATGACAGTCAGCCATTGTCTGGTCAGGGCAGTGTACAGGACGAGGTAGCGGGCGAAGAGGAGGTGGAGGACGAGGAGGATGATGGGGATGAGTATATTTTTAATGCGGAACCTTTCCCGGGGGCACTGGAAATTGGTTGCGTGTCAAGGCCGGGTTCTGGTTTTTTGAGGGACACAAGTGACGTAGATTTGCCTGCAACTGCCCCTCACCCAATCACAACCGGAGATTTGACAACTGGAACTTTGGCCCACATGGCGGATTATGCCTTATGTATCCTAAAAAGGGACACACGCATAACGAAAATGATGAACGATGACGATTACTGGTTGGCCTGCCTCCTTGATCCACGCTATAAAGGCAAATTGCAAAATATTATGCCACATGAGAACTTGGAACTAATATTAGCAACCAAACAATCAACTCTTGTTGACCGTTTGCTTCAGGCATTCCCAGCACACAGCGCACGTGATCGTTCTCACACGAGCTCAAGGGGGCAACAGACTAGGAGTGTTAGGGGTGCACACATCAGAAGTGGCGTTGGACAGAGGGGTTTTCTGACCAGGTTGTGGAGTGATTTTGCTATGACCGCAGACAGGACAGGTACTGCTGCATCAATTGAAAGTGACAGGAGACAACATTTGTCCAGTATGGTTACTAACTATTTTTCATCCCTTATCGATGTTCTCCCTCAACCGTCATTCCCATTTGATTACTGGGCATCAAAATTAGACACCTGGCCAGAATTGGCAGAATATGCATTGCAGGAGCTTGCTTGCCCGGCAGCAAGTGTCCTATCAGAAAGAGTATTCAGTGCTGCAGGTTCAATATTAACCGAAAAAAGGACTCGTCTGGCTACCCAAAATGTTGACGATCTAACATTCATTAAAATGAACCACAACTGGATTTCGAAATCTTTTGCCCCACCTTGCCCGGCCGACACCTAGCTTTCCTATGAAAAGCTCTTGCCTGTGAATTACTTTTCTAATGTCTAATTTGCTGCAGCTGATTGTACAGCATACGACATGTTTACACCTCCCTAAATGGCCAAACTCCCCACACGGGGCCGTGGTATCGCGACTTGGCGCAAGCACCCGTGAGACTGCTGTTTGTCTGAAGAGGTGGGTGTGCTCGCTTTTGGTTGACGGCATTGCTACTGGGTCCCTCATAGTACAATGTAGTGTCTCTGGCGGTGGTGGTGCGCACCCAACGTCAGACACACCGTTGTAACATGAGGGGCCCTGGGGCGGTCCCGCCGGCCTCAAGAGAGTTCCCCCCTCCCCCAGCTCAAACTGTGCTCTACCACGTGCAAAATTATGTCGCACAGCTCCACCAATCTTTAGTCTATTCGCTGACATCATTCAATGTCTGGCACTGACAATACAAATTTGTAGACATCTATGATGCAACTTAAAGTAGTCTGTGTCTGTGTCCTATATTGGCACCATTAAATAGTTACTGCCAAATTACTATGTCAGAAACTCAGCAGATGAGCCCACCCCTGTACCTAAGTATGCCACCTTTTTTTTTTTTTTTTGGTTGTTTTGCGAGACATTAACATCTATTCATATTTTGGGAGTACTGGGACAGACACTCCTTGCAATACTCCTCCACTGACCACCAAGCTGCCTGTGTATCCATGTAACCGATGTAAAACTGCCATGAGCCTATTGTTTGTTATTTTAGGCCTTTGATAGCCTGTCTGCGGTCCCTACTTTAAATACTCCTCCACTGACCACCAAGTTGCCTGCCCGTGTATCCATGTAACCGATGTAAAACTGCCATGAGCCTATTGTTTGTTATTTTAGGCCTTTGATAGCCTGTCTGCGGTCCCTACTTTAAATACTCCTCCACTGACCACCAAGCTGCCTGCCCGTGTATCCATGTAACCGATGTAAAACAGCCATGAGCCTATTGTTTGTTATTTTAGGCCTTTGATAGCCTGTCTGCGGTCCCTACTTTAAATACTCCTCCACTGACCACCAAGCTGCCTGTGTATCCATGTAACCGATGTAAAGCTGCCATGAGCCTATTGTTTGTTATTTTACGCCTTTGATAGCATGTCTGCGGTCCCTACTTTAAATACTCCTCCACTGACCACCAAGCTGCCTGTGTATCCATGTAACCAATGTAAAACAGCCATGAGCCTATTGTTTGTTATTTTAGGCCTTTGATAGCCTGTCTGCGGTCCCTACTTTAAATACTCCTCCACTGACCACCAAGCTGCCTGCCCGTGTATCCATGTAACCGATGTAAAACAGCCATGAGCCTATTGTTTGTTATTTTAGGCCTTTGATAGCCTGTCTGCGGTCCCTACTTTAAATACTCCTCCACTGACCACCAAGCTGCCTGTGTATCCATGTAACCGATGTAAAACTGCCATGAGCCTATTGTTTGTTATTTTAGGCCTTTGATAGCCTGTCTGCGGTCCCTACTTTAAATACTCCTCCACTGACCACCAAGCTGCCTGCCCGTGTATCCATGTAACCGATGTAAAACTGCAGTATTTTGCTTATAAAAAAGAAAATACTGGAGAGATATCAAATGCAGACATTTTAACATTAAAAACAAAAACACATACAACAAAAAACTGGTACAGTACAAAAATTGTCCACCAGCTACAAAAACTTTCTCCTGCAAGTAGTTAACTGAAAGGTTTTTTTCCATTGAAAACACAGATATGGCATCCACCGAGTGTTGTCCTGTCGCGTCTTCTTTATATTATTGCCAAGAAGCTGCAACTGAATAAAGCTGTGCTTCAACCTTCTGTTCCAAATTACGAATTTTAAAAATGAAATTGGCTGTTCCGGCCTACTAAAGGTGTCTGCCCCTGCCTGGTGTTGTCCTCAACTGAATAAAGCTGAGCTTCAACCTTCAGTTCCAAATTACCATTTTTAAAAATGCAATTGGCTGTTCCGGCCTACTAAAGGTGTCTGTCTGCCCCTGCCTGGTGTTGTCCTCAACTGAATAAAGCTGAGCTTCAACCTTCAGTTCCAAATTACCATTTTTAAAAATGCAATTGGCTGTTCCCGCCTACTAAAGGTGTCTGTCTGCCCCTGCCTGGTGTTGTCCTCAACTGAATAAAGCTGAGCTTCAACCTTCAGTTCCAAACATACAACCAAAAACTGGTACAATACAAAAAGTGGCCTCCAGCTACAAAAACTTTCTCCTACAAGTAGTTAAATGACAGTTTTTTTTCCAGTGAAAACACAGATATGGCATCCAACGAGTGTTGTCCTGTCTCGTCTTCTTTATATTATTGCCAAGAAGCTGCAACTGAATAAAGCTGTGCTTCAACCTTCAGTTCCAAATTATCATTTTTAAAAATGCCATTGGCTGTTCCGGCCTACTAAAGGTGTCTGTCTGCCCCTGCCTGGTGTTGTCCTCAACTGAATAAAGCTGAGCTTCAACCTTCAGTTCCAAATTACCATTTTTAAAAATGCAATTGGCTGTTCCGGCCTACTAAAGGTGTCTGTCTGCCCCTGCCTGGTGTTGTCCTCAACTGAATAAAGCTGAGCTTCTACCTTCTGGCTCAGATTAACTGCTGTTTTTTAAAAAATTGGTGGTTCCGGCCTACTAACGGTGTCTGCCCCTGCCTGGTGTTGTCCTCAACTGAATAAAGCTGAGCTTCTACCTTCTGGCTCTGATTAAGTTGTTTTTTTTTTGTTTTTGTTTTTCTTAATTGCTGGATGGGGCCTAATACCTCTGTTTGCTGCTCCCTGTTGATTGTCCTCAACTGAATAAAGCTGAGCTTCTACCTTCTGGCTCTGATTAACTGCTGTTTTTAAAAAAATTGGTGGTTCCGGCCTACTAACGGTGTCTGCCCCTCCCTGGTGTTGCCCTCAACTGAATAAAGCTGAGCTTCTACCTTCTGGCTCTGATTAACTGCTGTTTTTTTAAAAATTGGTGGTTCCGGCCTACTAACTGTGTCTGCCCCTCCCTGGTGTTGCCCTCAACTGAATAAAGCTGAGCTTCTACCTTCTGGCTCTGATTAACTGCTGTTTTTTAAAAAATTGGTGGTTCCGGCCTACTAACGGTGTCTGCCCCTGCCTGGTGTTGTCCTCAACTGAATAAAGCTGAGCTTCTACCTTCTGGCTCTGATTAAGTTTTTTTTTTTTTTTTTTTTTTTAATTGCTGGATGGGGCCTAATACCTCTGTTTGCTGCTCCCTGGTGTTTGTCCTCAACTGAATAAAGCTGAGCCTCTACCTTCTGGCTCTGATTAACTGCTGTTTTTTAAAAAATTGGTGGTTCCGGCCTACTAACGGTGTCTGCCCCTGCCTGGTGTTGTCCTCAACTGAATAAAGCTGAGCTTCTACCTTCTGGCTCTGATTAACTGCTGTTTTTTAAAAAATTGGTGGTTCCTGCCTACTAACGGTGTCTGCCCCTGCCTGGTGTTGTCCTCAACTGAATAAAGCTGAGCTTCTACCTTCTGGCTCTGATTAACTGCTGTTTTTTAAAAAATTGGTGGTTCCGGCCTACTAACGGTGTCTGCCCCTGCCTGGTGTTGTCCTCAACTGAATAAAGCTGAGCTTCTACCTTCTGGCTTTCGGCCTATACTATCAGATATTAAACTGCATTTGGCCTACTAGTGTGGTTGGGCCCTTGAAACAGTGTCTGCTGCTCTTGGGTTTGCTACTCCACTGAACAAAGCAATGCCACCTGTTTAGTCCTGTTACCAATTTTGAACTGCATTTAGCCTACTTTATTCTTTGGCCCTATATCTGTTTCCTCTTCATCCTGCCCATTGCCCAGCCACTGCTAGATGAGTCTGCTGGTACATTGACCTAGACCACTACATTCCCCTTGCACTCTACACAGCCAGAATCTGACCCTGCTGAAAGTAAGGTTCCCCTTCCCGCATGTTATACCACCTTACACAGGGACAAAGAGGAAGGTGCAGATGAAAGTGCAGGTTCCTTCATCAGGTGGGGGGGGGGCATACTCGTTGGCGATGTCACTGGCACAGGGCCCCTCAGAGTACGCAAAAGTGTTGCTGCTGGTGGGAGGCGCCCCCGCCATGCAAACACACCGCCGTACTTTGAGGGGCCCTGTGCCAGTGCCAATGCAAACGAGTGGGCCCCCCCTGCTTGCTCAGGATCACAGCACTTGCAACGTTGAAATACTTACCTTTCCCTGCAACACCGCCGTGACGTAGTCCGCATTTCCTGGGCCCACGAAAAACTTGAGCCAGCCCTACTCCCCCCACAACTTTTGCCAAATGACCCCCAATTCCCTATGCCCAACTATTATTATAAAGTTAATTAAGATTGACAAGCTTCAGAAACAAGAATGGATGTTTTTGGCATTAAAATGGGCACTGTAGGTGTTTTCCTGGCCTCCACTCACTGCCGACTATGCTTCCCCATTGACTTGCATTGGGTTTCGTGTTTCGGCCGATCCCCGACTTTTAGCGATAATCGGCCGACTGCACTCGACTCGACTCTGGACAAAATCGGGTTTCACAAAACCCGACTCGATCTTAAAAAAATGAAAGTCGCTCAACTCTAATAGCCAGTGCTATATTATCCTCCTTTTTGCATGTGGGGCAGCAGGGGAAGAAAGGAACAAACAGGCAGACTGCCACAATCAGAAACAGCCATGGTGAAGAACTTTCAGCACACTAGTGTAAGAGGGTGGTGCTGTTATGGACAGTAAGGAACACGCTGTCACATTAAGAGACTGCACCCCATTGTCTGGTGTGATGCAATGTTCTGATTCTCCCCTGCAATAGATTGTGTGAATGAGCTGGACTGTGCAGATGGCAGGGGTGGAGCCTGAACAGCCTGTGTGAGAGTTACAGCCTGTAACGGAGTGGACTTGTGAAATTTGACAGACTTTTCCGGGTGCAGCGAGAGTGACTGTCCTGTGTGAGTTTGTGAAGCCACGAAGATACCGAGAAAGGGATTTACAGTTTCCAGGAGCACCTCCAGGACCCAGAAGCAAGGAGAGGACCACATTTCATGGAGCTGGCAGAAAGCCGTGCGCACCACCGTACTAGACTGTTGGGGGCCCCCAGGACTGGATCTGAGTCCCCAACATCACCGTGAGTTTGTCCCTGTTTTGTGCACATGTTAGGGCCTAGTGTACGCTTCAGTAGTCAGTACACGGGAGCCGTGTGGCCTGTTTAGTAAAGGCCAGGGAGGTTATATGTAGAGTAGCATCATTATTTGTTTATTGTTTGCATTTACTTGTGTGATATATGTTGATTCTGTAATAGTTGGAGCACCGTGCTATTTTACGGACAAGCTAAAGAATATAACTCTTGTAAATTATCTTTTGCCATTGCATACCCCTGTTTGCATCTTCCTCATCCACTTCATTTCTTGCCTTCCAATAAATCTACCCTTTCTTGTTTGCACCTCATCTTGTGTACTGTAGTCTTCCTGCACCGTGGAGGTCCCCCGGCCATCGCTTCAGTAGTTTCACTCAGGCAGCCTACAAAATAAGAACAGCCAGATCAGAGCAGAGACCCGCATTTTTCCTCCTTTACCTCAGAGAGCAGAGTTGCAAGCAGCCAGTCTCAGCCCAGGAAGAGGGGTAGGAACAAAGGATGGACTATGACAAAAACTGTGGTTTAATTGGAAATGTGATAAGGAGACTGAAAACTGCTCGCAGAAACTGTCCACCAATCCATGCAAAATGCCTGTCAAGTTGCGATGCTATTGCTCTAACCCAGTATTATGTTTGCATTGGAATAAAGTGCAATGAAAATCATTAGTTGAGGGTTGCTATTTTATTTTATGTTACTATACAAACAATGTCTAAAATTTCACCTGAGCCTGGGACATGGAATTCTTTTGTAAAAGTAAAGATAGTAATTGTAGTGCAGTGCCAACTTCTCTCACAATCTATGATTGAAGAACAGGAGTACAATACAAATTATTGTTCCAAGTTGTGATATTGCCCATAGCTTTTTGTGATGATTTACTTATACTGGCAGAGTTCTTGACATTGACATGATATGGTAGATGTAGGTCAGTAACATTTGTAGTGTTAAAGGTCACCACTTTGTGCTTTATACTGACCATTGTTTCATGGCACAAATACAAAGAAGTCTTTTAGAGAAAAACCTGCATATATTACACTGTAGCGAGCAAACACGGCTTACTTCCATGATTAAAATAGCTTGGTATGCAACAGGGAAAAGCCATATGTGAAACCATAAAAAAGCTTTTTAAATCCACATCAAACAGAAGAATAGTCTTTACAACATTGTAACTGTCACTTGTGTAAAAATATTAAAAGCTGGTGGCTCTCTCCACCCTGAGATGAAAGCACAAGCCTTATCTAAAGAACTACATTTTCCTCCATAAAGAAATTCACATGCTGAAAAAAATGCTCATGAATTTGCATGTGTAAGTGAATGTTTTATTTTTGCAGCTAATGTTTTATTTGTCTCATTCATGTATTGTCTATGATTAATTTGTATGCAAGATAGACAGACTAACCCTGAAAATTTTTACTTTGCAGTCCTCCTGTAGATCTCACTGTATTTTTACTTATGTTTAGTTTATTTAACTCATTTATACAGCACCATCAATTCCACAGTACTTTACAGTTGTCATTATAACTGACGCCATTGGTGCTCACTAGGGTTGAGCGAAACGGATCGGTCATTTTCAAAAGTCGCCGACAGATTTCAAACGTGTGGCAAAACCAAAACCAGTTATAGGACAGCGTGGCCATCCGGTTAAAGTAGCTCAGTGTGCAATGCCTGAAAAGGTATCCGATAGTAGGAAGAGTGCAGTGTGGAATTTTTTTAACCAAGATCCCAATGATCAGTGCTAAGTCATTTGTAAGAAATGCTCAAGGACCTTCAGCAGAGGTCCTTGGTGTTCTCCTCCTCCTTGGTGTTCTCCTCCAGGTTTCCTTGTCTTAGCTTCAACCTTCAGGCTCTCATTAAGTAGTTTTTAATGTAACACTGCAGTTGCCCTACTACTTTGGTTGGGGCCTGGTAACGGTGTCTGCCGCTCCTTGGTGTTCTCCTCCAGGTTTCCTTGTCTGAGCTTCAACCTTCAGGCTCTCATTAAGTAGTTTTTAATGTAACACTGCAGTTGCCCTACTACTTTGGTTGGGGCCTGGTAACGGTGTCTGCCGCTCCTTGGTGTTCTCCTCCAGGTTTCCTTGTCTGAGCTTCAACCTTCAGGCTCTCATTAAGTAGTTTTTAATGTAACACTGCAGTTGCCCTACTATTTTGGTTGGGGCCTAGTAACGGTGTCTGTTGCTCCTTGGTGTTCTCCTCCTCCTTGGTGTTCTCCTCCAGGTTTCCTTGTCTGAGCTTCAACCTTCAGGCTCTCATTAAGTAGTTTAATGTAACACTGCAGTTGCCCTACTACTTTGGTTGGGGCCTAGTAACGGTGTCTGCCGCTCCTTGGTGTTCTCCTCCAGGTTTCCTTGTCTGAGCTTCAACCTTCAGGCTCTCATTAAGTAGTTTTTAATGTAACACTGCTGTTGCCCTACTACTTTGGTTGGGGCCTAGTAACGGTGTCTGACGCTCCTTGGTGTTCTCCTCCAGGTTTCCTTGTCTGAGCTTCAACCTTCAGGCTCTCATTAAGTAGTTTTTAATGTAACACTGCAGTTGCCCTACTACTTTGGTTGGGGCCTAGTAACGGTGTCTGCCGCTCCTTGGTGTTCTCCTCCAGGTTTCCTTGTCTGAGCTTCAACCTTCAGGCTCTCATTAAGTAGTTTTTAATGTAACACTGCTGTTGCCCTACTACTTTGGTTGGGGCCTAGTAACGGTGTCTGACGCTCCTTGGTGTTCTCCTCCAGGTTTCCTTGTCTGAGCTTCAACCTTCAGGCTCTCATTAAGTAGTTTTTAATGTAACACTGCAGTTGCCCTACTACTTTGGTTGGGGCCTAGTAATGGTGTCTGCCGCTCCTTGGTGTTCTCCTCCAGGTTTCCTTGTCTGAGCTTCAACCTTCAGGCTCTCATTAAGTAGTTGTTTAGATAACACTGCATCAGGCCTACTAGTTTGGTTGGGGCCTTCTAACGGTGTCTGCCGCTCCTGGGTTTCCTCCTGTTTGTTTTTCTTGAGCTTAAACCTTCAGGCTCTCATTAGGTAGTTGTTAATGTAACACTGCAGTTGCCCTACTACTTTGGTTGGGGCCTAGTAACGGTGTCTGTTGCTCCTTGGTGTTCTCCTCCTCCTTGGTGTTCTCCAGGTTTCCTTGTCTGAGCTTCAACCTTCAGGCTCTCATTAAGTAGTTTAATGTAACACTGCAGTTGCCCTACTACTTTGGTTGGGGCCTAGTAACGGTGTCTGCCGCTCCTTGGTGTTCTCCTCCAGGTTTCCTTGTCTGAGCTTCAACCTTCAGGCTCTCATTAAGTAGTTTTTAATGTAACACTGCTGTTGCCCTACTACTTTGGTTGGGGCCTAGTAACGGTGTCTGACGCTCCTTGGTGTTCTCCTCCAGGTTTCCTTGTCTGAGCTTCAACCTTCAGACTCTCATTAAGTAGTTTTTAATGTAACACTGCAGTTGCCCTACTACTTTGGTTGGGGCCTAGTAACGGTGTCTGCCGCTCCTTGGTGTTCTCCTCCAGGTTTCCTTGTCTGAGCTTCAACCTTCAGGCTCTCATTAAGTAGTCTCATTTAGTAGTTTTTAATGTAACACTGCAGTTGCCCTACTACTTTGGTTGGGGCCTAGTAACGGTGTCTGCCGCTCCTTGGTGTTCTCCTCCAGGTTTCCTTGTCTGAGCTTCAACCTTCAGGCTCTCATTAAGTAGTCTCATTAAGTAGTTTTTAATGTAACACTGCTGTTGCCCTACTACTTTGGTTGGGGCCTAGTAACGGTGTCTGACGCTCCTTGGTGTTCTCCTCCAGGTTTCCTTGTCTGAGCTTCAACCTTCAGGCTCTCATTAAGTAGTTTTTAATGTAACACTGCAGTTGCCCTACTACTTTGGTTGGGGCCTAGTAACGGTGTCTGCCGCTCCTTGGTGTTCTCCTCCAGGTTTCCTTGTCTGAGCTTCAACCTTCAGGCTCTCATTAAGTAGTTGTTTAGATAACACTGCATCAGGCCTACTAGTTTGGTTGGGGCCTTCTAACGGTGTCTGCCGCTCCTGCGTTTCCTCCTGTTTGTTTTTCTTGAGCTTCAACCTTCAGGCTCTCATTAGGTAGTTGTTAATGTAACACTGCAGTTGGCCTACTAGTTTGGTTGGGGCCTAGTAACGGTGTCTGCCACTGCTTGGTGTTCTCCTCCACTGAGCAAACCAGTGCCGCCTGTTTCCTACTGTTACCAATTTAGAACTGCATTTAGCCTAGTTACTTATTTGGCCCTACTCACTGTGTCAGCCTCTCATTACAGTTGTCCTCCACTGAACAAAGCAATGCCGCCTGGTTAGTCCTGTTACCAATTTTGAACTGCATTTAGCCCACTTTATTATTTGGGCCTAGATCTGTGTTTCCTCCTCATCCTGCCCTTTGCCCAGCCACTGCGAGATGAGTCCGCTGGTACATTGACCCAGACCACTACATTCCCCTTACACTCTACACAGCCAGAATCTGACCCTGCTGAAAGTCAGGTTCCTCTTCCCGCTTACTATACAACCTTACATGGGGACAAAGAGGAAGGTGCAGGTGAAAGTGCAGGTTCCTTCTTCAGGTGGAGGGGCATACTCGTTGGTGACGTCACTGGCACAGGGCCCCTCATAGTACGCAAAAGTGTCGCTGCCGGTGGGAGGCGCCCCTGCCATGCAAACACACCGCCGTACTGTGAGGGGCCCTGTGCCAGAGCCAATGCGAATGAGTGGGCCCCCCCTGCTTGCTCAGGATCACAGCACTTGCAATGTTGAAATACTTACCTCTCCCTGCTCCACCGCCGTGACGTAGTCCACGTTTCCTGGGCCCACTAAAAACTTTAACCAGCCCTACCCCCCACAACTTTAGCCAAATGACCCCAAATTTCCAATGCCTAACTATTATTATAAAGTAAATTAATATTGACAAGCTTCAGTAACAAGAATGGATGTTTTTGCCATTAAAATGGGCTCTGTAGGTGTTTTCCTGGCCTCCACTAACTGCCGACTATGCTTCCCCATTGACTTGCATTGGGTTTCATGTTTCGGTCGATCCCCGACTTTTCGCGATAATCGGCCGACATCACTTAACTCAACTTTTGACAAAGTCGGGTTTCGCAAAACCCGACTCCACCCCAAAAAAGTAAAAGTCGCTCAACCCTAGTGCTCACTATCTAAATTCCCTTACCAGTAATGCCCGGTCTGTGACCCAAATGGGCTAGAAGGTAGAGTCTCATGACTAGGAGGCATTCCTAGGCCAAGGGTGGGTTTTATCTAGAGTCCACTTTATGGGAGGATATGGCATGAAGGTTCCTAAGATGGCATTTGTTAGGGAAAAGGGGAACAAGGTAATAGGCAGGGAAGGGGGAGATTGTGGGAGTGAAGCTAATATGGGGCCAAACCTGATTGGTAATAAAGCAGGAGTATACTGTATAGGTTGACCATGGATAGTTAGGGACAGTCAATATTTGGAGCAGCACTAGGTCAACTTCAGACACTATGGAGGTCCTCTTCTGCAGTGTGAAGTCCTTGGCTGACGAGAAAGGTCCAAGCTGGCTCCTGGAGCAGTTACAGATGTTGAGCAGTGGTATCAGAAAGGCAGCTGTGGCACTGGTGCCTCTCAAGTGCCCTAGGAGGTCACAACCTCTTGAGAGGCTTAGTCCGGAGGTGAGCCCGAGGGTGCGACAGAGACAAAGGAGCCCCACCAGGGACCCTCCAATGAATTGCACAAGCCGTGCAAGCCAGACAGTGGCTCAGATATCTGGGAGGAATCCACATCAAAGCATTAGTCCAGTGGTGAGTGGACGTCAAAGTGAGCATACGTCATCAACGCACCGAATACCATGTATGCATGACGATAGCAATTGGAGCCGACTGCTCCATATCATCAGTGTGAATGGCCAGAGCTCAGTCCGGTACAGAGGAATATCGCCCGGATAACAGGGAGTGGGAAATATCCAGAGCACCTGCATACATGTCGGGTGGCAGGTGGATAGAAAAGAGGCCTTTATCAAACGCCTTTGATGAAAATATAGAGGGATGAAGGAGGGGGATGGCTGCCACAGGATTGCTGGCTGCAGGCGTGCAGCTGAAGTGACATCACTTTCTCCGGCTCCCTTTACTGACAGCACAGCAGCAGCTGGAGATGAACAGAGGGATGATGAATTAGCGGTGGTTTCGGAAGAAGAGGGATTGGTGTCAACAAGAGAGGAGTCAAAATTGGATAGGCATGGGATGCATGCAATGGCTGTTTTGAGCATGCCTTGCAGTCACTTTGGTAAGTAATGTGGTCACTGTATGTCAGCAGCATGTAGTGGGAATATAAATGTTGCATGACAGGTTGCGCATGAGGGCTGTTTGGATGACAGTGCCGTATCGCAGTTATTACAGGTGATGATGCAGCTGATGGTTACAGTGGGCTTGACGCTGGCAGCAGTATGGCAAGGGTATGTGTCCCCAGTAGGAACTGCAGGGGTTGCGGCATAGTCAGGTTGCTACGCAGGTTGCAGCAACTGTATTGTTAGGTGTCCCCATAGTGTCAACAGCGAGCAGCATGGATATGGGTATAGATGGATGACAGAGCCTGAGAAGAGATCAATGTTTGTTTTGATGGACCTTTGGGAGCACACTTAAAACAGGGGATAAAAGAAAAAATCTGGAAAAATTAGTAAGTCAAAATTTTTTTTCTTTGTTGCCACTGGAGAAGTTTAATTTACATCAAGTGAAGCAGGATGAGAGCAAGAAGGAAGTGGAAGAACAAAGAAGGTTTATTTTCATTCCTCGGACCTTTGCCAACTCGCTTCAGACCTTTGCGAAACGAGCCAGTGTAGTGGGTGAAAAGGCTCCAGAAAATTGTTTGGCTTTGTTTTGTTATTTAGATGGTATAAACGAAGCATAACGTACCCAAGGGGTTAGTGATTAGTTGCGGTTCGATGAACAGTTTAGGCAAAGGGAAGCAGCCCAGCCTAATTTTCATTGTGACCATCAAGAAATTAGTTTGTGGATGTGGTTGATGACAGCACTGTAGGCCACCTCACAGTCCTTTTCAGTGGTGAATAGGGGCTCCTTCAGTGAAGAGGGATCTTTGGTAGGTGCCCAAAAGGGAGTGTGTTGGCACTTCAATGAGAAAGAATGCAATTTTGGAAAATCATGTAGTTTCAAACATGAGTGTTCAGTGTGCAGAGAATCTATAGCTATTCCCAATCTTTCCAGAAAGGAAAGGGTAAGTCAAGGGAAGCTGCAAGTAAGACGAACGACTCCAGAGAAAATAGAACATATAGAACCACACCTAACTAGGTACCCAGGCAAGAAAGCTGCTGCTTTCTTGTGGTATTGTTTTCATTTTCGGTTCAGAATTCCCTCCAAGGTTGATAGTGTTTCTGCCCCAGTTCGGATCTAGAGTCCGCTATAATTTGTCCATTGGTGGTTTCTGAAAAAATTAGCCAGGAGGAGTCAGAATTGGTGGCATGTCATTTTAAGGACTATCCATTTCCACATTTAAGGATTTCTCCACTGAGTTTAGTTCACAAGAATGAGCCTATCAAATTTTGTTTGATCCATCACTTAGCGTACCAAGAAGTGTATGACGGCATCAATCCTGAAGCTCATTTCAGTGTCATGTGTTTCTTTTGACAAGGCAATTAAATGGATTAGGTGGTTTGGAAACGGATTTTTATTGGCAAAATCAGACGTTGAAGCGGCTTTTCATTTACTACCTGTTCATCCGGATAGATATTACCATTTAGGGTGCCAATGGGATAGGGGTTTTTATGCTGATTGTTGTTTGCCAATGGGGTGATCAATGTCATGTGCTTATTTTTAGACATTCAGTTCTTTTGTTCAGTGGGGTGTCAGGGATAAAACAGGTTTGCAATTTCCTTTGTATTGAACTGACTGTGTCCCCCAAGTGTGCAGTTCTTTTATGGACCACTGAACAAGTGTCTCACAAGTTTAGGATTCTGCTAGACCCAAAAAAAAAATAGGACTGACAACCGCCTTAAGTTTTTTGGGGATTCGGTTGGACACGGTGTCAATGGAGTGTCGTCTTGCAGTAGACAAGTTGAAGGATCTTAGATCTTGCATTCAGGAGGCCCTCTGTGCTCACACAACATATACCTGCACCACCTTTAGTTGCTATTAGGCAAGCTTAGCTTTGCTTGCTGGGTTTTGCTGATGAGGAGAATTTTTTCAGGAGGCTAGCTTGGGCAAACTTTTTGGCTTCTCATCCAACCCATTTCATCTGTTTAAGTGCAGGCCCAAAAGCTGATTTGCTTATGTGGTGACAGTTTTTAGAAGTTTTCAACGAATGATCTGTGTTTGTATAGACAGGTTATCTCTAACTTAGATTTGGAATTGGTAACAGATGCAGCAAAGGATGCATGGCTTTTGCACATACTTTAAAGGAACATGGTGTGTGAAGAGTGGCCCAAGGCATGGAGACTTAATGAGTTGACAAAGAACTTGGTGGTGCTGGAATTGTTTCCAATTGTTGTTGCAGTAAAAATTTGGAGTGAGTCTTTGAGGAATAAGAAAGATGTTTTTTTATGCAACAATATGCTGGTGCTCCAGTGCATCAATAATATGTTGGCTCCATACCCCCCAGTCATAAAATTGATGAGACATTTGGTGTGGTATTGTCTGGAGGTGAATGTATGGCTGCGGAAGTCTCGTGTGCCCAGGAACACTAATTCAATCGTTGACGCTCTTAGTTTCAGTGGAGTCGGTTTTGAGAGCTATAAACATAAGGATGAATGACCTCGGGGAGATCAAAACATCCAACACCACAAAGACACCATCACATGCTTCTCAACGCAGTGATACAGCTGTCTGTGGATGGATACCATGTTTTGGCATAGGTGGTTTTCCTTTATTGGATGCTGGCCTTCCTGTGGTTGTTCCTTCCCAGTGAAAGACCTGGCTATTCATTGCTTGCGTTGAGAAACATGTGATGGTGTCTCCGCGGCTTTTCTACATGCATTTGCATATTTCCCTTAAGGGATGGGGGCAGTGTTCTGGATCACTGCGTCTCCCCGAGGTCATTCATCCTTATGTTTATAGTCTTTTCACTAGGCACTGCTCCTAATAGCCAGTTTCCTACTCCACACTGATGAGGGGCAAATACCCCAAAACAGCTGTCTGTGGATGGATACCATGTTTTGGCATAGGTGGTTTTCCTTTATTGGAAGCTGCCCTTCCCGTGGTTGTTCCGTCCCGGTGAAAGACCTGGCTAAGACCTGGCTATTCATTGCTTGCGTTGAGAAACACGTGATGGTGTCTCCGCAGCTTTTCTACATGGTTTTGAGAGCTGACACCTGTTGCCAGGCATCATGGAGCTGACTCATAATGGAAATTATGGAACCTGGTATGAGATCAGCATTGAGAAACAGAGAATCAGTGACTGCAGCACGTGAATGCAGTTTATTGCTGTATGGGATCTATGGCACTGGCTAGATGCGGACAGGAGGAAATGCCAGTTTGATGGGGAGAGGGTGAAGTTGTTGCACATGATTGGAAAAGCATATAATGAATGCATTTTTGTGTCTGTTTTGAATGGTCACATGACTGCCTTGGACTTCATGTTTCAATTAGTGACGAGGAAGGACGTCACCAAATATTTCATAGTTAGGCAGGCGATGAAGGGTTATACATATCATTTGAATTGTTATGTAGAATGTTGCAGGTATTGAATAAGATTTGTTTTTCTGGGTCTGAGACTTTGTTGTTTCAGTTATCTGTTACCCTAGCGTTTTTGGGGCTTTCAGAATTGGCGAGTTGGTGAGTAAATATGGACTTATTCAAGATGGGCTACAATATGAGGATGTGGTTTGCGAAACAAATGTAATGTACTGTTGGATGAAAAAATCTAAGAAATATTGTGGATGCAGAGGCTGATTAATTGAGCTACGAGCAGTCAAGGGATTAGTGGAGTGCCCAGTATCTCTCATGAGACAGTACTTGAATGTGGGGGGGGCAAGGCAGGATCTTTGCTAATAATTCTTGAGAATAAGTTGGGCTTGTCTGGTTTCCAGTTTGTCTCGATCTTTATACTGGCCTTGAGGTTGGAGACAAAAATTAAGTAAGTCTAAACCGGACATAGGCTGATACTGCTATATAGAGGGGGTGCTTGAATCTGGATGTGTTATCATGGTGGGAGTGCTGGATGTAACAATACTGCATGAAGGTAAGGTGGGAATCCCTTGATGTAAGTATTCTGCCTTGGCGTGATTTCTGTAGGGAAGCTTTGGATGTCATTATACCGATAATGGGGGCTCTGGGTGTCACTTCTGTGGGAGGAGGGTTTGTCTGGATGCTGCTCATGACCTTCTTTCAGAGCTCAATGTGGCTCAAAAGGTAAACATTGTTGGGGAACAATGCTCTAACAATAGAGAATAAAACAAGCTAAAGGTTTTATGTGTAAATAAGATTTCAGGATTTGAGAACAGATTTGGAATATCTGGTGAAAAATTTTAGTTACACAATCCACACTAAAATTCCACTACAAAGGTACAATGGAAATGAATAGAGTTAAACACACCAATTTCAGTTACAGTGTAAACATTCTGCATTGGGTTCAAAACATAATGCTATTTTTCAAATCTGAAACAAAACACAAAAGAAATTAATTAGAATATAAATTGGTATGCATGCAGCGTGTAGGCGTATGTTCACACTGGACAGTAAACAGACATAATCTAAGATAAAAAACAAAGTGAGCAAATACTCTGCAGTAAATCAATAAATAGCAATAGTACATGAAAATAATATATGGTACTTGGTTAACGTACGTTTAATAAAAAAAAGTAAAATCCTTCCCAACACATCATGGTGACCCTATACGGAATGGTCCTAACTTCTAGTATTTAAATCTTACCATATGTCAAGTGATGTAAATGTGAATAAGGACTAAGGAGGACCAAGGCCTCGACTAATGGACACCCAGCAGTGGGGGCTATATAAACATAATACCTAGCTCAAAGAAAAGTAGGGTCACACCTGAAACAAAAAAAAAACAAACAAAAAATAACTGTATCCTTCCCAGTGTGCTTCAAAAATGTGAGTGTAGACTGGCTTAAACATGGAGTAATTTTATGCTCAAAATGTACCAAAAATGCCTTTCCATTATTTAAATTATTTTTTTATTAATACTAATTAAACAAGAGTCAAATATACTTATAAGTGAAAAGACAAATCTGTATGTTCAGTATATACACAATTATTCCAGAGAGGATCCTTGTGATAGAAGAGTCTATATATTTCCACCTTAGAAAGTCAGGAACTATAATGTAGATTCAACCAATCCAACTTAGATCAGAGTAGCCTTAAAGAGTAGATCAAACACTATTCTGTTATATTTTACTTCAAGATAGAGTTCAAGAGTATATCCAGATTCTATATATTTCTGCTCAAAGCAGTTAGGGTATAATATAATATAATATAATATAATATAATATAATATAATATAATATAATAGGGTAGGTATAATATAAATTTGTCCACTAAAAAACAGTAAGTTTAAACACCTGAACCAAAATAGATCAAACAATTTACCTTTGTTATATTTGTGCATTTATATCCAATTTAAAGGGACTCTGTCACCTGAATTTGGAGGGAACAATTTTCAGCCATAGAGGCGGGGTTTTCGGGTGTTTGATTCACCCTTTCCTTACCCGCTGGCTGCATGCTGGCTGCAATATTGGATTGAAGTTCATTCTCTGTCCTCCATAGTACACGCCTGCATAAGGCAAGATTGAAGAATGAACTTCAATCCAATATTGCAGCCAGCATGCAGCCAGCGGGTAAGGAAAGGGTGAATCAAACACCCGAAAACCCCGCCTCTATGGCTGAAAATTGTTCCCTCCAAATTCAGGTGACAGAGTCCCTTTAAGTATAGAAATACATTTGTTTGATACAAAAGAGAGGAAAGTACTGTCCGTATATACAGTAAGTTCCTGACTAGCCGTAGAGGTTGGTACCCTAGGAAATTCAATGTGGTGGCCCCAGTCTTCAATGACTTACCCTGAAAAAGCACTGAATATTTCTTGCAGCAATATACATATGTGACTGTTATACAAGAAAAATATCTTACTAGATCAAATTTATGATTTATAGACCATGGTCAGTAACATGATCCATATCTTTTACATATAGCTACATAATTAAATGGGTTGGAAAAAAGCCTTCAGCAGCATCCCCATGATGTAGATACTGAAAGCTGTGCACTGACAGAGAAACTTGGTGATCATGCACTGCGCATGATCAACAAGTTTCCTAGCTCTGGTGACATGCCATGGTGACAACATCGGGTCACCATGGCAACGATCAAGACACCGCATCACGCCGCGGCGTCTCCAATCCAAAGGTAGAGGGACTGTCAGTCCTCTGCGTCTCCCGTAATGCTGCTATCTTGTTCGAATGCAGTATTCAGGTGGTTAAAGCTTTGGGAGCAGTGCATGACTGCTCCTGGCACTTAGTGCCAGGTGCCAGCTGTCAGAATCAGCTGATATTCGGTGGCGATTGTCCGCACACCACCCGTGTGCGTGGGCGATCATTCAGATGCAATAATCTGGTCAGATAAACCCAGGTCACAAGGACGGATTATTACGTCTAATGTCAGAAAGGGATTAAAGGGAACCTATCACTTGATTCATGCAGCCCAAACCACATGCAGCATGAATCAAAGCATGGATATTGCCGCCAGGAATGTTTTACTCTTAAACATTTTAGAGTAAACATAGTTTGAAGGACCAGCCGAGGACTATAGGTAGAGAGATGAGTTTCATGTCCTGGCTGGATTTTTCCCACTAAAGTTGACAGACAGAGCTCTCCTGCACATAGGATGAGACCTTTGAATGATCAGGTGTGTGACGTGAAGAAACCATTTGGGAACTGCATTGGACTCTTCATGTCTCTCCTTATGGTCCCTGCCTGGTTCTTCTAGCTAAGTTTTCTCTCAATTGCCAGTGCTCTGATTTATGTTATTAAAGGGAACCTATCACCCCGTTTTTTTCGGTATGAGATAAAAATACTGTTAAATAGGGCCTGAGCTGTGCATTACAATAGTGTAGTTTGTGGACCCCGATTCCCCACCTATGCTGCCGAAATACGTTACCAAAGTAGTCATTTTCGCCTGTCAATCAGGCTGGTCAGGTCGGATGGGCGTGGCTTCTTCCCCCAGATATTGCGTAGTTTTCCGTTGGTGGCGTAGTGGTGTGCGCATGTCCAAGGTCCCCAATCCTGCACGGGGGGGTGAAAATAGCAGCGATGTCCGTTATTGCATTGGTGGTCGGTGGGCGCGGCCATCTTCCTTTGGCCGCGCGTGCGCAGAAGCGGCGCTCTGCTGGCCGCGGCTTCAGGAAAATGGCCGCGGGATGCCGCGCGTGCGCAGATGGAGATCGCGGCGGCCATTTTCCTGAAGCCGCGGCCAGCAGAGCGCCACTTCTGCGCACGCGCGGCCAAAGGAAGATGGCCGCGCCCACCGACCACCAATGGAATAACGGACATCGCTGCTATTTTCACCCCCCCCGTGCAGGATTGGGGACATTGGACATGCGCACACCACTACGCCACCAACGGAAAACTACGCAATATCTGGGGGAAGAAGCCACGCCCATCCGACCTGACCAGCCTGATTGACAGGCGAAAATGACTACTTTGGTAACGTATTTCGGCAGCATAGGTGGGGAATCGGGGTCCACAAACTACACTATTGTAATGCACAGCTCAGGCCATATTTAACAGTATTTTTATCTCATACCGAAAAAAACGGGGTGATAGGTTCCCTTTAAGGGTTTGAGCAGTATGTATTAAATAACAATTTCCCTTTAGGCAGGTCAGAGAAAACCTTCCATGAGCATGGTTAGCTTCTATGATGTGTGGCTATGAAATCCAATATTTATTCTCACCTTCCCTAATGATCAGGATCAGGTTTAGACTGGGGTGACTAGGGTACACAGGTAAAACTTACTCCAGAGGCCCACCATACTTACTTCTACTGTACATGTTTTTATTTAAGCCCTGTGTTCGTGAGAATTTTATCAGACAATACAGTGTGCAAAAGAAAACTTTTGTCCACTGTACTACATTGAAGTGTATTTTCCTTTAATGGGGTTAGCATGCTTTCACATTGCATTACATTTAGTCATACATTCAGTGGCTCACGTCGAGGCTAACATACAAAGCCACCTGCAAAACTGGATTTGGATGTATGCATCAACGGGGCCATAATCTATAATGGTGCAAACAGAGTGCACGTGCGCTCTGCCGTGCATCATTTTCAGGTGCATAGTAGCCTGCATCTGGGTGTCCACTTCCAGTAGGCATATACGCCCGATAATGATGCACAGCAGAGCACATGTTCGCTCTGTCAGATTCATTATAGCATATGGCTCCATCGGCACATACGCCCAAATTCCATTTTGCAGGGTTATGGACGTATGCCACGACAGGTGCCTAAACGGGTGCCTAAACACAATGTTAAAGCATCCTTATGCAAAGTTTGGAAGGTGTCCCTTATTTCTAGCATAGGAGATAACTCTTTAATTCCTGGAGGTGCGATCTCTTGAGATGCGCATTCCCACCCTCTGTTTTATTCAGACAATGGTCTGTAGAACCCTGGTCACTAGTGTTGAGCGATACCGTCCGATACTTGAAAGTATCGGTATCGGAAAGTATCGGCCGATACTGGCAGAGTATCGGATCCAATCCGATACCGATACCCGATACCAATACAAGTCAATGGGACTCAGGTATCGGACGGTATTCCTGATGGTTCCCAGGGTCTGAAGGAGAGGAAACTCTCCTTCAGGCCCTGGGAACCATATTAATGTGTAAAAGAAAGAATTAAAATAAAAAATATCGCTATACTCACCTGTCCGACGCAGCCGGGACCTCAGCGAGGGAACCGGCAGCGTTGTTTGTTTAAATTTTGCGCTTTTACTTGGTTACGTGAAGTCCCGGCTTGTGATTGGTCAGGGCGGCCATGTTGCCGGGACGCGGACCAATCACAGCAAGCCGTGACGAAATTACGTCACGGCTTGCTGTGATTGGTCCGCGTCCCGGCAACATGGCCGCCATTAACCAATCACAAGCCGTGACGTCACGGGAGGCTGGACATGCGCGTATTTTGAAAAGCGCGCGTGTCCAGCCTCCAGTGACGTCCCGGCTTGTGATTGGTTAATGGCGGCCATGTTGCCGGGACGTCACTGGAGGCTGGACACGCGCGCTTTTCAAAATACGCGCATGTCCAGCCTCCCGTGACGTCACGGCTTGTGATTGGTTAATGGCGGCCATGTTGCCGGGACGCGGACCAATCACAGCAAGCCGTGACGTAATTTCGTCACGGCTTGCTGTGATTGGTCCGCGTCCCGGCAACATGGCCGCCCTGACCAATCACAAGCCGGGACTTCACGTAACCAAGTAAAAGCGCGAAATTTAAACAAACAACGCTGCCGGTTCCCTCGCTGAGGTCCCGGCTGCGTCGGACAGGTGAGTATAGCGATATTTTTTATTTTAATTCTCTTTTTTACACATTATTACATTAATGTTGTTGCGATACCCGATACCCGATACCACAAAAGTATCGGATCTCGGTATCGGAAATTCCGATACAGCAAGTATCGGCCGATACCCGATACTTGCAGTATCGGAATGCTCAACACTACTGGTCACATTAAATTCAATCTAGAAAAGGAAATTAGACCAGTGCGGAACATGGGATATGGTCCCAGTGAACACCAGGAGTCCACTAGGTGAGTTTATGCATTTTTTTTACATTTCAGACCATGGGCCACTCTTTAAATTTCAGACCATGGGCCACTATTTAAAAGTGGTGTAAACATTTTTAGCAGAGCAGCAAAGAGCAGCACCATTCTATGTTTAGCAGATGCTACCGTGTCCTCCAGATCAGCTCCTATTCAAAAGAACAGTGTCTTGCTGCAACAGAGAGGAGCAAGAAGACTGCACAGTCTGATTTATCCTATTCCTGCACTGACTAGAAGCACTTCACCTTCATATTAAATGGTGCAGGTTTCTTCTAGCAGTGCCGGGTCTAATCTGCTTAGTTTAGCTAAGAGCACCAGGATGCTTACCTACCTTAAGGCTCTCAGCTGTTCACTATTGGCCACTCCCCACTCCTATATGAACTAACCTCTGACAATCAGTAAATACCAACGTTAGCTTCATTGATGCATGGTTTAGGAGTTGGTGGTGTGTTGTTTGAGAAGGCATTTGGTGGATTTATCTAAGATTGTTGCTAGGTTTTGGTGTGTGCAAATCCTCTCCTTCTACTTTGGTTTTTCCCATCCTTCACTTCCCGATGTCTCCCTCTGGTGTTTGTGTGCACATTTTTGTATGTTTGGTATTTTCCTTTATCCCTTGTAAGTCTGGTTTGTGTATAGCCATACACTACTACTCCCCTCTTAACTGGGTGGAGGGAGGTAACAGACTGAGGGCAGATTCAGGAGCTCAGCAAAGTGCGTGGCCTTGGCGCATTCACCATTAGAAGTAATCCTGGAAACAGGGATAGGTAAGGTGGCACTAGCGCAGGGGACTGGGAAGGAGCCCGTGGCCCCTGGATACCTGACAACATACAAACAGGAGCTATTCTACAATAATTGGCACCATTGAATATGTATGTTTTCTCTTTTTCTCTGTTTATGCTAGCTCTTTTTGTTATGTTTTGTTAACTGTCTATATGTACTGTACATTGTGATATAACAGTACAGGGGTAGTATACACACTGATGTCACATGGAGAGGAGGTTTATGTATTATTACAGGCAGACATAGTAATACTTATCTGCTTCTGTGCTATGAGAGAAGATCATGTTAGCGATTATTGGCTCCTGCTGCACTTCTTGTGGCACTTCCTATGGAGTTTGTTATTGCTCTTTGTTCCTTCCTTGTTTGCTCTGCTAATTCCTCTTTGCTTCTTCTTTCTGTCCACTCTGCTCTTCTCCTTCTCCTGCTTCCTGCACTATATTTTGGATGCTCATCTTTTCTTTCTCCCACCACTGTGCTGAACAGGCCCCAGATTGGTTGTTCCCTTCCTGCTTTGTTAATCATGGACGAGGGGGGCCTGGATTTGCTGTTGATAGGGCCTCCAACCCACTGGTAAACAGCAATATGTAGTCATCAGGGAAGGTTCTCAATCCCGATCTGTGTGAAAACTAATGTATTCTGCTCCTGAACAGTTTAGGAGAGCAGAGCCCACTGGAGGATCCACCAAGTCTCCACTAGGCCAATCCCAGCCTGCTAATAATCAAGCTATGTAGCAATGTTGTATGGTTTGAGATAGAGAGAGATATAGCAGTTTACATACTACTTTATATATTCCCAATGCATTATTCACATCTTGTAGGAAAGTACTAAGCACAAGATTTATGTCAGCATTACATACGCTTAACATATGTCAGCCTTGCATACACTTTTAGCAGCATGGTGCAGTATGCTGAATCATTTTTTGCTTAACACAGTAACAGGAAAGCAACTCAATAGGAAAACGATTATTTCTTCAAATCAAGTAAAGTGTATTTCATTTGTAAATTAACCCAGATAATGAAAACCATTCACATTTCCTTTATGGAGCACATGCTATAAATGTACAAGCCTATTTTCTACCATATCTATTGTCTCCATCTTTGATATAAGCTGTAGCTTAGTGCACATGTGCTCCATAATTTTTTTTATCAATCTCATTGGAAACTATGCAGTTTTTTTTAAAGTTTATATTTGATGCTTAAATACAAATATCGACTGATCAGATAGCATTTTATATAACATTTTTGTCCTGTAGGAATCTTTCATAAAACTGTGCTTCAGAGTAAATTGTGTCCTGTGATTTACAAATTAAATTTGATCTTCTGGGAAAACAAATACCACATTATCAGAAGGCGCTGGCGCATGCACGTGATGTCAGTGTCTGAACGCGGTGACACCATTGCTCTGCACCGGGAAATCTTGTGTGTGAGATTACATCAATGCTTTGCCAGTGGATTTGTCAGGATCCTCGATTAGGTCAGTATATAATTTTTTCATTTAAATTAAAACTTGCTGTGTGACATTAGAGCATCATAGAGTATGAGGGACCTCATATAGTATGGGGGTTACTATAGGGAATCTTTATACTGTGTGGGGGCTACTATGAGTTGCCCTTCATACATTGAAATAACTACTGTAGGGGCTCTCATAAGGTGTAGGGCCATTATACAGAATGGAAGCTAATGTGGAAGTCATTATACAGTTTGGGGGATACTATGGGGGTCCTCATATAGTGTGGTTGCCTTAACAATGTGTGAGGACTACTGTGGGGGCTGTTATACAGTTTGGGGGACTACTGTATGAGCAATCCTATAGTGTGTGGACACCTGGGAGGCATTATAAAATGTGAGAGCTAATGTAAGGGCCATTATACAGTTTGGGGACTACTTTGGGGGCCCTCATACAGTGTGGGAGCATTTATACACTTTGGAGGCTACTGCGTGGAGGCTATTTTACAGTGTAAGGGCTTTGATATTGAGTGAAGACACATTATACTATCTTTTGGAGTAAAAAAGACCAAAAGCAAGTACCAATGGAATCCTAGACTACAAAACCAAACCAAACCACAAGGATTCCTAAAATATAACTTTTAATACATAAAGTTAAAATACACAAAGTTCTAAAATTGAGGACAACACAATGAAGATATATAGGGGAACTAACTACCCCTATCAAATACCCTATTACTGTCCACTACCTATTTGCGGAGGTAGACGCCCTAAGTTTCTGCGGTTGGTGCCCCCGCTCCACGATGACTGGCCCTGTTGGCCCTATGAGTACCCTATAATTCCTAAGTAGTGGTGTCACAAATAGAAAGAGACCCAAAAACCAAAAATATTATAAAAAATTAGCAAAAATAGTTTGTATAAATGATGAGAAAAAATTAGAAAAAAACAAACCAAGCAAAAAAACAAAAATAGTTATATAGCCTACAGGCTGAGGACCCTCAATAGGGTATTCATATACAGTATGTTAATTTATGGGGTATAGACAAAGGGAAAGCATTAATAAACCCTTTAAACACGACAGCTTAATAAGGAAGAGCTACTCAAATCAGCCTAATACTAAAATAGACTTATCCCACTAAATTAATAAAGTGGAAACCCCAAATGTCACATTCACAGTTACAATGACCTATTGATATATCCAAAAAGAAAAATAATATAAAAAATTAGCAAAAAACTGTATGAAAAAACATAATAGAAAAAAATAATAAAAAACAAACTAAGCAAAAAAAACTGAAAAATAGTTCAGTAACCAACAGCCTGGATGCCCTTGGTAGGGTACTAAGACAAAATATATCTTGCTTTTGGGGGCAGACAGAAAGGGAAAATCCTAATGTCCCATTTATGCACAAAACAAGGTTATGGGGGACCACTCAAATAACAGTAATGTCAATATATACTTCTCACACAATGGTGAAGTTAGCAAAAACTAGATGAAAAAAGCCCATCATAATACACTGGCTCATTACTATTTAAAATAGAATCATTTCATAGAGTGGAAGCCACAAGATATAATGAAAAAATCTTATCCCAAGGAGATGTGTAAAATGCAGCATATAGTCATTTAGATGGCCCTATCATATGCAGTTCAAGCCATTCATCACGCCACATGAAGCGCCTTCACACGCAGAAGAAATAAAAATGTGGCCCATCTGATTCATCGACGTCCTTCAATAATGCTGAAGTTCAATAGTCATTTAGATAGCCATGTCATATACAGCTCAAATAATCATATACACGCTGTGGATACCGATCCAGAAGTCATTCAGATATCCATATCCTGTGCAGCTAGAGTAGTAATTAAGCCATATCAGGCGCTTTACTCATCTGATCCGTCGGAGTCCTTCACAACACTGTGGATATCAGTCCATCCACCGTCCACCAACAGACATCTCCATAAAGTAGTCATCAGGCCATATCAAGCGCTTTTTGCTCAGTTGAATCGTAAGAGTCTTTCAGCAGCGCTGCAAATATCAGTCCAGCCACCAATGAAACATCTCCATATGGGATAGCATCCCTTACAATACCCAACGCGTTTCCCCCCCATGGGAAAACCGGGGGTTCATCAGGGGGTAATGACCGTCCAAACAATGCATAGATGCATAGTCTGAAAGACTCTTACGATTCAACTGAGCAAAAAGCGCTTGATATGGCCTGATGACTACTTTATGGAGATGTCTGTTGGTGGACGGTGGATGGACTGATATCCACAGTGTTGTGAAGGACTCCGACGGATCAGATGAGTAAAGCGCCTGATATGGCTTAATTACTACTCTAGCTGCACAGGATATGGATATCTGAATGACTTCTGGATCGGTATCCACAGCGTGTATATGATTATTTGAGCTGTATATGACATGGCTATCTAAATGACTATTGAACTTATATCTTCAGCATTATTGAAGGACATCGATGAATCAGATGGGCCACATTTTTATTTCTTCTGCGTGTGAAGGCGCTTCATGTGGCGTGATGAATGGCTTGAACTGCATATGATAGGGCCATCTAAATGACTATATGCTGCATTTTACACATCTCCTTGGGATAAGATTTTTTCATTATATCTTGGGGCTTCCACTCTATGAAATGATTCTATTTTAAATAGTAATGAGCCAGTGTATTATGATGGGCTTTTTTCATCTAGTTTTTGCTAACTTCACCATTATGTGAGAAGTATATATTGACATTACTGTTATTTGAGTGGTCCCCCATAACCTTGTTTTGTGCATAAATGGGACATTAGGATTTTCCCTTTCTGTCTGCCCCCAAAAGCAAGATATATTTTGTCTTAGTACCCTACCAAGGGCATCCAGGCTGTTGGTTACTGAACTATTTTTCAGTTTTTTTGCTTAGTTTGTTTTTTATTATTTTTTCTATTATGTTTTTTCATACAGTTTTTTGCTAATTTTTTATATTATTTTTCTTTTTGGATATATCAATAGGTCATTGTAACTGTGAATGTGACATTTGGGGTTTCCACTTTATTAATTTAGTGGGATAAGTCTATTTTAGTATTAGGCTGATTTGAGTAGCTCTTCCTTATTAAGCTGTCGTGTTTAAAGGGTTTATTAATGCTTTCCCTTTGTCTATACCCCATAAATTAACATACTGTATATGAATACCCTATTGAGGGTCCTCAGCCTGTAGGCTATATAACTATTTTTGTTTTTTTTGCTTGGTTTGTTTTTTTCTAATTTTTTCTCATCATTTATACAAACTATTTTTGCTAATTTTTTATAATATTTTTGGTTTTTGGGTCTCTTTCTATTTGTGACACCACTACTTAGGAATTATAGGGTACTCATAGGGCCAACAGGGCCAGTCATCGTGGAGCGGGGGCACCAACCGCAGAAACTTAGGGCGTCTACCTCCGCAAATAGGTAGTGGACAGTAATAGGGTATTTGATAGGGGTAGTTAGTTCCCCTATATATCTTCATTGTGTTGTCCTCAATTTTAGAACTTTGTGTATTTTAACTTTATGTATTAAAAGTTATATTTTAGGAATCCTTGTGGTTTGGTTTGGTTTTTTATCTTTTGGAGTAGCAATGAGAACATCATACTATGTAAAGGGGAGCTGTGGGCCCATCATTATGCGTACAAGTAAGCTGTGGGAGCATTAAACTGTGTATTGGAGAGCTGTGCTACCGACGTCGAGGATTGGTGGTCCTACTTCTATCAGGGTATCCTACACCTTCTACACCAGTTCTTTCACCTCCTCATCCTCCATCTCTGATGTGCTATCTAAGAGCACATCATTTACATCAGCAGGAAACTGGAAGCTATGCAGCACTGTCTCTGTGGAGCAGCAACAGGCTCTGATGAAGCAAATTTGTCTAGGCCAAACCACATATCACGGCAGAGTTATTGAAAGGAATAACAGACCAGACAGATCTGTAGCCTTCACTGCTGAACCTCTAACCAGGCATTATCATGTGTGATAATAGCCAAACCTGGTGGCAACAGTGAAGCTTGGCAAGCTCACACATGTATCATGCTTGGCCCACATGTTCAACTTGATAGTTCAGCGGTTTCTGAACACCTACCCAGATTTGCCAGAGCTTCTGACCAATGTACACTACGCCTGCGCCTATTTGTACAAGTCAGAAACAGCTGCCGCCGCTCTGGCAGACCTGCGGCAGCGCATGAAAGTGCCAGCTCACCTACTGGTGTGGGACGTCATCACATGATGGAACTCCACACTGTACAAGTTGGCAAGGCTTCATCAGCAGCAGAGGCCAGGTGGGGAATACCAGCTCCAAAATGCCCATCGGTGTTTTTTCAGCCTCCGTACATAACAATTGATGAGTGGGCATGCTTGTCTGTCATTTGTGCAGTTGCCCATGACTTTTAGGACTTCACAAAGATGGTGAGCGGTGATGACACCATAATCCGAGCAACAATTTCATTTCTGTGATTACTTAAACAGTCACTGCTGACTAGTGTTGAGCGATACCTTCCGATATTTGAAAGTATCGGTATCGGATTGTATCGGCCAATATCCGAAAAATATCGGATATCGCCGATACCGATACCCGATACCAATACAAGTCAATGGGACACAAATATCGGAAGTGATCCTGGATGGTTCCCAGGGTCTGAAGGAGAGGAAACCCTCCTTCAGGCCCTGGGATCCATATTCATGTGTAAAATAAAGAATAAAAATAAAAAATAGGGATATACTCACCCTCTGAAGCGCCCTGGTTGTAACCGCTGCAACCGGCAGCCTCCGTTCCTAAGAATGAGCCAGTGAAGGACCTTCGATGACGTCGCGGCTTGCGATTGGTCGCATGAGCGGTCACGTGAGCGGTTACGCGACCAATCACAAGACCGCGACGTCATCGCAGGTCCTTCACTCGCTCATTCTTAGGAACGGAGGCTGCCGGTTGCAGCGGTTACAACCAGGGCACGTCAGAGGGTGAGTATATCCCTATTTTTTATTTTTATTCTTTATTTTACACGTGAATATGCATTCCGATCCCGATTCCCGATATCGCAAAAATATCGGAACTTGGTATCGGAATTCCGATACCGCAAATATCGACCGATACTTACGGTATCGGAATGCTCAACACTACTGCTGACAATTAAGCACGAAACTTTGCATGGAAACCAGGTGGAGATGGAGGAAGACATGAGACAGGGAGATACTAAACAGCCCAGCCTCATCTCATCTGCTCAGCATGGATTGGGTGACAATGACAAGGTGGAGGAGCAGGAGATAGTAACCACAGCCGCAACAGAGGCTGGTACCCACACAAGCTTCTTCCTTTCTCTCCTACGTGGATGGGCTGAGAGAATGAGGAGGAATAGATGGAAGAAGAGGAGGAGGAGATGGAGAGTATACATTATGATGGAGACAGGGAACTGTTGGCTGTACTAATTGTTCACCCTGCTAGACCCACGCTACAAGGAAAACTTTGCATCTCTCCTTTCGGAGGAGGAGAGGTCTATTAAAATGGTGCTATAGCAGAAGATCATTCTAGAAAATATTTTGAAAAAATTCCCATCAGACATCTGTGCTTGCCAAACCAAGGAGGAGAGGCAATGGAGACTGGGCCAATTTCATGACACCCGTCCAGTGTCCAGGACCTGATGACCAGGTATTTTGCAAGGATGGAAATGTTTTTAATCATGGTCAAGCAATACCTGGTTGACAAAACCAGCATTCTCCCTAATTCCTCTGTGACATTCAGCTATTGGGTCTCAAAGCGGGACACATGGAATGAGCTGTCCCTCTATGCCTTGGAGGTGATCTGCCTCCCTGCCACTAAAGTCTTGTCTGTGCCAGTTTTTAGCACTGCCGGGGGTTCAAAACAGACAGGTGCTTTTGCCTCTCAACAGAAAGTGCTGATAGGCTCACGCTGATAAAAAAGAACAAAGCTTAGGTTAGCTCCAACACCACCAGATGACAGCAGAACAAAAAGTGATTGTAATTTCAATATTTAAATGGGACTTGCCAGTTGTTGCCTTCAAGGGTCTATGGATGACTGTATTACCCACCTTATAATTTTTTATTATTTCTTTGCACTGTGTGCGGAGCCTTATGAGTGTAGAAGTGCCACAACTCCACTTTCTTAAGTTTTTTATGAATTAATCCAGTTGGTGCCTTCAATGGTGTATGGATGACCCTGCTTAGAATTTTTGGCAGGCTTTCCATTTAGTGCAGTCTTTATGAGTCCAAGAGTACCAATACATGATAATTTGACCAGAATGTGTATGAGGCCCTCCTTTATCTCTAATACAGGATGTATCGGAGTCCCTCTTAAATTATATTTGTTTGCAGTTCTTGCTTCCTTCATAATTTATACGGAAATATCCAATATTTTAATAAAAAAATTCAATTTTGGTTTACTCAAATTATTTTTTTAAATTTTGCTTAATATACAAGTCATTATACAGGAAAGAATGTTTCTTAACATTTTTTCTCGTGAACTCTAATTTCTCATCGGTGTGGACCATTATCCAAAAAGTATCAGTTTGGAATGTTTTATTGTTACTTCTTAAAGTGGAGAACAAGTGTGGCACCATGGATCTCAGCATTGATCAGGGTTTCAGAAAAGCTTCCAGGTGTCTTTCCCATCCTGTTCTCCTTCCATTCAGCACTTTTTTCCATCCATTTCAACATTTTCACTGCCCCCAGACCTCCTTAGGCTGGTTTCACACTTGCGTTTTGATCTGCAGCGTTTTAGCGCTAAAAAACGCATGCGTTTTTTTTCTATACTTAACATTAAAAACGCATGCATTTTTTAGCATGCCTTTTGACACGTTTTCGGCAACGCATGCGTTTTTTGACGTGTGCGTTTAGTTGCAGAAATGCAACCTGTAGTAATTTCTAGCGGTGTTTTTTTGCCGCGAAAAAATGCATGCGTTTATTCGTGGCAAAAAAATGTATTGCTGTCTATGTAAACGCATGTGTTTTTAAGCACATGCGTTTGCATGCGTTTTTAAACGCATGCGTTTCTATAGAAAAACACAAGAATACACAAGAAAAAACAAGAAAACCCTAACCCTAACCCTAACCCTTGGGTTACTAGGGATCCTAACCCTAACCCTAAACCTTAGGGTTAGGGTTAGGATCCTAACCCTTAGGGTTAGGGTTAGGGTTAGGATACCTAGGGTAACGGTTAGGGTTAGGATCCCTAGTAACCCTAGGAATCCTAACCCTAACCCTAGGGATCCTAACCCTAACCCTTAGGGTTAGGGTTAGGATCCTAACCCTTAGGGTTAGGGTTAGGATCCCTAGGGTTATGGTTAGGGTTAGGGTTAGGGGTAGGGTTAGGGGTAGGGTTTGGATCCCTAGGGTTAGGGTTAGGGTTAGGGGTAGGGTTATGGTTAGGGTTAGGATCCCAAGGGTTATGGTTAGGGTTAGGGGTAGGGTTAGGGGTAGGATTAGGGTTTGGATCCCTAGGGTCAGGGTTAGGGTTAGGGGTAGGGTTAGGGTTAGGGTTTGGATTCCTTTATCACCTTGATGGTGGGGGGTGGCTTATCAGTGACCTGGTGACCAGGACATTCTTCTAATAAAAAGCTACCCCTAACCCTAACCCTAGGGATCCTAACCCTAACCCTAACCCTATGTAATTCTATTAATAGTGGGTTTTCTAGTTGATTTTGATGATTGGCAGCTGTCACACACTTCTCAGCATGCGTTTCAAAAACGCAAACGCAGGAAAAAACGCATGTAAACGCGTCAAAACGCCGCGTTTTTTTCTGCATGCAAAAACGCATGCGTCTAAAAAACGCAGCGTTTGCATGCGTTTACATGCGTTTTTTCACCACCTGCGTTTTTTTAAAAAACGCTGCAGATCAAAACGCAAGTGTGAAACCAGCCTTATAGGGTCTGCAGGAAAAATTCTCTCATTTCCTTTTGACTCCCATTATACTTGATACTCAAAACAAGCATCCGAGCATAAGGAATATGTTGGTTTGAGTAACAAGTGTCCAATCAATTTAATGCTTGATCGTCTCTAATAAATAATTTTCATATTGCAGTCCATAAAATTATTTTTTAGGACTTTTTAGTCATGTTCCAGGTGTCATGTTTGTCATGATACAGACTGGGTTTTTTTATGTCCTGTCTTCCCTTTTCCCGGTCTGATCATGTCAGGGGTTAACTTTTCTCAGCCTCAGTCTGGTTTCAGGTTTGCTATTTAACCGCGATGTGTCCTGCAGATCATGTCAGTTATAGTTTCTGCCTAGTGCTGCTGTAGCTGACTCTGATTGTTCTGATTTGTCCTGCTGCAATTTGCTGTTTGAACACGTGTCTGTGTTTTCCCCTGTTCCTGTCTTGACTCAGTGTTTGCCTTTAGTGTGCAGACTCCCCGGTTTGACTTGGCATGTATCCTGACCTGTTTCTGTCCTTTGTCTTTTGGCTTATCCGTTCCTGACCGTTACTGACCCCCTGGCTTGTCTCTGACCGTGAGTTTGCTTATTCCTTTGGTACTGCGCTACAGTCTAGGATTTGACCTGGTTTGTTTTGACTATTCTGCTGCCACCTGTGGTAACCTCACTGTTGCACTGCAGGTTAGCTCTTTTTAGGTGCAGACCTGATTCCTCTCTGCTGCCATCTAGTGAAGCCTGCACCTACCTGCATTGCAGCAGCATGACAATATTGAATAAAACTCTGTGTGAACATAAGCTTAGGCTTCCTTTACAGTTTTTTTTAGAGAAATTAGTTCTATAAAAATAAGATGATTTATGCATTTTTGTGATGCTGTTCTATTCATGCATTCGCATAGTTTACACATGATTTTTTTCATATTTTTCAGTGAAGCTTATGTGTATATACATAAGAAAACCATATCAAAGTATTTTTTTTAAAAATGAGGAAACTAGAGACTCAAAAATACACTAAAAGTATGAAAGAAATGTCATAGTAATGTATATAGTGTATTTTATATTTTTCTTTTGGCTCACAGTCAATATCTGAGTAAAGCATTTTTGTCTGAAAAAAACATCAAAAAGCCCAAGAAAAATGCAACACAAATTTAGCATTTTTGTAAAAACAATGCTATACGTAAAGTCACACTTAACCCACTTGATGTAGTTCGATGTATTTCCCATTCCAGCAACTTTGTTATAAATATAGGAAACAATAAAAATCTATTTGTTTCCTGCATATGGTTCCTGTATAATTATATAGCTAGGTATGATGGAACTGATGATGGAACTAAACAAAAATTTGAATGACGTTTTCTGATGAGTCATTAAGACTGGAGGAAAATCAGAAATATAAATGTCAAATTGAATATACATTCTCCCTATTTATATTCTTTCTGTTGCTCAGTAACACAAATAAATACATGGTTCATCTCTATCCCTGGAGACCGAAGAACATTGATGGTTCCTGTGCATATGGATGGCATCTGGATTGGGTCAGCGGTCACACAATGCTGGACAACAAACAATAGTGTTATTTCTAGCACAGGAAAAAGACTTCTACATCAGCAGATAACACTGGAGAATTCTGCAGGCGCAGATCAGCAATCACTGACTTAGCACATGGAGTAATGTTACTGGATCAATGAAATATGAATTAAATGTATGGCACCGTATGATTAATTCAAGTAACCAAAACCTCAATATAATTATGCAGTTTAGTGTATCCATTTTTGCACAAGTTCCGTTTTTTAAAATCAATAGAAATATTGTACCTGTTCCTGGTATTGAACTGTAAAGTGCTGTGGAATATGTTGCTGCTATATAAATATTATTATTACTATATCATAAAATATAATTATCCCATCTTTTCAGCTGACAATTTATTTCCAACAATGAAGGCAGGTTTAATTAAAAGGCAATAAAAAGCGTTAAGGAACCATAAATATTTGCTTGGGAAGTGCAAAGAACCTTCTTTATCATTGCCAGAGCCCTGGTCAGTGCGTATAATTGTGATTCTGGACCGTTCCACATAAATTATGATTGACAGACAGATACATATCAGCATGCTATTAAAATGAAATGGATAATTACAGGACTAATGACATAGAGATGTAATATATTTATTGAATAAAGGAATTTAACCTCAGCTTTTATTTAAGTTTATTATAGATACAAATAGATAAAAGTATTTATAAAACGTATATTCTAATCTGCCTCTATCTATCTAAACATTGAACATGCAGTGCCCAATTTATGGTACTCCCAAGATCCATGTTATATAACCAAAGACCATCTGTCCTGACAAACTCTGAGGGTAGGTGCACATGGTCAGAAATCGGCAGCGCTTTGGACGCAGCACATGTTCACTGTGTCCAAAGAGCTGCAGGCTTTTGAACGCAGGTGATTCCGCATGTGTTCATTGAACCGTGCGGAATCACCACGTCCAATACATTGTATGGGTGAAATTTATCTCACAGAGAATCGCATCTCCGCAAGCTAAACTGACATGCTGCAGTCTGGAAAGACGCGTCAGATGTCCACCTCCGCAGGTAAGCCGCGGGCACTGGTGCACGCATAGTGGACATGGGATTTCTTGTCTGATCACTCTGCACCTAGTAAAAAATATACATATATTCCTATTGCCAACTGAAAAAAGAGTATTTTTAAATTTTTTTTAGACTCTTTAACTGATTGCAGATCGAGTCTGAGTCCTGAAACATATACCCCCACCCATTCATCAAAAGACAGCGGAGAAGTACTTAGCTGAGGAAGCAGGAAGGCACAGCTACTGGCTGAGAGTAAACAGAAAGCAGATATGGAATTAACAGATTGCTGATCTGCAGGCAAATAGAGGGTGTACTGCTCCAGCCGGTGGGTTCCATCTCCCAGGCACAGGGAGAGCGGGTTCCGGAGGTCCGCAGGAATGGCCCTGGTCCACACAGTCTGTCTTATCCTGTCCATGCTCCTGATAGGTCCCCTCTGGCTGTGGCGTCCTCCCGACATGTCTCCTCTGCTCCTTCACTTCCTGATTGCGGGGGAGCGAGCATTGGGCACACGCACACTGCTGGCAAGTGATTTAAAGTGCCAGAGTACATTTTTCTTTGTAATCTTCTCTCAGCCAATCGCTGAGAGAATTGTGTGTATTTAAAGTCCTCACTTCCTTTGGGAGGTGCCTGGGCAATTTTGGTACATAGTTCGAGTTGCCATTCTCAGGTCACATACCAGCATCTGTTTGTTCTGTGTTGCCTTTCCTTGACCTAAGTCCTGGTATTCTCTCCTAGTGCTGTGGTTCTGCCTGCCTACCACCTGCCTGCAAACCCTAGTGGTATCTCCAGGATCATTCAGTTGCCTTCTCCGGTTTCCTGGATCTCACGCTCCCTTCCATTTGTGTTTTCTCTTTGCCTCTTGGGTCTGACCCTCTAGTATTGGAACCACTGCATCAGAACTTCCTAGGTTGTGCTGGGACAATCCCTGTATAGGGGTTCGCTTGCCGGTACTCCACTGGAGGAATTCGGTGTTGCGGTCCAGGGGGTTCTCCTTTGCAGGTTCTTCTGTAGTAAGGTCTAAATAAAGTGATGATGTACACTGGCGCTCACTGGCCAATAAATCCCTCAGCAGCTGGAATCAAGACAGAAGATGTTCCAGTTCTGTCATGGGGAAAACTAAACAAATCAATAAATGATGTAGCACTTGAGAATGGATGCACACTGAAAAGAAAGGAGTGGTAGGAAGACAATCAACCTATATACAATGATTACAGATACGGATCCTTTAAACAGTGGTCTAATAGTTAACTGTAGTCACTGAAAGTAGCCTGCTACACAATGCAGCAGGTGAAATAATGTTCTAAAATGTGCTTACAGGTAGACAAAAACTGGGACACACAGGGTAACTAACTTAACTAAGGTACGCTAAGCCCCACTTGGAACTGCAGAGTTTCAACCTGGCATGTGAGAGGCCGAGAGCAAAATGTGCTCTCCATGGTAGGCGAAATGCCAGGAAGGTGGGGGAGCTGTACAGAGCCAGGGTAGCCCCGGCCGCTGGTGTCTGTCATGATTCTCAATGGCGAGAGAACATAGCCCAGCAATATATAAGAACTAGCTCTTGGAAGATGGAATCTAAACTGACCATGAACTAAACCTGCCGCACAATTAACAGTGGCCGGGTAGCGTGCCTACGTTTTATCCCTAGACGCCCAGCGCCAGCCGGAGGACTAACTAATCCTAGCAGAGGAAAATACAGTCCTGGCTCACCTCTAGAGAAATTTCCCCAAAAGGCAGACAGAGGCCCCCACATATATTGGCGGTGATTTTAGATGAAATGACAAACGTAGTATGAAAATAGGTTTAGCAAAATCGAGGTCCGCTTACTAGATAGCAGGAAGACAGAAAGGGCACTTTCATGGTCAGCTGAAAACCCTATCAAAACACCATCCAGAAATTACTTTAAGACTCTAGTATTAACTCATAACACCAGAGTGGCAATTTCAGATCACAAGAGCTTTCCAGACACAGTAACGAAACAGCAGCTGTGAACTGGAACAAAATGCAAAAACAAACAAGGACGAAAGTCCAACTTAGCTGGGAGTTTGTCTAGTAGCAGGAACATGCAAAGAAAGGCTTCTGATTACATTGTTGACCGGCATGAAACTGACAGAGGAGCAAGGTTATATAGAGACTCCCACATCCTGATGGGAACAGGTGAACAGAGAGGATGATGCACACAAGTTCAATTCCACCAGTGGCCACCGGGGGAGCCCAGAATCCAATTTCACAACAGTACCCCCCCCTCAAGGAGGGGGCACCGAACCCTCACCAGAACCACCAGGGCGATCAGGATGAGCCCTATGAAAGGCACGGACAAGATCGGAGGCATGAACATCAGAGGCAGTCACCCAAGAATTATCCTCCTGACCGTATCCCTTCCATTTGACCAGATACTGGAGTTTCCGTCTGGAAACATGGGAGTCTAAGATCTTTTCCACAACGTACTCCAACTCACCCTCAACCAACACCGGAGCAGGAGGCTCAACGGAAGGCACAACCGGTACCTCATACCTGCGCAATAATGACCGATGAAAAACATTATGAATAGAAAAAGATGCAGGGAGGTCCAAACGGAAGGACACAGGGTTAAGAATCTCCAATATCTTGTACGGGCCGATGAACCGAGGCTTAAACTTAGGAGAAGAAACCCTCATAGGGACAAAACGAGAAGACAACCACACCAAGTCCCCAACACAAAGCCGAGGACCAACACGACGACGGCGGTTGGCAAAAAGCTGAGTCTTCTCCTGGGACAACTTCAAATTGTCCACTACCTGCCCCCAAATCTGATGCAACCTCTCCACCACAGCATCCACTCCAGGACAATCCGAAGATTCCACCTGACCGGAGGAAAATCGAGGATGAAACCCCGAATTACAGAAAAACGGGGACACCAAGGTGGCAGAGCTGGCCCGATTATTGAGGGCGAACTCCGCCAATGGCAAAAAAGCAACCCAATCATCCTGATCCGCAGACACAAAACACCTCAAATATGTCTCCAAGGTCTGATTAGTCCGCTCGGTCTGGCCATTAGTCTGAGGATGGAAAGCAGACGAAAAAGACAAATCTATGCCCATCCTAGCACAGAATGCCCGCCAAAATCTAGACACGAATTGGGTCCCTCTGTCAGAAACGATATTCTCCGGAATACCATGCAAACGAACAACATTTTGAAAAAACAGAGGAACCAACTCGGAAGAAGAAGGCAACTTAGGCAAGGGAACCAAATGGACCATCTTAGAGAAACGGTCACACACCACCCAGATGACAGACATCTTCTGAGAAACAGGCAGATCCGAAATAAAATCCATCGAGATGTGCGTCCAAGGCCTCTTCGGAATAGGCAAGGGCAACAACAATCCACTAGCCCGAGAACAACAAGGCTTGGCCCGAGCACAAACGTCACAAGACTGCACAAAGCCTCGCACATCTCGTGACAGGGAAGGCCACCAGAAGGACCTTGCCACCAAATCCCTGGTACCAAAGATTCCAGGATGACCTGCCAACGCAGAAGAATGAACCTCAGAGATGACTCTACTGGTCCAATCATCAGGAACAAACAGTCTACCAGGTGGGCAACGATCCGGTCTATCCGCCTGAAACTCCTGCAAGGCCCGCCGCAGGTCTGGAGAAACGGCAGACAATATCACTCCATCCTTAAGGATACCTGTGGGCTCAGAATTACCAGGGGAGTCAGGCTCAAAACTCCTAGAAAGGGCATCCGCCTTAACATTCTTAGAACCCGGTAGGTATGACACCACAAAATTAAACCGAGAGAAAAACAACGACCAGCGCGCCTGTCTAGGATTCAGGCGCCTGGCAGACTCAAGGTAAATTAAATTTTTGTGGTCAGTCAATACCACCACCTGATGTCTGGCCCCCTCAAGCCAGTGACGCCACTCCTCAAAAGCCCACTTCATGGCCAAAAGCTCCCGATTCCCAATATCATAATTCCGCTCGGCGGGCGAAAATTTACGGGAAAAAAAAGCACAAGGTCTCATCACGGGGCAGTCGGAACTTCTCTGCGACAACACCGCCCCAGCTCCGATTTCAGAAGCGTCGACCTCAACCTGAAAAGGAAGAGCAACATCAGGCTGACGCAACACAGGGGCGGAAGAAAAGCGGCGCTTAAGCTCCCGAAAGGCCTCCACAGCATCAGGGGACCAATCAGCAACATCAGCACCCTTCTTAGTCAAATCACTCAATGGTTTAACAACATCAGAAAAACCAGCAATAAATCGACGATAAAAGTTAGCAAAGCCCAAAAATTTCTGAAGACTCTTAAGAGAAGAGGGTTGCGTCCAATCACAAATAGCCTGAACCTTGACAGGATCCATCTCGATGGAAGAGGGGGAAAAAATATATCCCAAGAAGGAAATCTTTTGAACCCCAAAAACGCACTTAGAACCCTTCACACACAAGGAATTAGACCGCAAAACCTGAAAAACCCTCCTGACCTGCTGGACATGAGAGTCCCAGTCATCCGAAAAAATCAGAATATCATCCAGATACACAATCATAAATTTATCCAAATAATCGCGGAAAATGTCATGCATAAAGGACTGGAAGACTGAAGGGGCATTTGAAAGACCAAAAGGCATCACCAAATACTCAAAGTGGCCCTCGGGCGTATTAAATGCGGTTTTCCACTCATCCCCCTGCTTGATTCGCACCAAATTATACGCCCCACGGAGATCAATCTTAGAGAACCACTTGGCCCCCTTTATACGAGCAAACAAATCAGTCAGCAGTGGTAACGGATATTGATATTTAACCGTGATTTTATTCAAAAGCCGATAATCAATACACGGCCTCAAAGAGCCATCTTTCTTAGACACAAAGAAAAAACCGGCTCCTAAGGGAGATGACGAAGGACGAATATGTCCCTTTTCCAAGGACTCCTTTATATATTCTCGCATAGCAGCGTGTTCAGGCACAGACAGATTAAATAAACGACCCTTAGGGTATTTACTACCCGGGATCAAATCTATGGCACAATCGCACTCCCGGTGCGGAGGTAGTGAACCAAGCTTGGGTTCTTCAAAAACGTCACGATAGTCAGACAAGAATTCAGGAATCTCAGAGGGAATAGATGATGAAATGGAAACCAAAGGTACGTCCCCATGAGTCCCTTTACATCCCCAGCTTAACACAGACATAGCTTTCCAGTCGAGGACTGGGTTATGAGATTGCAGCCATGGCAATCCTAGCACCAAAACATCATGTAGATTATACAGCACCAGAAAGCGAATAATCTCCTGGTGATCCGGATTAATACGCATAGTTACTTGTGTCCAGTATTGTGGTTTATTACTAGCCAATGGGGTGGAGTCAATCCCCTTCAGAGGTATAGGAGCTTCCAAAGGCTCCAAATCATACCCACAGCGTTTGGCAAAGGACCAATCCATAAGACTCAAAGCGGCGCCAGAGTCGACATAGGCGTCCGCGGTAATAGATGATAAAGAACAAATCAGGGTCACAGATAGAATAAACTTAGACTGTAAAGTGCTAATTGAAACAGACTTGTCAAGCTTCTTAGTACGCTTAGAGCATGCTGATATAACATGAGTTGAATCACCACAATAGAAGCACAACCCATTTTTTCGTCTAAAATTCTGCCGCTCGCTTCTGGACAGAATTCTATCACATTGCATATTTTCTGGCGTCTTCTCAGTAGACACCGCCAAATGGTGCACAGGTTTGCGCTCCCGCAGACGCCTATCGATCTGCATAGCCATTGTCATGGACTCATTCAGACCCGCAGGCACAGGGAACCCCACCATAACATCCTTAATGGCATCAGAGAGACCTTCTCTGAAAATCGCCGCCAGGGCGCACTCATTCCACTGAGTAAGCACAGACCATTTACGGAATTTTTGGCAGTATATTTCAGCTTCATCTTGCCCCTGAGATAGGGACATCAAAGCTTTTTCCGCCTGAAGCTCTAAATGAGGTTCCTCATAAAGCAACCCCAAGGCCAGAAAAAACGCATCCACATTGAGCAACGCAGGATCCCCTGGTGTCAATGCAAAAGCCCAATCTTGAGGGTCGCCCCGGAGCAAGGAAATTACAATCCTGACCTGCTGTGCAGGATCTCCGGCAGAGCGAGACTTCAGGGACAAAAACAATTTGCAATTATTTTTAAAATTTTGAAAGCAAGATCTATTCCCTGAAAAAAATTCAGGCAAAGGAATTCTAGGTTCAGACATAGGTGCATGAACAACAAAATCTTGCAAATTTTGTACCTTCGTGGCGAGATTATTCAAACCTGTAGCTACACTCTGAAGATCCATTTCAAACAGGTGAACACAGAGCCATTCAAGGATTAGAAGGAGAGAAAGAGAGGAAGGCTGCAGTATAGGCAGACTAGCAAGTGATTCAATTATGAGCACACTCAGAACTAGAGAAAAAAAAAAAAAAAAATTTTCAGCAGACTTCTTTTTTCTCTCCTTTCTCAGATAATAATTTAACTCTTTTGGGCCGGTCAAACTGTCATGATTCTCAATGGCGAGAGAACATAGCCCAGCAATATATAAGAACTAGCTCTTGGAAGATGGAATCTAAACTGACCATGAACTAAACCTGCCGCACAATTAACAGTGGCCGGGTAGCGTGCCTACGTTTTATCCCTAGACGCCCAGCGCCAGCCGGAGGACTAACTAATCCTAGCAGAGGAAAATACAGTCCTGGCTCACCTCTAGAGAAATTTCCCCAAAAGGCAGACAGAGGCCCCCACATATATTGGCGGTGATTTTAGATGAAATGACAAACGTAGTATGAAAATAGGTTTAGCAAAATCGAGGTCCGCTTACTAGATAGCAGGAAGACAGAAAGGGCACTTTCATGGTCAGCTGAAAACCCTATCAAAACACCATCCAGAAATTACTTTAAGACTCTAGTATTAACTCATAACACCAGAGTGGCAATTTCAGATCACAAGAGCTTTCCAGACACAGTAACGAAACAGCAGCTGTGAACTGGAACAAAATGCAAAAACAAACAAGGACGAAAGTCCAACTTAGCTGGGAGTTTGTCTAGTAGCAGGAACATGCAAAGAAAGGCTTCTGATTACATTGTTGACCGGCATGAAACTGACAGAGGAGCAAGGTTATATAGAGACTCCCACATCCTGATGGGAACAGGTGAACAGAGAGGATGATGCACACAAGTTCAATTCCACCAGTGGCCACCGGGGGAGCCCAGAATCCAATTTCACAACAGGTGTCCCTGGATATCAACCAGGAAATAACGTCCGACAGTGTTTGCTTGCGTGTGACATCACAGGAACTACAGAGCGGCCCTGGAATCAAAAAGGCTACCAACGCGTTTTGAAGGAGCGCGTCCTTTTTCCTGAGGGTTACAGCCTACAGTGTGGTCCCAATGATAAACACTGCCTGCACATAAGTTCCCGCCTCCATATTGCTCTGTTGGACCCTGCCGACTTGCCTATAGCAGCATGTTAATACAATTGCTGAATACAACTGCTTGATGGTAATCCACCCTGTATGGATATAAAGTGCTCCCATATGTTAGGAGTCGAGTTCCTGCTGCTGCACAGGGGGAATCTCGAGCCGTGTCTGCTGCGGTCTCCCATTCTGCATCAGCCGCAGTGGAGCCTGCTGAGCGGAGACGTCGGTCCCAGCATCTCACTGAGTCTGATACTGTGCAAAGGGTTACTGCTGTCTCTTCAGGCTCTGCTATTGTACCCTGCACTGATCTGCGGTGAGCAGGCTTTTCAGGGACTAAGTCCTTCTTTGCACACACTGAGCATGCCCAGGGTAAGATCTCTCAGTGGAGAGCTCAGGTACTGCAGCAACTTCCATTGGTCCTCCAGGAAGGTCCTGTACCTGATCAAGTTCTGTGGCAGCCTTCCATTGGTCCTTCTTTGAAGGTCCTGTAGGTGCTGCAGCTATATAAGGTTCTCATGACCGCACGGCCATGCGCTAGTGTCAAATATGAACGAGCTCAGCGCCAGTGTGGTCGTGTGTGTGGTCAAGGACCCGGCTGAAATAAGCCCTTAGAATGCTGGCACCTCCGGCGAGGAGTTTATGTGTGAATTCAGGGCTGGCTAATAGCCGATAGAATTCCGGCTCCACCGGAGAGGAGCTGCGTGTTGGTTGGACTGCATGACCACTGTCGGCTCTACACAATAGCTGTGTCCCCTGTGAGCAAAACAGGGAACAGCGTTCTCTTTACTACGGGCTCTGTGAAGTAACAGAGTTCGTTTATTCTAATTTGCTTCGCCGCCTTACTTAGCAGCAGGTTCTTTCCTGCATGGTGGATCCCGGTTTGCGAACAAACCTATCCCATCTTATAAATATATTCGGTGCGTTCCACCAACCCTAACACCATATATCAGTCATTAATTAAAGGGTGTACAGATGGATTGATCTTGTGCAGTGTTAAGTGTTAAAGGGCAAAAAATCAAGTTTTTATGAATACATGAAAAATTAATAAATTAAAAATTAAAATTAAAATTAGTGCGCCATGAACTGTAGTCAGAGTTACCTTGGGACACAATAAATATATAATGGGTTAAATAAATCTATTTAAAAACAAAATTTATTAAAGATCATTTTCAATAAAAAAACATATAAATACGTCTATTAAATAGTTAATATAAATTGTATAAATATTCATAGAAGTTATGTGAGTCCATACCGAATATTAGAACAAGGGAATTTCATTTAAAAACATATCTCCAAACCATATAAATAGTTGATTGATTTGTTCCTCTTAATGCGACCTACATATAGTTTATTACATGGACATTGGATTAGGTATTAGGTTTATTTTTTTTTTAAAAAAAAAGGAAAAATATCAGTTATAAATAAATATTAACACCTCTCGAGAATATTCAAATGCATTTCTCACGTTTGACACACTGGTCACTGCAGACATCATGAAATTACAGAAAAAGAAAATACTCGTACAGTATACTCCTCACAATCTAAACCAACAGGAAAGAAAATCCCTGAGGGACCTACAGGAAAATAATCACATTGTTGTCCGCCCTGCAGACAAAGGTGGGGGGATCGTGGTTCTCAGTTGCACTATGTATTGGGAGGAGTCTGGCAGACTCCTCGGGGATGAGGTCACGTACAAAAAACTGAAGAGAGATCCAACCACACACTACGTCAAAAAATTTAATATTTTATGCCTAAACGGCAAAGCGTTTGGCATTTTAAACAAAAAAGAGTTCCGGTTTCTTATGAACTATAACCCAAGTATAGCCATTTTTTATCATATACCAAAGCTCCATAAAAGCATGACGTGCCCTCCAGGAAGACCAATTATATCAGGGATCAATAGCCTCACATCGAATTTATCATGGGATGTCGATATCCATCTACAAAATTGTATGCCTCTAATACCAGCGTACCTTAAAGATACAGGCCATGTCCTACAGGTTCTTGAAACAGCAGAGTGGAATTCCAACTGCATCCTGGGCACTTTAGATATAAAATCCCTACACACCATGATTGACCAGGAAAAGGGGACATACACAGAAATTCAGGTCCAGTTCAGTCAGGAGAGTATCCAGTTTATCCTACAACATAAACACTTTATGTATGAGGGCCAGTTCTTCCTGCAGATATGGGAACAGCTATGGGGACACATTTTACCCTCAGTAACACTAATTTATGTGGCAAAGTGGGAGGAGTCTTACATATATAATACCGGACACCTACGTGCGGGTTTAGTTTTATGGCACCGGTTTATCGATGACATTGTATTGATCTGGGAGGGTTCACAAATTGACCTTGACCTATTCATCTTTTGCCTAAATGACAATAGCTTTGGTCTTGAATTCACAGCCACCACCAGTGTGACCAACATCAATTTCTTGGACCTTAATATTTTTGTGGAAAAGAATCGCCTTTACACCAAGTATTACCGTAAAGAAGTTCATAGTATGGTAGAGTTGAAAGGGACCTTCTGGATCATCTTGTCCAACCCCCTGCTCAAAGTAGGATTCACTAAATCACCCCAGACAGATTTCTGTCCAGCCTCTGTTTGAAGACTTCCATGGAAGGAGGTCTCCCCACCTCTCATGGCAGCCTGTTCTACTCATTGATCACCCTAAGTGTACCGTCACACAGTGGCACTTTGGTCGCTACGACGGTACGATCCGTGACGTTCCAGCGATATCCATACGATATCGCTGTGTCTGACACGCAGCAGCGATCAGGGACCCTGCTGAGAATCATACGTCGTAGCAGATCGTTTGGAACTTTCTTTCGTCGCTGGATCTCCCGCTGTCATCGCTGGATCGTTCTGCGTGACAGCGATCCAGCGATGCGTTCGCTTGTAACCAGGGTAAACATCGGGTTACTAAGCGCAGGGCTGCGCTTAGTAACCCGATGTTTACCGTGGTTACCAGCATAAAAGTAAAAAAAACCAAACAGTACATACTTACATTCTGGTGTCTGTCCCCCGGCGTTCTGCTTCTCTGCACTGTGAGCGCCGGCCGGCCGAAAAGCGAGCACAGCGGTGACGTCACCGCTGTGCTTTCCGGCTGGCACAGACACAGTGGAGAGAAGCAGAGCGCCGGGGGACAGACACCGGAATGTAAGTATGTACTGTTTTTTTTTTTTACTTTTACGCTGGTAACCATGGTAAACATCGGGTTACTAAGCGCGGCCCTGCGCTTAGTAACCCGATGTTTACCCTGGTTACCCGGGGACTTCGGCATCGTTGGTCGCTGGAGAGCTGTCTGTGTGACAGCTCCCCAGCGACCACACAACCACTTACCAACGATCACGGCCAGGTCGTATCGCTGGTCGTGATCGTTGGTAAATCGTTATGTGAGACGGTACCCTTACTCTCAAAACGTTTTTTCCAATATCTAATCTGTGTCTCCTCCCATTCAGTTTCATCCCATTGCTTCTAGTTTTTCCTAGTGCAAATGAGAATAGAGATTATCCTTCTACAATGTGACAGCCCTTGAGATATTTGTAGACAGCTATTAAGTCTCCTCTCAGTCTTCTTTTTTGAAAGCTAAATATTCCCAAATCCTGTAACCGTTCCTCATAGGACATGGTTTGCAGACTAGTCACCATTCTGGTCGCTGTACTCTGAACTTGCTCCAGTTTGCTGATATCTTTTTTAAAATGTGGTGCCCAAAACTGGACATAGTATTCCAGATGAGGTCTGACCAAAGAAGAGTAGAGGGCAATAATGACTACTTGTGATCTAGACTGTATGCTTCTGTTAATACAACCCAGAATTGCATTTGCCTTTTTTGCTGCTGCATCACACTGTTGACTCATGTTCAGTCTATGATCTATTAGTATACCCAAGTCCTTTTTACATGTGCTGTTGCTTAGCCCTATTCCTTCCATTCTGTATATGCTTTTTTCAATTTGATTGCCCAGATGTAGTACATTGCATTTTTCCTTGTTAAAAACTATTCTGTTAGTTGCTGCCCACTGCTCCAGTTTATTTATATATTTTTGAATCTTCTCTCTCTTCTCTAGTATTAGCTATCCCTCCTAGCTTTGTATCATCAGCAAATTTAATCAGTGTACCCTCAATTTCTTCATCTAAATCATTGATAAAGATGTTGAACAATACAGGGCCCAGGACAGAACCCTGTGGTACCCCACTTGAGACATTCTTCCAACTGGATTTGCAGCCATTTACGACCACTCTTTGAGTCCAATCACTAAGCTGGTTATGAATCCACCTAACAGTTGCCTTGTCCATTCCATACTTAGTCATTTTTTTCAATAAAGATGGTGTTAGATACTTTGTCAAATGCTTTGCTGAAGTCAAGATATACTATATCTACAGCATTTTCCTGATCCACCCAGTCAGTGATTCTGTCATAGAAGGAAATTAAGTTAGTCTGACATGACTTATTAGTAATAAACCCATGCCGACTCTTTCCTGGTATAGAAGTCAGACTCACTGGCCTATAGTTACCAGGGTCCACCGTCTTCCACTTTGTGAAGATAGGAACAACATTTGCTCTTCTCCAGTCTTCTGGGACTTCTCCTGTTCTCCAAGAATTTTCAAAGATTATGGATAGTGGTTCAAAAATTTCTTCTGCTATCTCCTTCAGTACTCTGGGGTGTAATTCATCTGGACCTGGAGACTTGAATTCATTTATGTTAGCTAAGTGTTTCCTCACTATCTTTCTGTTTAGACATATCCTGGATTCTTCTATTCCTTTAATGGGACAGTGAAGATCAGTTGATGTTACATTTCCTTTCTGAGAGATAACAGATGCAAAATAGGAATTTAAAAGTTTGGCCTTCTCAACATCCTTTCCAACCATTTCATCATTTTCATCCTGTAAAAATCCTATAGCATCTTTGACTTTTCTTTTACTTTTGACATACCCCCAAAATCCTTTTTTATTGCTTTTGACATCTCTTGCAAACCCTAATTCATTGTCAGCTTTAGACAGTCTGATTTGTGCCCTGCAGGTTCTGCAGACAGCACTATATTCTTCTTTAGATATGCTTCCCTCTTTCCATTTGATAAACATTTCTTCTTTTTTAGCATGTGTTTAAGTTCTGTGTTCATCCATCCAGGTTTCCCTAAACACTTCGTATTCTTTTTTTTCGGAATTGTTAAGGATTGTGCTTTGACAATCTCATTTTTAAAGATTTCCCATCCTTCCTGGACATTTTTGTCCTTAAGGATATCCAGCCATTGGATCCCTCCGATTCTCTTTCTAAGTCCCTTAAAATTTGCTTTCCTGAAATCTAACCTTGAAGTCTGAGTCTTCACTGGTGTTCCTCCTCTAGTTATCCAAAATTCTACAATAGCATGGTCGCTACCTCCTATGGTCCCAGCTACTCTTACCTCCTCAACCATTTCCTCCCTGTTTATAAGGATTAGAGCCAAGGTAGCAGATCTCCTTGTTTTGACCGCTCCTGGCACATAGTGCCGGATGTCAGCTGTAATAATCAGCTGACACCCAGCGGCGATCGGCCGCGCTCCCCCCGTGAGCGTGGCTGATCGCGCTGGATGTACTATCCAGTCACTGGGAATTAAGTCTCAGGTCACCTCGATGGGATAATACGTCCAATGGGATTAAGGGGTTAAAGAAACCATGTCCTATTTTTCCACAGGAGTCGTATACCTAATCCAATGTCCATGTAATAAACTATATGTAGGTTGCACTAAACGGCGACTCATGGTTCGGATTAAGGAACATCTAATCAATATCCAAAAGGGTTACATGGGGCATCCACTCTCGCGCCACTTTAAGAAATGCACAATAAAACAGTCAAAGGTATTTATTTCTGTGGCATTCAAAGGGTGCAACAAAACCCGAGGGGTGGTGACTTTATAAAACAGATGTCCAAGATTGAATCTCAATGGATAATTGCCCTGGACTGCCTAGCCCCCAAGGGTTTGAACTATGAGCTGGAACTGTACGCTTTTTGAGTTGGCTAGGATTGGCCTTTTTTCATTAACATAAGTGAGATCCACCTCCACTTTGAGTGTAATTCCTTTTTCTTGGTATACTTGATTCAATTCATACAATTTTTGCATTGACAGCTCTGTCTTTGGGACCTCTGTGCCCCTAATGTTTCAATGGACACATACAGAATATGCCCTATGGTGTAAGAGGAACAAATCAATCAACTATTTATATGGTACGTTTTTAAATGAAATCCCTTTGTTTCTAATATTCCGAATGGACTCACATATTTTTAACTTCTATGAATTTTTATACAATTTCTATTAACTATTTAATAAAGGTATTTATATGTTTTTTTAATTGATAATTATCATTAAGAAATTTTGGTTTTAAATAGATTCATTTTACCCATTATATATTTATTGTGTCCCAAGGTACCTCTGACTACGTTTCATGGAGCACTAATTTCAATTAATTTTAATTTTGTAATTTTTTGTATATTTTTCATGTATTAATATAAACTTGATTGTTTGCCCTTTAACACTTAACACTGCACAAGATCAATCCATCTGTCCACGTTTTAATTAATGACTGATATATGGGAGTGCCTTATATCCATGCAGGATGGATTACCATCAAGCAGTTGTATTCAGCAATTGTATTAACACGCTGCTATAGACAAGTCAACAGGGTCCAACAGAACGATATGGGGGACGGGAACTTATGTGCAGGCAGTATTTATAGATGGGACCACAATGTAAGTGGTAACCCTGAGGAAGAAGGCCACGCTCCTTCGAAACACATTGGTAGCCTTTTTCATCCCTTCACCACTCCGTAGTTCCTGTGATGTCACACGCGAGCAAACACTGTCGGCCATTTTTTCCGAGCCGGTATCCAGGGACGCCAGCGGCCGGGGCTTCCCTTGCTCTGCACAACTCCCCCACCTTCCTACCTTGGAGAGCACATTCCGCTGTTGACGTCTCACATACCAGGACGAAACTCTGCAGCTTCCGAACGGGGCTTACCGTACCTTGGGTAAGTCAGTTACCCTGTGTGCCCCAGTTTTCTTCTACCTGTAAGCACATTTTAGAACATTGTTTCACCTGCTGCATTGTGTAGCAGGTTACATTCAGTGACTACAATTAACTATTAAGCCACTGTTTAAAGGATCCGTATCTGTAATCATTGTATATAGGTTGATTGCTTTCCTATCACTCCTTACTTTTCAGTGTGCATCCACCCTCAAGAGCGGCATCATTTATTGATTTATTAAAGTCTAAATAAAGCCTTGCAATTTATTTGACGTCCTTGTCCGGCTGGTTCCTAGAGTTCAGCTTTCACAGAGTCTTCTGTGGTCCAGTGGGTTTACTAACCTCATTCCACCTGCATTGGCATGACAGAGGGCATAATATCTAAAAATAATAGTGAAAGGTTTAATTACTCTTGACTCTGGCACACAGGGGAATACAGATTCAATAGTCAATGACTTTCTATCAAATCCATTCTCCACTCTGTGCAGACTCCCAGGCAAGACTTCTGCATCATTAGCTGTACACTTATTTGTGGTCTTTTGAGCGATAGGTGATGCCTGCATGTTCACTTCCATGTTTGCCAGCCTCTATATAGCATATATTTCATTACTGAATTGTTCCCTGATGCTGTTAGGTCATCGTTTTATTGTTCATGTTGGTCTGCAAGCTTGTTTGTTTGTCTCTACATTTTATTGTTTCCTGCTGTCTTAGTTTAGTTGATTGATTGCTAACAAGTAGTGATAGATCTTAGAACAAACCTTTCTATATATTTAAACAGACCTAAGGGGAAGGCGCTTGTGCAGATTTTAATCAAGTGCCATATTTTTCAAATTGTCAGGGAAATTAAACATGGTAGTTGGACAGCACAGGAGACAGGTAAGACATTCAAACAAACTTGTTTCCCGGTCACTTGCATTCCCAAAATGTATTCAATGTATGTATTTCTACCATCTATGTTCTATCTGCTACATTTACTCACATCTACCATCCCTTGACACCCTCTGTGCACTCCATCCATATCAGCCCCTCTCTCCTCACCTATCATATGTAAAACTCTCACATCCTTTTAGCAACCTGCTCACAAATCACTTTATCATCTGATAACTATCTCTCTTTCTTAGTTGCAGGAAATATCTGAACTAATCCTGGAACTTCTGGTAATAGTAAGTTTATTTCCACCCTTGCCACACTAAGAAAATCTGTGAATATCATTAATGTTTCTTGCATGCCTACTGTCTCTTTGTCTCTTTTAACTGTGCCCTAAGGAAATCACGGTGAGTCTGTAACAAACTTTTGTAAAATACATAACTTTTTCTTTTAAAATTCCCATAACCTGCTGGCTCTTACTGAAACCTGGATCCAGCATTTAGACACCACCGCTGCTGCTGTCCTCTCGTACGGTGGACTACATTTTTCTCATACTGCTAGACTTGACCACAGACTAGTTGGAGGTGTTGGTCTGCTCCTTTTAACAAAACGTACTTGTCAGCTTATCCCCTACTACCCTCACTTATCTTCCCTTCTCTTGTGGTCCACACTGTCAGACTTTTCTGGCCTTTCTCCCTGTGGGTGGCAGTTGTGTATTGCCCTTCGGGCCTCTCCTGTTAGTTCCTGGATCATTTTGCCACCTGGCTGCTACATTTTCAATCCTGTGGCATCCCACTCTCATCATTACTTTAAAGTCCCATTGGTGATCCTTTCTTCTCATCTGTAACTCGCCTTTTATCTTTAACATCCTCTTTCAACCTTTTACAGCTTAACTCTCCTATGTATGAAGATGGCAATACTCTGGACCTGATCTTCTTCTGACTGCTCAATGTATGATTTTACTAACTCCCCTCTCCCACTCTCTGTCCACAAACTTTTTTTATTTTCTGTCAAGAACTGTTACCCCACTCAGGACATCCCCTCTTACCACACTTATAGAAATATACATGCTATTAATTGCTATTATTACTTAGAACCTTATGAAGAATTTGTACTCATCACTTGTCCCAATATTCTCCCTCTTATGTCCTGTCTGTGTACTGAAACATGATAATGAGACATTACAATGTGACCCTGCATGAAGCTGCAGTTCCTACTTTTAGAACAACTCGGCACAGGGAGCAACAACCTTGGCACATGCTGCAAACTTGTTTTCTCCAGCGGTGCTCTGGATGATGAAAATCCAGTCTGGCCAAAGATTTCATACATTCTAAGTTTATACTTTAAACATACACCCCTGCCCTTTACCTGTCCAAACAAACCCACTTCCACACCCTCATCACCTCAATGTCCAACATTCCTAAACAACTCATTGACATTTTTCATTATCTCCTCAATCCAAGAGATCAGGCCCCCACAACTGACCTTATCACTGACAATCTGACCATTTATTTAAAAAAAAGAAGTTGAACATATCCAACAAGAAACTTCTTCCCAATCCCTTAATATCAAGCATTGTCCTCCCTCCCTCATGGTATCTAATTCACTTTCGGTCTTTAAACTGGTCACGGAAAAAGAAGTGACCAGGTTCCTTGCATCTTCATGCCCTACTGCCTCCTCCAGTGACCTTATTCCCTCACATGCCCTTTAGTTCCTTTCCCCAACTGTCACCATTTACCTAACTAAAATATTTAACCTCTCTCTCTCATCTGGTATCTTTCCTTTTTTATTTAAACAGGTCAGCATACATTCATTACTCCAAAAAAAATTACAGATCTGTCTCTAATCTTCCCTTCATCTCTAAACTTCTGGAATATTTGGAAAACTCCGTCTATCTCTCAGATAACTCTCTTCTTGACCATTTACAATCTCGTTTCTACTCCTTATACTCCTCCTTGCTGATTCTCCTAGATCTCTCTGCAGTATTTAACACTATGGATCACCAGCTACTTCTCACTATGCTCTGCTCTATCGGTTTCACAGATACAGCTTTCCCCTGACTCTCCTCCTACCTCTCTGATCACTCCTACTGTATCTTTTGCTGGCTCTTCTTCCTCTCCTCTTCTCTAACTGTTGGGGTTTCTCAACAATCAGTCCTAGGTTCCCTCCTCTTCTCCTTATATATTGCCCCTATTGAGCAAACAATCAGTAGATTCAGTTTTCAGTTTCATCTCTATGCTAATGACATCCAATTATACACATCATATCCTGACATCCTTCCTACATTACTACAAAATGCCAGTGTTTGTCTTTCCACTGCCTTTATCCCCACCCCGCATTTTTGGCATCTGATACACCGCCAATAATAATACAGGGATTGCCTGAGCGTGATTGGCTGTGATTGGCTAGTCGTGTAACATCTTCAGGGCTTATTAAAATAGGGAGTGAGAGAGTGTGGCAGGGATCAGGATGAGTGACAGAATCCAGTCTGTAGACAGGGATTAGAGCTGTGCAGTCCACTTGTAAATATATAGCTGTAGATTTTTTTTTGGGGGGGTGAAAAAATTTAATATATTTTGATCCATCAAGTATTACGTGATTTGTGTTGCTTTTTTGTGTTCTATAAAATTCAAAAACAAAATTGGTAAAAAAATTTCCCTGGGTTAAATTTCTTACCCATACACTATTCTGTGTTCTAGATTATTTTTTAGAATATATAATACTCCAAAAAACGGTTTAGAAATTTTGCAGGATTAAATTTGTAATCCATACAGTATTACGTGGTCTGGGGTACATTTCCTGTAACCTATGGAACTGAAAAAAAGAGTTAAAAAATTTGGCAGTCTTAAATTTCTCATTCAAACAGTTTCAGGTGTTCTGTGGTACATTTCTGTGATATCTACCACTTCAAAAAGCATTACATTTCTCACCCATACACTATTCCTTGGTCTAGTTTAAATTTCTGTGATTTTATCTAACACTACAAAAAAATGATAAAAAAAAATTGGCTAGAATACAATTCTCATTCTGGCTAGAATACAATTTTCATCCGTACATTATTTTGTGGTCTGGGGACATTTCCTGTGATCTGTAAAACTGAAAAAAAAGCATTCAAAAATTTGTCAGTCTTAAATTTCTCAGCCATACAGTTTCACGTGTTCTGTCGTACAATTCTGTGATATATAACACTCAAAAAAAGCGTTTCAAAATTTTGCTGGTTAAATTTCTCACCCATACAGTATTACGTGATTTGCGTTACATTTCTGTGGCACATAACACTCCAAAAAAGCATTGAGACATTTTTCTGGGTTGAATTTGGCATCCATACACTTTTGCATTAAATTACTGTGGTATTAAACTCTCCAAAACCACTTTGACTTCTGCAGGTGTCCAATTTTTTTCTTGTATTAAAAATAAGACCTAGTAATTACAAAATGCGTAAGGTGTGCAGTAAGGGATGGTGAAGTAGCAGTGCTGATTATGATGCACGCAGATGACGGAGATGTGGGGCTGGTGCGACTACGTCTGTTGCTGGAGCACAAGAAACATGCCAATCCACGACACAGAACTTCCTGCCCCACTTTGCAGGGAGGCACAGTACACATCTTATGGAGCCAGAACAGTGTGAAAAGGTGGTCTATTAGATAGCAGATTATGCTTCCAGGAGGCCTGTCAACACTACCCAGTCTTCCACACAGTCCAGGCTCACCAGCAAACAGTCTGGGTCACTTAATCCTTACCCTGATCCCCCTTCCTCCTACAATGTTGACTCCCAGCAGACTAGTGATCCCTCACTAGGACACTCAGAAGAGTTCTTTACATCAACATTTCTTTGTACCTGCCCAGGTCTTAGAACTAATGCACTCTTAGGATGCAGCAAACCCATGTAGTAAAGATGGCGGCAACATAGATGCAATATACTTATGAGACAACCACTCAAAACCTAAAAATTTATGGAGGGCTTGATTGCTTAATATTATATTGCACAAAATCGGCTTGCATAGGGCACTGGTCCCACACAGATAATACACAGTATCTGGCTTACAGCCTATTAGTGATGCCCATACTATTAGATTAGGCAGGCTGCTCAGCACTATCTAAGCGCATCCCATGAGAACAGACACCTTAATTTACAAGATCAAAAATGCTGGGCTTGGCTGCACTCTAAAAAATGAAGTGCAAAAGACATATATACATAATATATGAGGTATTGGTCAAGCTATGCAAGCTCATAACCCGCGTCAAAGGTCCCCACATTTGCTAGTCCTAACACTAAACAAATTAGCAAAGCCACAAAAAGAGGATTAAAAATCCTCCAAAAATTCAAGAATTAATACAGCAAAAAAAGAGAAACAGTGTTTACCTGCCCAGGTCTCAGAACTAATGGACTCTCAGGATGCAGTAAACCCAAATAGTAAAGATAGTGGCAACACAGGTGCCAAATACTGATGAGACAACCACTCACTTCCTACCAATTAATGGAGGGTGGTGATTGCTTAGCATTAGATTGCACAAAATGGTTTGTATAGGCCACTGGTCACACACAGGTAATGCACAGTATCTGGCTTACCGCCTATTAGTGATGGGCATACCATTGGACTAGATAGGCTGCCTAGCACTAAGTGCATCCCACAAGAACAAACACCCTAGTTTACACCATAGTTTCCGCTCCTTCAATTCAGCACTATTCCCATCCATTTGAACATTTTCATTGCCCCCAGACCTCTTTGTAGGCTCTTCCAAAAAAACTTGGCTTTCCCATTGAATTGCATTATATTTGTTACTCGAAATAAACATTTGAGTATTTGGAACTGCTCAGTTCAAGCAACAAGCACCCAAGCATTTTAGTGCTTACTTATCTCTATCTTGCATATTAAATTTCCCAGAGGAGCATTTACCTCGACAAGCAAGAGCTGGTATGTCACTCTCCACAAGGAGAAACCTTACCCCTTAGACCTCAGTTCAGAGCCTCTCACCTAGCAAATCAGTTCTCATGCTTCACACTGACGAGGGTCAACAGCCCGAAACACCGTGTCGGCGAATTGAGATACTGATTTGGCTTTCATCCTAAGTCATATTGCAAAACTCATTAAAGTTCAAGTCCTCTTTTTCTCTAAAGAGGCAATTTGCTTATCTCTAATAATTATCCAGCCATCCTCATTTCAACTTGTTTTTTGCAGATGTTATTATGTCTGCATCAAGAATTTGTTGAAATTTCATTGAATCCATCCTTCCGTCTACCCGTGAAATGTTTCCTGTGCCATTGGCAGCAACACAACCCCAAAGCATGATTGATCCAACCCCATGTTAATCGTTGTAATCGTTGTCAAAATGCTCTTTTCTTGAAATTTTGTGCCCTTTTTTCTCCCCACATACCTTTAATCATTGTGACCAAAGAGATCTATTTTAATCACATTGGTCCACAGGACTGGTTTCCAAAATGCACCAGGCTTGCTAAAATGTTCTTTTGCCTACTTCTGATGCTGAATGTTATGGAGAGGATGCAGGAGAGGTTTTCATCTGATGACTATTCCGTGAAGGCGATATTTGTACAGGTGTCTCTGAACAATAGACAATGTACCACAACTCCAGAGTATGGTAAATTTGTCTGATGGTCTTTTACAGTCAAGCGGGGTTTCTGATTTGCCTATCAATCCTATGAGCAGCTCTTACTGAAATTCTGCTTGATCTTCCAGAACTTATCTTCACCTCTACTGTTCCTGTTAACTGACATTTCTTAGTTACTTTTGGAACTGAGGAAAGGACAAATTGAAAACGCTTTCCTATCTTTATATAGCATTCTCCTGTTTTGTGCGTCTCCATCATTTATAGAGTGCTAGTCAGCTGCTTGGAAGAACCCATGGCTGCTGTTTTTTGGCGCAAGGTTAGAGGAGTCTGCGTTTTTATAAAGCAGGGAAATTTGCATCACCAGGCCTTTCCTAACGATGATAGTTACCAAGCCATAACCCTAACAGGCTAATTAAGGTCTGAAACCTTGGTCAAAGTTATATGAGCACATAATCTCTAAGAGAGTCCAAATTTTTGCATTGACCCATTTTCCTTTTTGTAATTTTTAAAATGTAAAAAATCACAATATTTTGTTTGCCCAATATACAAAAGAAATGTGTCATCTTTAACTTTGGGCCTTTTAGAGATCATTTCATCTTTAACTTGCTTAACTGTCCACAATAACAGTAATTTTGACCAGGAGTGCCCAAACTTTGACATGACACTGTAACTCACTATTCCTTTGATCCAATCAACCATAGAGAAAAAACACCAAATTCAACATATTTGTGAGAAGCAGATCACATGGAACCCAGTACTAATGGGCATGGATAGGATCTTTCTGGTCATTGGTGGTAATGGTTGTGTCTGGCGCACTGGTGCAGTGAATAGTGCACATGGCTGTGGATGTGCTGGGGTGACGCTGACATTTTCCTGTTCTCTCATGACTGTAGTGGTTAGTGGTGAGTGATCCCTATGATTTGATGTACTGGAGGAAACAGGAGAGTCAGCAGGCATGATGTTGATAAACCATAACTAACGTTACTTAAGCAGCAGGTTTTTTAACAGCAGATAATGGTACATTTTCCTTTAAGGTAGATTTCAGGTTACAGGCTAGCAAGAGCAGATAATAGAAAACTAGGATTATGTGAGGAGTGCATTGCAGTAATTCCATCCACTGTCTAAGGCCGGAGTCACACTACCGAAGAATACAGACGAGTGCTATGCGATAAAAAATTGCATAGTACTCGGACCAGTATTCATCTATGGGGCAGTGTCATGGAACTGCAACACGGGACTAGGGTAGAAGGGGGAAAACCCTGACCCTGCATTCTGACTAGGCTGATACCCTACGATGGAGTGGGTGACCCATTCCTAGCGAATAGACCCACCGACGATCCTAGGTTAATCTCAAGCGAAGACCTATAGATAGGGGGAAGGGGATCCCTGAAAGATATAAGGACTGGGTATAAAAATGGGTCACCTCCTAATAGAAGGCACAGAGAAGGTTGCAGAAACCAATGGAAAACAAAAACTAGACTAGCAGAACCAGAGGTCCCAGAAATGCACAAATTATACACACGGAAGACAAAGCAAAGCACCAAGCTAGAACTCAAGCAGATTAACACTGTTGTCCAGCAAGGACTGGGAGGCAAGTGCTGGTTAATAAAGAGTGATGCAAATACCTGACCCAAGACCAACCCAGCACCAGAGGAAAAAGACCAGCAGCCAGAACACCACCAGAAAATGGCAGATAGTCACAAACTAAACAGATTCTAACAGACAACTCACATCACTGTATTTTTTCTCTGGCGTTTCCAGTGTGCGAGTGAAATCTCAGCATGCTGCGATTGTCACCGACACTCGGCCGAGTCTCTGCTCACTCATACCCATATAAGTCTATGGGTGAGAGTGAGACAACACACATCACTCGGATATAATCCTAGTGATGTGCGATGTATGCTGACGCCGGCAATGGAGGACATGGAGAAATTCATTTCTCCGCCTCCTTGGCAGCTGTACTCCTATTCTCTCTGTGCCAGTGGCTCGGAGCACAGGCGCATGACACTCGGCTCCCGCTCGCAGCAGAGCAGCAGCTGTGGGTCATTAGCATATCATAGGCATCCTATGCTCTTGCATTGGATGCCATACGCACGTCTGACGCTGGCCTCAGACTGAAATCCAGTACTGACACTATGGATGTTATCCACCCTTCTAGGGCTGTGACCCCTAGCTGGTCTTCATTTCCCTGTTCCCTCTAATCTTCATTGTGTGTAGGTAGCCAACATCGCCATTTGCACTATGGGTGACTTACTTCTGTCTATAAGTACTCCTCCTGCATCCACAGCTTAACTAGACTGTGTGCACTGGGGGACCAGGGCATTTCTCTTTCGTTATTAGAAATGTTCTATGTACTGTCTCACATTTTCATCAGATTAGTCTGCTCAGTACTGCCTACATGTTGCTGGCTGATTCTCTGCTCTTCTCTGACTGATTCTAACCTAGCAACCATAGTTGCAGCATTTTATGAAGCAAAGCCCCACCCACATACCGTAATTATTTCTTGTTTGGTAGATAAAGGGTGGGATTATCTCCATAGTGTGTGTGCTGCTTCACATATACAAACAGTGCAACAGTTCAAGGTCATATATGAAATACATCACATATTTAAAAAATAATGTAATTCCCAACTTTGGGGCAATACATATGTACAACTATGTGCAGCGCCCCAAAGTCCTGGTCGTTGCAGTACTGTTTCTCCGCCACTAAGGGGAGTGATGGTACGTCTGATGGCACTTAAGGAGTTCACCTTGCAGGTATCACAGATACACATTACACTTCACACTCCGGCCACCAGGGGGAGCAAAAGGTCCTATCTACTAGGCCACTCCTCACACATGGGTAAAACTGGGGGTTGGATAGGAAGTTAGAGAGAAAGTAGCTGGGAAGAGCTCGAGAGAGGACTGTTATGATCTGGTGGCCTAAGAGTAGCATGAGACGTACTCTGAAGAAGGTGGTACCTGTACTGACCGCAGACCCTGAACTTAACACCGCAACTAGAAGTAGCCGTGGAATGTACCTGTCACTCCCTAGACATCTCGACACAGCCGGAGGACTAATTACCCCTAGAGATAGAAAAAGGAAAACTATCTTGCCTCAGAGAAAATCCCAAAGGATAGACAGCCCCCCACAAATATTGACTGTTAGAGGAGAGGGAAAAAACATACACAGACTGAAATCAGAATTTAGCAAAGGAGGCCACTTCTAGCTAAATAGAAAGGATAGGACAGAGTACTATGCGGTCAGTATTAAAACACTAGAAAATATCCACCACAGAAAATACAAAACCTCCACAGCTAACTAAAGATATGGCGGGTATATCTGCATCTCCAGAGATACCAGCTTGGCTAAACAAATCCTTACACTGACCAAGCTGGACAAGACAAAAACATGGAAAAGAACCGAACAACAAGGCCACAGCATGTGGACAGCAAAAAATCAAGGCCAGAACTTATCTTTGTTGAAATGCACAGCAAAGCAGGAGAGACTAGGCAGGGATGTGAATCCTCCAAGAACAATGGACAACTGGCACTGACTAAAGGGTCAGGCAAGACTAAATAGCCCAGTCAGAATAGCAAAAAGTGAACACACCTGATAAATGAGGAGATTTGGAGACAGCAGCGCTACCACTTACAACCACCGGAGGGAGCCCAAGAGCAGAATTCACAACAGTACCCCCCCTTGAGGAGGGGTCACCGAACCCTCACCAGAGCCCCCAGGCCGATCCGGACGAGCTAAATGAAAGGCACGAACCAAATCCTCAGCATGAACATCGGAGGCAACAACCCAAGAATTATCCTCCTGGCCATAACCCTTCCATTTGACAAGATACTGAAGCTTCCGCCTCGAAAAACGAGAATCCAAAATCTTCTCAACCACATACTCAAACTCCCCATCAATCAACACCGGGGCAGGAGGATCAACAGAGGGAACAACGGGCACCACATATTTCCGCAACAAAGATCTATGAAAAACATTATGGATGGAAAAAGAGGCTGGAAGGGCCAAACGAAAAGACACTGGATTGATAATCTCAGAAATCCTATAAGGGCCAATAAACCGAGGCTTAAACTTAGGGGAAGAAACCTTCATAGGAACATGACGGGAAGACAACCAGACCAAATCCACAACCCGAAGCCGGGAACCAACACACCGACGACGGTTAGCAAAACGCTGAGCCCCCTCCTGAGACAATACCAAATTGTCAACAACATGAGCCCAAATTTGCTGCAACCTGTCAACCACAGAGTCCACCCCAGGACAATCAGAAGGCTCAACCTGCCCCGAAGAAAAACGAGGATGAAAACCAGAGTTACAAAAGAAGGGTGAAACCAAGGTAGCAGAACTAGCCCGATTATTAAGGGCAAACTCGCCCAATGGCAAGAAAGCCACCCAATCATCCTGATCAGCAGACACAAAGCATCTCAAATAAGTTTCCAAAGTCTGATTAGTTCGCTCGGTTTGGCCATTTGTCTGAGGATGAAATGCGGAAGAAAAAGACAAATCAATGCCCAGCCTAGCACAAAAGGCCCGCCAAAACCTAGAAACAAACTGGGAACCTCTATCGGACACAATATTCTCCGGAATGCCATGCAAACGAACCACATGCTGAAAAAACAACGGAACCAAATCAGAAGAGGAAGGCAACTTAGGCAAAGGTACCAAATGAACCATCTTAGAAAACCGGTCACAAACCACCCAGATATCTGACATCCTCTGGGAAACCAGAAATCCATAGAAATATGTGTCCAAGGCCTCTCAGGGACCGGCAAAGGCAAAAGCAACCCACTAGCACGGGAACAGCAAGGCTTGGCCCATGCACAAGTCCCACAGGACTGCACAAAAGAACGCACATCCCGTGACAAAGAAGGCCACCAAAAGGAAATACCAACCAAATCTCTGGTACCAAAAATCCCAGGATGACCAGCCAACACAGAACAATGAACCTCCAAAATCACTTTACTAGTCCACCTGTCAGGAACAAACAGTTTCCCCACTGGACAGCGGTCAGGTTTATCAGCCTGAAATTCCTGAAGAACCCGTCGTAAATCAGGGGAGATGGCAGAAAGAATCACCCCTTCCTTCAGAATGCCGACCGGCTCAAGGACCCCAGGAAAATCAGGCAAAAAGCTCCTAGAGAGGGCATCAGCCTTAACATTCTTAGAACCCGGAAGATACGAGACCACAAAATCAAAACGGGAGAAAAACAGGGACCATCGGGCCTGTCTAGGATTCAGCCGTTTGGCAGACTCGAGGTAAATCAGATTCTTATGATCGGTCAAGACCACAATACAGTGCTTGGCCCCCTCAAGCCAATGTCGCCACTCCTCAAATGCCCACTTCATAGCCAACAACTCACGATTGCCGACATCATAATTGCGTTCCGCAGTTGAAAACTTTTGAGAAAAGAAGGCACACGGTTTCATCAAGGAACCATCAGAATTCCTCTGAGACAAAATGGCCCCTGCCCCAATCTCAGAAGCGTCAACCTCAACCTGAAAAGGAAGAGAAACATCCGGCTGATGCAACACAGGGGCAGAAGTAAATCGGCGTTTAAGCTCCTGAAAGGCAGAAACAGCCGCAGAGGACCAATTCGTCACATCAGCGCCTTTCTTCGTCAAATCGGTCAGTGGTTTAACCACACTGGAGAAGTTGGCAATAAAACGGCGATAAAAATTAGCAAAGCCCAGAAATTTCTGAAGGCTCTTCACAGATGTGGGCTGGATCCAATCATGAATGGCCTGAACCTTAACCGGATCCATTTCTTTAGATGAGGGAGAAAAAATGAAGCCCAAAAAATAAATCTTCTGTACTCCAAAGAGGCACTTAGACCCCTTCACAAACAAGGCATTATCACGAAGGATCTGAAATACCATCCTGACTTGTTTCACATGAGACTCCCAATCATCTGAAAAAATCAAAATATCATCCAAATATACAATCATGAATTTATCAAGATAATTCGAAAATATATCATGCATGAAGGACTGAAACACAGATGGAGCATTAGAGAGTCCGAATGGCATCACAAGGTATTCAAAATGGCCTTTGGGCGTATTAAACGCAATTTTCCATTCGTCACCCTGCTTAATACGAACAAGATTATATGCCCCTCGAAGGTCAATCTTAGTAAACCAACTAGCCACCTTAATCCTAGCAAACAGATCAGAAAGCAAAGGCAAAGGGTATTGGAATTTGACCGTGATCTTATTCAAGAGACGATAATCAATACAGGTTCTCAAGGAGCCATCTTTTTTGGCAACAAAAAAAACCCCTGCTCCCAATGGTGAAGAAGATGGCCGAATATGCCCCTTCTCCAAGGACTCCTTCACATAGCTCCGCATGGCGGTATGTTCTGGCACAGACAGGTTGAAAAGTCGGCCCTTAGGGAACTTACAGCCTGGAATCAAGTCAATAGCACAATCACAGTCCCTATGCGGTGGAAGGGAACTGGACTTGGGCTCATTGAATACATCCTGAAAATCTGACAAAAACTCAGGAATTTCAGAAGAGGGGGAGGAGGCAATTGACATCAAAGGAACGTCACCATGAACCCCCTGACAACCCCAACTAGTCACAGACATAGATTTCCAATCTAATACCGGATTATGCACCTGTAACCATGGGAAACCCAGCACAAAAGCATCATGCAAATTATGCAACACCAGAAAATGACAATCTTCCTGATGGGCTGGCGCCATGCACATGGTCAGCTGTGTCCAAAACTGAGGTTTATTTTTAGCCAACGGTGTAGCATCAATGCCCCTCAAAGGAATAGGACTCTGCAAAGGCTGCAAGGGGAAACCACAACATCTGGCAAATTCTAAGTCCATTAAGTTTAGAGCGGCGCCTGAATCCACAAACGCCATGACAGAAAATGACGATAATGAGCAGATCAGGGTCACAGATAACAGAAATTTAGGTTGTACAGTACTGATGGTAACAGAACTAGCGATTCTCTTGGTACGCTTAGGGCAATCAGAAATAACATGAGCAGAATCGCCGCAGTAAAAACACAACCTATTCTGACGTCTGAATCCTTGTCGTTCAGCTCTAGACACAATCCTATCACACTGCATAGGCTCAGGACTCAGCTCGGAAGACAATGCCATAGAGTGCACAACTCTGCGTGCGCGCAAGCGCCGATCAATCTGAATGGCCAGAGACATAGAATCACTCAGACCAGCAGGCGTGGGGAACCCCACCATAACATCTTTAATGGATTCAGAAAGACCCTTTCTGAAAATTGCAGCCAAGGCATCCTCATTCCATTTAGTCAGTACAGACTATTTTCTAAATTTCTGGCAAAATGATTCTGCCGCTTCTTGACCCTGACACAGGGCCAACAAGGTCTTCTCAGCATGATCCACTGAATTAGGTTCATCATACAATAACCCAAGCGCCTGAAAAAAGGTGTCTACATTAAGCAACGCCGGATTCCCAGGTTCCAGGGCAAATGCCCAATCCGGGGGGTCACCACGCAGCAGAGATATAACAATTTTAACCTACTGGATGGAATCACCAGAGGAACGGGGTTTCAGAGCAAAAAACAGTTTACAGTTATTTGTAAAGCTCAAAAATTTTGACCTGTCCCCAAAAAACAAATCAGGAGTTGGAATTCTAGGCTCTAAAACCGGAGTCTGAACGATATAATCGGAAATACCCTGTACTCTAGCAGCAAGTTGATCCACACGAGAAGCCAATCCCTGAACATCCATACCAGCGCCGAACTCCTGAGCCACCCAGAGGTAAAGAGGGAAGAAAAAAAAAAAACACAACAGACTACAGAAAAAAAAATGGCTCAGCACTTTCCTTCCCTTCTTCTGAGATGCGGTTAACTCATTGTTGGCCAGTTGTACTGTTATGATCTGGTGGCCTAAGAGTAGCATGAGACGTACTCTGGAGAAGGTGGTACCTGTACTGACCGCAGACCCTGAACTTAACACCGCAACTAGAAGTAGCCGTGGAATGTACCTATCACTCCCTAGACATCTCGACACAGCCGGAGGACTAATTACCCCTAGAGATAGAAAAGGGAAAACTATCTTGCCTCAGAGAAAATCCCAAAGGATAGACAGCCCCCCACAAATATTGACTGTGAGAGGAGAGGGAAAAAACATACACAGACTGAAATCAGAATTTAGCAAAGGAGGCCACTTCTAGCTAAATAGAAAGGATAGGACAGAGTACTATGCAGTCAGTATTAAAACACTAGAAAATATCCACCACAGAAAATACAAAAACTCCACAGCTAACTAAAGATATGGAGGGTATATCTGCATCTCCAGAGATACCAGCTTGGCTAAACAAATCCTTATACTGACCAAGCTGGACAAGACAAAAACATGGAAAAGAACCGAACAACAAGGCCACAGCATGTGGACAGCAAAAAATCAAGGCAAGAACTTATCTTTGTTAAAATGAACAGCAAAGCAGGAGAGACTAGGCAGGGATGTGAATCCTCCAGGAACAATGGACAACTGGCACTGACTAAAGGGTCAGGCAAGACTAAATAGCCCAGTCAGGATAGCAAAAAGTGAACACACCTGATAAATGCTGAGATTCAGAGACAGCAGCGCTACCACTTACAACCACCAGAGGGAGCCCAAGAGCAGAATTCACAACAGTACCCCCCCTTGAGGAGGGGTCACCGAACCCTCACCAGAGCCCCCAGGCCGATCCGGACGAGCCAAATGAAAGGCACGAACCAAATCGTCAGCATGAACATCGGAGGCAACAACCCAAGAATTATCCTCCTGGCCATAACCCTTCCATTTGACAAGATACTGAAGCTTCCGCCTCGAAAAACGAGAATCCAAAATCTTCTCAACCACATACTCCAACTCCCCATCAGTCAACACCGGGGCAGGAGGATCAACAGAGGGAACAACGGGCACCACATATTTCAGCAACAAAGATCTATGAAAAACATTATGGATGGAAAAAGAGGCTGGAAGGGCCAAACGAAAAGACACTGGATTGATAATCTCAGAAATCCTATAAGGGCCAATAAACCGCGGCTTAAACTTAGGGGAAGAAACCTTCATAGGAACATGACGGGAAGACAACCAGACCAAATCCCCAACCCGAAGCCGGGAACCAACACACCGATGACAGTTAGCAAAACGCTGAGCCCCCTCCTGAGACAATACCAAATTGTCCACAACATGAGCCCAAATTTGCTGCAACCTGTCAACCACAGAGTCCACCCCAGGACAATCAGAAGGCTCAACCTGCCCCGAAGAAAAACGAGGATGAAAACCAGAGTTACAAAAGAAGGGTGAAACCAAGATAGCAGAACTAGCCTGATTATTAAGGGCAAACTCGCCCAATGGCAAGAAAGCCACCCAATCATCCTGATCAGCAGACACAAAGCATCTCAGATCGTTACGGAGTCGTGCCAGTGCCTTATAGCAGCAGACTCCTAAGAAAGTACACGAAGAAAAGCATATTGTGGAGAAGTGAGAAACGGGATCACAGCACAAAGGAGATAGAACCAGAAGGAGTCATGCCCTAAGATCGTAGCAACATCCTTCTGAGGCGCATAGCCGGCGGCTGGAACGCCGAGAAAGTAAGAGACTCCACGCATTACTTTGAACTACAGCCGGGCAGTTAACTACAGGTTGGCTGTCTCACCTTTACACCTAACGCAGACAACGGAGGCAATTGTGGGAGAGGGGCATCTCTAGGGTCCCTATAAAATAACTCCAGGCCAACCCCGTCATACGGGTGAGTCCTAGCCATATCATCTGGGGGACGGAGAGAGAAAGAACATCAGAAACAGACACAACAGTTGTGAGGACTATCCCGTGGTGCTCAGCAGGGAAGTACTACAACACACAGGCGCTGGTAGGAACGGCACTGATTTCCACCTGGAAAGGGAACTCTGGATGTGCCTTCGGACCGGCCGGTCTCAGCCAGCCCTGTTAGCAGTGCTCTGGATTGCGGATCCCCAAGCCTTCAGTAAAGAGGTAAAGAGACTGCAACCCTGTGTCCTCGTTATTCATCGCACTTTGCACCACGCTCCATCATCACACCTTTCATTGGACGCCCCTTAGCAGGGTCACGGACCGGGTCTAGCCACCGTGACAACCCCAGGACCGAGACAGAGAGGCCCACTACCGAGTACCCCGCGGCCCTGCGTCTGGGGGCGCTCCATATACATATATAAAACCCTACTGCATAGGCCAAAACATCTAACCCATATGACCCATAGGCTGATAAAATCACGTCCGTAATAAATTAAAGATTGGAGTGGGTGCACACTGTGTACTATGTACCTAGTAAATCAAAATGGCTAACTTCATATTTAGCTTCATGTATGGTGGACACTAGGAAACAGCAGTCTCCATAATTATGCAGTGCACTTCTTCAGGGAGCGCTGATTATATCACATTGATCAAGAGGTAAGCACAATGTATTACAGTAGACGTTCTTGACCATTCATATGGCCATTAATGCTAAATACAGATGTCCCATATATAGTGAACAGTGACACAAATAAATGTATATGCATTTACCAATTACAATAATTCTACTATAAGACAAAGCCTAAATATGAGGAAAACATTGAGTGCTACTCCACAAAATGACTGTCCCTTAGGTTCAATACCCATCTGTAACATGGAACTCAATATCTATCTATCTATCTATCTATCTTATTCTTTATCTATCCAATATCTAATGATCTATCTGTCTGTCTATTTCCATCTGTCATTGATCTGTTTCGTCCTAACTCTCCTAAATTGTTGATCATGTCCCGTAGGTGCAGAAGTTTAGCTGGTTATTAGGCTCTTTGCACCAGTCTGTACAGAGGTTAGTAGCCATTATCACACTCAAGATCATTACACAGCTTGTTAGCTTGTTAGTGATTTATGACCTGGTGAAGAAGGATGAGACCACCAAGAGGAAAGTGATTGCTATTTCTTCTTTACTGAGAATGTGTCTACATGACATAGATCCTTGAAACAAGCAGCTCCTGAGTGGACATCTATATATCACATTCATAGGAACAGACTGAGAACTATTTAGACATTTTACTACCTGTTGTGTAATGCTGTGCTATTATTTTTGTTGTTTTGCGTTGACTATATATGACATTATATATGACGTTCTTGAGGCTGTCGGAAATGGCAAAAAATGCCATCTGGTATGCAAACGGAGCACAGTGTTTCATACTTTTGTCTCCATTTGTCCTCTTTAAGTCAATGGCTCTGTGAGGGGCTCATCTGAATTATGTTTTTGGGAGATTAAGGCGAAAGCCCCAGAAGGAGACATTAATGCAGTATGAACAGGTCCTTAGGTAGCACACTGCGCTTACAGCAGAAATGAATTGAGGAAGTAATTTATGGTGAAATATTACACGAATAGGAAAGTGTCACCTACAATGAAGGTGACTGAAGGGTTGTAAGGTGACAGTACAGAGCTCCATCATTAGCCTACAACACTAATGTCTTCATCAATGTCGCTACTTGTTACGTATCACTTCGCTAATACACAAACCTTTTTATTCTAAGACATCTTTATCCATGGAAAGATTTTACTGCTTGCACTGACATTTAGAAGGATGCATACACACATTGTGTTACCAAAAATACAGGGATCGGATCGGGTGTCAATGACATCAGATGCTGTGCATGCCCTGCGCTACTCCTGTGATCTCCTAGGATGGGATGCTGAACAGCAGCTCCACTCTCTCCAGCCCAGAAGGAGACTGCAGGGGGCAGAAAGGAGACACAGGCTGATGACTCAAGAAAGGAATTCCAAAACTACATGAAAAGATAGAAAGGCAACTTCTGCTTCACAGGGAACAGATGGAGAGAGACCTGTAAGGAGCCGAACTGCTGCAAACTCTAGAGAGGACACAGCAGATCACACAGGCTGGATGCAGAATTATCACTGGGAAACAAATAGGAGCCATAAGTGAAGTGTGTGCTGCATGTAATGCAATGCCTGGAGGAGCGCTCACTACACGTCTCTGGCTCATTATGGACATGTCTATAGCCATAAAAGCAAAGAAACCTCATTGACATCTGGAAGGGATAACACGATCATTAACCTGTATCATTGGGGTGGACTGTCTACTTGAGAGCTGCACTAGAGTCTGCCCATCACATAAGGGAATCCTGCCATCTCCAAGTCCCAGGTACTGTTCTCATTTTATACAACTGTGTATTCACCTTTATGTAGAAATCATGTGCAAAACTAGTTCAGTGTCCACTTGTAATACATAAATGTTTCTCCTGAAGTCACTAGAACATAAGTAATAACTTCCTGAAATATTCTAATAAAATAGCGCAAAGACAATATAATGAAAGAATGAGATTACCTGCAAATCCTCTAGAAAATTATTTTGGTCAATTTTTGACATGCGAGACCCTGGGAATGGGATTAGAGGTTGTGATAACATAATCTGTCCTCCGCTGATGAATTCAGTGACAATCCACATGGTATTGAATTATGCTGACTAGGGTTGAGCGAAACGGGTCGATCATTTTCAAAAGTCGCCGACTTTTGGCTAAGTCGGCGTCTCATGAAACCCGATCCGACCCCTGTGCTTGTCGGCCATGCGGTACGCGACTTTCGCGCCAAAGTCGCGTTTCAATGACGCGAAAAGCGCCATTTCTCAGCCAATGAAGGTGAACGCAGAGTGTGGGCAGCGTGATGACATAGATCCTGGTCCCCACCATCTTAGAGAAGGGCATTGCAGTGATTGGCTTGCTGTCTGCGGCGTCACAGGGGCTATAAAGGGGCGTTCCCGCCGACCGCCATCTTACTGCTGCTGATCTGAGCTTAGGGACAGGTTGCTGCCGCTTCATCAGAAGCAGGGAGAGCGTTAGGCAGGGTCCACTAACCACCAAACCGCTTGTGCTGCAGCGATTTCCACTGTCCAACACCACCTTCGGTGTGCAGGGACTGTGGAAGCTATTTTTTTTTTTTTTTCCCCTCAGCGCTGTAGCTCATTGGGCTGCCCTAGAAGGCTCCGTGATAGCTGTATTGCTGTGTGTACGCCACTGTGGAAACCAACTGCTTTTTTCAAAGCACATATCCTCTTGTTCCTTCCTTTCTGCACAGCTATCTTTTCTGTTTTTCCACACTTTTTATTTAATTTGTGCATCAGTCCACTCCTATTGCTGCCTGCCATACCTGGCTTACATTACTGCAGGGAGATAGTAATTGTAGGACAGTTTTTTTTTTTTTTTTGTTTTTTTTTTTTTGTGGGAGATTAAGATTGGCATTTCTGCTACAGTGCCATCCCTGTGTGTGCCATCTCTCACTGAGTGGGCCATAGAAAGCCTATTTATTTTTTCCGTGATTTGTGTTCTAAAATCTACCTCAACACAAAAACAGTACATCAATCAGTGGGAGAAAAATATTGGCCTCAGTCAGGGCTTGTGTGCCACTGCTGTGTGTGCTATCTCTCATTCAGTGGGCTATAGCAAGCCTATTTTTTTTTTTTTTTTTTAATATTATTTGGTTTCTAATTCTCCCTGAAAAAAAAAAAAAAAACCTAAAAAAACAGTGGGAGAATAATATTGCCCTTTCAGCTTGTGTGCCAGTCTTGACTCCTGGGTGTGCCACCTCTCTCCCTCTCATTCAGTGGGCCATAGAAAGCCTATTTATTTTTTTTTTTAAATATTATTGGGTTTCTAAAGTCTCCCTGAAAAAACAAAAAATACATAAAAAAACAGTGGGAGAGTAATATTGCCCTTTCAGCTTGTGTGCCAGTCTTGACTCCTGGGTGTGCCACCTCTCTCCCTTTCATTCAGTGGGCCATAGAAAGCCTATTTATTTTTTCCGTGATTTGTGTTCTAAAATCTACCTCAACACAAAAACACTACATCAATCAGTGGGAGAAAAATATTGGCCTCAGTCAGGGCTTGTGTGCCACTGCTGTGTGTGCTATCTCTCATTCAGTGGGCTATAGCAAGCCTATTTTTTTTTTTTTTTTTAATATTATTTGGTTTCTAAAGTCTCCCTGAAAAAAAAAAAAAAACATAAAAAAACAGTGGGAGAGTAATATTGCCCTTTCAGCTTGTGTGCCAGTCTTGACTCCTGGGTGTGCCACCTCTCTCCCTTTCATTCAGTGGGCCATAGAAAGCCTATTTATTTTTTGGTTTTTTTAATATTATTTGGTTTCTAAAGTCTCCCTGAAAATAAAAAAAAAAAATACATAAAAAAACAGTGGGAGAGTAATATTGCCATTTCAGCTTGTGTGCCAGTCTTGACTCCTGGGTGTGCCACCTCTCTCCCTCTCATTCAGTGGGCCATAGAAAGCCTTGTTTTTTTGTTTTTTTTTTAATATTATTTGGTTTCTAAAGTCTCCCTGAAAATAAAAAAAAAAAACATAAAAAAACAGTGGGAGAGTAATATTGCCATTTCAGCTTGTGTGCCAGTCTTGACTCCTGGGTGTGCCACCTCTCTCTCTAATTGTGGGCCATAGAAAGCCTATTTATTTTTTGGTTTTTTTAATATTATTTGGTTTCTAAAGTCTCCCTGAAAATAAAAAAAAAAAATACATAAAAAAACAGTGGGAGAGTAATATTGCCCTTTCAGCTTGTGTGCCAGTCTTGACTCCTGGGTGTGCCACCTCTCTCCCTTTCATTCAGTGGGCCATAGAAAGCCTATTTATTTTTTGGTTTTTTTAATATTATTTGGTTTCTAAAGTCTCCCTGAAAATAAAAAAAAAAAATACATAAAAAAACAGTGGGAGAGTAATATTGCCATTTCAGCTTGTGTGCCAGTCTTGACTCCTGGGTGTGCCACCTCTCTCCCTCTCATTCAGTGGGCCATAGAAAGCCTTGTTTTTTTGTTTTTTTTTTAATATTATTTGGTTTCTAAAGTCTCCCTGAAAATAAAAAAAAAAAACATAAAAAAACAGTGGGAGAGTAATATTGCCATTTCAGCTTGTGTGCCAGTCTTGACTCCTGGGTGTGCCACCTCTCTCTCTAATTGTGGGCCATAGAAAGCCTATTTATTTTTTGGTTTTTTTAATATTATTTGGTTTCTAAAGTCTCCCTGAAAATAAAAAAAAAAAATACATAAAAAAACAGTGGGAGAGTAATATTGCCCTTTCAGCTTGTGTGCCAGTCTTGACTCCTGGGTGTGCCACCTCTCTCCCTTTCATTCAGTGGGCCATAGAAAGCCTATTTATTTTTTGGTTTTTTTAATATTATTTGGTTTCTAAAGTCTCCCTGAAAATAAAAAAAAAAAATACATAAAAAAACAGTGGGAGAGTAATATTGCCATTTCAGCTTGTGTGCCAGTCTTGACTCCTGGGTGTGCCACCTCTCTCCCTCTCATTCAGTGGGCCATAGAAAGCCTTGTTTTTTTGTTTTTTTTTAATATTATTTGGTTTCTAAAGTCTCCCTGAAAATAAAAAAAAAAAACATAAAAAAACAGTGGGAGAGTAATATTGCCATTTCAGCTTGTGTGCCAGTCTTGACTCCTGGGTGTGCCACCTCTCTCTCTAATTGTGGGCCATAGAAAGCCTATTTATTTTTTGGTTTTTTTAATATTATTTGGTTTCTAAAGTCTCCCTGAAAATAAAAAAAAAAAATACATAAAAAAACAGTGGGAGAGTAATATTGCCCTTTCAGCTTGTGTGCCAGTCTTGACTCCTGGGTGTGCCACCTCTCTCCCTTTCATTCAGTGGGCCATAGAAAGCCTATTTATTTTTTGGTTTTTTTAATATTATTTGGTTTCTAAAGTCTCCCTGAAAATAAAAAAAAAAAATACATAAAAAAACAGTGGGAGAGTAATATTGCCATTTCAGCTTGTGTGCCAGTCTTGACTCCTGGGTGTGCCACCTCTCTCTCTAATTGTGGGCCATAGAAAGCCTTTTTATTTTTTTCCTTCATTTGTGTTTTAAAATCAACCTCAACACAAAAACACTACATCAATCAGTGGGAGAAAAATATTGGCCTCAGTCAGGGCTTGTGTGCCACTCCTGTGCGTGCCATCTCTCATTCAGTGGGCCATAGAAAGCCTTGTTTTTTTGTTTTTTTTTTAAATATTATTTGGTTTCTAAAGTCTCACAGAGAAAAAAAAAAAAATAAATTAGGTGGGAGATTAATATTGACATTAGTGCTTGAGTGACAGTCCTGCGTGTGTGTCATCTCTGTGATTTGGTGTCACAGAAAACAGAGTGTGTAACATTGTGCCTGATTTTCCTTGTGGTCTCACCAACCTGTTAAGGGATATTGAAATCATACTGAAGTTATAGCTCACCGTGTAAGTTGTTTGACAGCAACAAATAAAGTTAGTTTGGTTACGATTTTTAAACAATGAGGAAGTCTGGTGCAAGAGGTCGTCGTGGGCGTTCATTGTCAGCTGGTAATGATGGTAGTGGTAGTGGAGCATCAGGTGGTCGTGGGGATAAAAATATTCCACCTAAGTCTGGAGCTGTGGAGCCAGTTTCGTCGTCAGGCTACACAAGGCCTCGAACGCTCTCTTTTCTGGGAGTAGGAAAACCGCTTTTAAAGGCTGAGCAGCAACAGCAAGTTTTGGCTTACATTGCAGACTCAGCCTCTAGCTCTTTTGCCTCCTCTTCCGAAACTGGTAAATGTAAAAGCAGCGCGTCGCTTGTGGATGTTCACGGTCAGGGACAAGTCGCTTCCTTGTCCTCCTCAGCAAAAACTACAACAAGAGAGAAGGATGCAGCAGGCGACACAACGGGTCACTCCATGGAGCTCTTTACACATACCGTCCCTGGCTTAGAAAGTGAAACATTTAACAGGCCATGCCCATTACAAGTAGATTCTGACATGGAGTGCACTGATGCACAGCCACAGCCAGAGTACTATGCTGCTCCTTTGACTCAGACCACCACATTGCCCTCTCAGGGTACAGATCCACAATCAGACCCTGATGAGACTATGTTGCCCCGCCACGAACGCTATACCACCGACCGACACAGTGACACAGACGAAGTTGCACACGAGCTCGAAGAGGAGGTAATAGATGACCCAGTTATTGACCCCGATTGGCAGCCATTGGGGGAACAGGGTGCAGGCGGCAGTAGTTCAGAAGCGGAGGTGGAGGAGGGGCCGCAGCAGGCATCAACATCGCAACAGGTTCCATCTGCCGGGCCCGTATCTGGCCCAAAACGCGTGTCAAAGCCAAAACCTGTTGGAGGACAGCGTGGCCATCCGGTTAAAGCTCAGTCTGCAATCCCTGAAAAGGGATCCGAGTCTAGGAAGAGTGCAGTCTGGCATTTTTTTAAACAACATCCAACTGATCAGCGCAAAGTCATCTGTCAAAAATGTTCAACTAGCTTAAGCAGAGGTCAGAATCTGAAAAGTCTAAATACTAGTTGCATGCATAGACACTTAACCACCATGCATTTTCAAGCCTGGACTAACTACCAAACGTCCCTTAAGGTTGTAGCACCCTCGGCCAATGAAGCTAGTCAGCAACGCAACATCCCTTCCGTCACTGTAAGGCCACCATTTTCCGCACCACCGGCAGTATCTGTGCAGGTTTCTTTGCCAGCCAAAAGCAGTCAGGGTCAGGGAATCACCAGTTTAGTAGGAGGAAATATTGCATCTAGGGCACCGGCGGAAACAATACCGTCTCCAACCGTCTCTCAGTCTGCCATGTACACCGGCACACCCGAAAGTTCCACGATCTCCTGCTCTCCAGTCCAGCTCACCCTACATGAGACTCTGGTTAGAAAAAGGAAGTACTTATCCTCGCATCCGCGTACACAGGGTTTTAACGCCCACATAGCTAGACTAATCTCGTTAGAGATGATGCCCTACCGTTTAGTTGAAAGCGAAGCTTTTAAAGCCCTGATGGAGTACGCTGAACCACGATACGAGCTACCTAGTCGACACTTTTTTTCCAGAAAAGCCATCCCAGCCCTGCACCAGCATGTTAAACAGCGCATCGTCCATGCACTTAGGCAATCTGTGAGTACAAAGGTGCACCTGACTACAGATGCATGGACCAGTAGGCATGGCCAGGGACGTTATGTGTCCATCACGGCACACTGGGTGAATGTGGTGGATGCAGGGTCCACAGGCGACATCAATTTAGGGACAGTTGTGCCTAGCCCACGGTCTAGGAAACAGTTGGCTGTAGGCGTTCGCACCCCCTCCTCCTCCTCCTCGTCCTCCTGCAGAAGCTACAGCTCTTCCACAGAACGCAGTCGGCCAACCACTCCATCGGCAGATGACACTGTTGCACACCAGTTGTCCCATTATGGGCCAGCTACTGCCAAGCGTCAGCAGGCTGTATTGGCTATGAAGTGTTTGGGCGACAACAGACACACCGCGGAAGTTCTGTCCGAGTTCTTGCAACAAGAAACGCAGTCGTGGCTGGGCACAGTAGATCTTGAGGCAGGCAAGGTAGTGAGTGATAACGGAAGGAATTTCATGGCTGCCATCTCCCTTTCCCAACTGAAACACATTCCTTGCCTGGCTCACACCTTAAACCTGGTGGTGCAGTGCTTATTGAAAACTTATCCTGGGTTCTCCGACCTGCTCCTCAAAGTGCGTGCACTTTGCTCACATATCCGACGTTCGCCTGTACACGCCAGCCGTATGCAGACCTATCAGCGGTCTTTGAACCTTCCCCAGCATCGCCTAATCATAGACGTTGCAACAAGGTGGAACTCAACACTGCACATGCTTCAGAGACTGTGCGAACAGAGGCGTGCTGTTATTTATTTGTGGGAGGATACACGGGCAGGCAGTAGGATGGCAGACATGGAGTTGTCAGGTGTGCAGTGGTCGAAGATACAAGACATGTGTCAAGTCCTTCAGTGTTTTGAGGAATGCACACGGCTGGTTAGTGCAGACAACGCCGTAATAAGCATGAGCATCCCCCTAATGCGTCTGCTGATGCAAAGTTTGACGCACATAAAGGAGCAGGCGTCTGCACCAGAGGAAGAGGGAAGCCTTGATGACAGTCAGCCATTGTCTGGTCAGGGCAGTGTACAGGACGAGGTAGCGGGCGAAGAGGAGGTGGAGGACGAGGAGGATGATGGGGATGAGTATATTTTTAATGCGGAAACTTTCACGGGGGCACAGGAAATTGGTTGCGTGTCACGGCCGGGTTCTGGTTTTTTGAGGGACACAAGTGACGTAGATTTGCCTGCAACTGCCCCTCAACCAATCACAACCGGAGATTTGACAACTGGAACTTTGGCCCACATGGCGGATTATGCCTTACGTATCCTAAAAAGGGACACACGCATTACGAAAATGATGAACGATGACGATTACTGGTTGGCCTGCCTCCTTGATCCACGCTATAAAGGCAAATTGCAAAATATTATGCCACATGAGAACTTGGAACTAATATTAGCAACCAAACAATCAACTCTTGTTGACCGTTTGCTTCAGGCATTCCCAGCACACAGCGCACGTGATCGTTCTCACACAAGCTCCAGGGGGCAGCAGACTAGGAGTGTTAGGGGTGCACACATCAGAAGTGGCGTTGGACAGAGGGGTTTTCTGACCAGGTTGTGGAGTGATTTTGCTATGACCGCAGACAGGACAGGTACTGCTGCATCAATTGAAAGTGACAGGAGACAACATTTGTCCAGTATGGTTACTAACTATTTTTCATCCCTTATCGATGTTCTCCCTCAACCGTCATTCCCATTTGATTACTGGGCCTCCAAATTAGACACCTGGCCAGAATTGGCAGAATATGCATTGCAGGAGCTTGCTTGCCCGGCAGCAAGTGTCCTATCAGAAAGAGTATTCAGTGCTGCAGGTTCAATATTAACCGAAAAAAGGACTCGTCTGGCTACCCAAAATGTTGACGATCTAACATTCATTAAAATGAACCACAACTGGATTTCGAAATCTTTTGCCCCACCTTGCCCGGCCGACACCTAGCTTTCCTATGAAAAGCTCTTGCCTGTGAATTACTTTTCTAATGTCTAATTTGCTGCAGCTGATTGTACAGCATACGACATGTTTACACCTCCCTAAATGGCAAAACTCCCCACACGGGGCCGTGGTATCGCGACTTGGCGCAAGCACCCGTGAGACTGCTGTTTGTCTGAAGAGGTGGGTGTGCTCGCTTTTGGTTGACGGCATTGCTACTGGGTCCCTCATAGTACAATGTAGTGTCTCTGGCGGTGGTGGTGCGCACCCAACGTCAGACACACCGTTGTAACATGAGGGGCCCTGGGGCGGTCCCGCCGGCCTCAAGAGAGTTCCCCCCTACCCCAGCTCAAAATGTGCTCTACCACGTGCAAAATTATGTCGCACAGCTCCACCAATCTTTAGTCTATTCGCTGACATCATTCAATGTCTGGCACTGACAATACAAATTTGTAGACATCTATGATGCAACTTAAAGTAGTCTGTGTCTGTGTCCTATATTGGCACCATTAAATAGTTACTGCCAAATTACAATGTCAGAAACTCAGTAGATGAGCCCACCCCTGTACCTAAGTATGCCACCTTTTTTTTTTGTTTTGGTTGTTTTGCGAGACATTAACATCTATTTATATTTTGGGAGTACTGGGACAGACACTCCTTGCACTACTCCTCCACTCACCACCAAGCTGCCTGTGTATCCATGTAACCGCTGTAAAACTGCCATGAGCCTATTGTTTGTTATTTTAGGCCTTTGATAGCCTGTCTGCGGTCCCTACTTTAAATACTCCTCCACTGACCAGACCACTGCTGCCCGTGTACCCCTGGAACCAATTATAAAGTGCCTACAGCCAGCCCATTTTCTTATGTTAGGCCTTTGATAGCCTGTCTGCGGTCCCTACTTTAAATACTCCTCCACTCACCACCAAGCTGCCTGCCCGTGTATCCATGTAACCGCTGTGAAACTGCCATCATGAGCCTATTGTTTGTTATGTTAGGCCTTTGATAGCCTGTCTGCGGTCCCTACTTTAAATACTCCTCCACTGACCAGACCACTGCTGCCCGTGTACCCCTGGAACCAATTATAAAGTGCCTACAGCCAGCCCATTTTCTTATGTTAGGCCTTTGAAGCCTGTCTGCGGTCCCTACTTTAAATACTCCTCCACTCACCACCACCAAGCTGCCTGCCCGTGTATCCATGTAACCGCTGTGAAACTGCCATGAGCCTATTGTTTGTTATTTTAGGCCTTTGATAGCCTGTGTGCGGTCCCTACTTTAAATACTCCTCCACTCACCACCAAGCTGCCTGCCCGTGTATCCATGTAACCGCTGTGAAACTGCCATGAGCCTATTGTTTGTTATTTTAGGCCTTTGATAGCCTGTGTGCGGTCCCTACTTTAAATACTCCTCCACTCACCACCAAGCTGCCTGCCCGTGTATCCATGTAACCGCTGTGAAACTGCCATGAGCCTATTGTTTGTTATGTTAGGCCTTTGATAGCCTGTCTGCGGTCCCTACTTTAAATACTCCTCCACTGACCAGACCACTGCTGCCCGTGTACCCCTGGAACCAATTATAAAGTGCCTACAGCCAGCCCATTTTCTTATGTTAGGCCTTTGAAGCCTGTCTGCGGTCCCTACTTTAAATACTCCTCCACTGACCAGACCACTGCTGCCCGTGTACCCCTGGAACCAATTATAAAGTGCCTACAGCCAGCCCATTTTCTTATGTTAGGCCTTTGAAGCCTGTCTGCGGTCCCTACTTTAAATACTCCTCCACTGACCAGACCACTGCTGCCCGTGTACCCCTGGAACCAATTATAAAGTGCCTACAGCCAGCCCATTTTCTTATGTTAGGCCTTTGAAGCCTGTCTGCGGTCCCTACTTTAAATACTCCTCCACTCACCACCACCAAGCTGCCTGCCCGTCTATCCATGTAACCGCTGTAAAACTGCAATGAGCCTATTGTTTGTTATTTTAGGCCTTTGATAGCCTGTCTGCGGCCCCTACTTGCAATACTCCTCCACTGACCACAATGCTGCCTGGAGTGCCTGCCTGTGTATCCATGTAACCGATGTAAAACTGCCATGACTGCCTACTGTTTGTTATTTTAGGCCTTTGATAGCCTGTCTGCAGCCCCTACTTGCAATACTCCTCCACTGACCACACCAATGCTGCCCGTGTACCCCTGGAACCTATTTAAAAGTTCATAGAGCCTAGTTATATATTTTATTTACTATTAATAAGGCCATGATGGACTACGCTGTACCACGCTACAAGCTAACCAGTCGACACTTCTTTTGCGAGAAAAGCCATCCCAACCCTCCACCAGCATGTAGAAGACCGCATTGTCCATGCACTCTGGCAATCTGTGAGTACAAAGGTGCACCTGACAACAGACGCATGGACCTGTAGGCATGGCCACGGAAGATTACGTGTCCATTACGGCGCAATGGGTTAATGTGGTGGATGCATGGTCCACAGGGGACAGCCTACTAAGTCTGTCTGCAGTCCCTAATTCAAATTGTGCTCCACTGTCTAAATCGGAACTTCCACCTTCTGGCTTTCGGCCTATAGTATCAGAAATTAAACTGCATTTGGCCTTCAACTTTGGTTAGGGCCTACTAACGGCTTCTGCCCCTCCCTGGTGTTGCCCTCAACTAAATAAAGCTGAGCTTCAACCTTCTGCTCCAAATTACCATTTTGAAAAATGCAATAGGCTTTTCAGGCCTACTAAAGGAGTCTGTCTGTGTGCCCCTCCCTGGTGTTGTCCTCAACTAAATAAAGCTGAGCTTCAACCTTCCGGCTCTCATTATGTGGTTTTAAAAAAAAAAAAGGTGGTTAGGGCCTACTAACGGCTTCTGCCCCTCCCTGGTGTTGTCCTCAACTAAATAAAGCTGAGCTTCAACCTTCCGGCTCTCATTATGTGGTTTTAAAAAAAAAAATGGTGGTTAGGGCCTACTAACGGCTTCTGCCCCTCCCTGGTGTTGTCCTCAACTAAATAAAGCTGAGCTTCAACCTTCCGGCTCTCATTATGTGGTTTTAAAAAAAAAAAAGGTGGTTAGGGCCTACTAACGGCTTCTGCCCCTCCCTGGTGTTGTCCTCAACTAAATAAAGCTGAGCTTCAACCTTCCGGCTCTCATTATGTGGTTTTAAAAAAAAAAAGGTGGTTAGGGCCTACTAACGGCTTCTGCCCCTCCCTGGTGTTGTCCTCAACTAAATAAAGCTGAGCTTCAACCTTCCGGCTCTCATTATGTGGTTTTAAAAAAAAAAAATGGTGGTTAGGGCCTACTAACGGCTTCTGCCCCTCCCTGGTGTTGTCCTCAACTAAATAAAGCTGAGCTTCAACCTTCCGGCTCTCATTAAGTGGTTTTAAAAAAAAAATGGTGGTTAGGGCCTACTAACGGCTTCTGCCCCTCCCTGGTGTTGCCCTCAACTAAATAAAGCTGAGCTTCAACCTTCTGCTCCAAATTACCATTTTAAAAAATGCAATAGGCTTTTCCGGCCTACTAAAGGTGTCTGCCCCTCCCTGGTGTTGTCCTCAACTGAACAAAGCTGAGCTTCCACATTCTGGCTTTCGCCCTATACTATCAGATATTAAACTGCATTTGGCCTACTAGTGTGGTTAGGCCCTTGAAACAGTGTCTGCTGCTCTTGGGTTTGCTACTCCACTGAACAAAGCAATGCCGCCTGTTTAGTCCTGTTACCAATTTTGAACTGCATGTAGCCTACTTTATTCTTTGGCCCTATATCTGTTTCCTCCTCATCCTGCCCATTGCCCAGCCACTGCTAAATGAGTCTGCTGGTACATTGACCGAGACCACTACATTCCCCTTGTACTCTACACAGCCAGAATCTGTCCCTGCTGAAAGTAAGGTTCCCCTTCCCGCATGTTATACCACCTTACACAGGGACAAAGAGGAAGGTGCAGATGAAAGTGCAGGTTCCTTCATCAGGTGGGGGGGCATACTCGTTGGCGACGTCACTGGCACAGGGCCCCTCAGAGTACGCAAAAGTGTCGCTGCTGGTGGGAGGCGCCCCCGCCATGCAAACACACCGCCGTACTTTGAGGGGCCCTGTGCCAGTGGCAATGCGAACGAGTGGGCCCCCCCCCTGCTTGCTCAGGATCACAGCACTTGCAACTTTTAAATAATTACCTTTCCCTGCAACACCGCCGTGACGTAGTCCGCATTTCCTGGGCCCACGAAAAACTTGAGCCGGCCCTACTCCCCCCACAACTTTTGCCAAATGACCCCCAATTCCCTATGCCCAACTATTATTATAAAGTTAATTAAGATTGACAAGCTTCAGAAACAAGAATGGATGTTTTTGGCATTAAAATGGGCACTGTAGGTGTTTTCCTGGCCTCCACTCACTGCCGACTATGCTTCCCCATTGACTTGCATTGGGTTTCGTGTTTCGGTCGATCCCCGACTTTTAGCGATAATCGGCCGACTGCACTCGACTCGACTCTGGACAAAATCGGGTTTCCCAAAACCCTACTCGATCTTAAAAAAATGAAAGTCGCTCAACCCTAATGCTGACTACTCAGCTGTACTATCAGAAAACCGCTGCTGGCAGTCATTTACATAGAGGTGATAATGCCAAATAATAACAATAATAATACATAATAATAATATGGTTTATTTATATGGCGGCAACATATTCTACAGCGTTGTGTACAGTTGTTGAAACAAGTTCTTTTGGTGTTGCATCCCATTGTGAAGCATCGGCCAATTATATACAATGCAGATTTTTCAGTTTTATGCATCTGTACAAAGCAAAAAACCATACAGGAACCTTAATGTACTTCTCTTTCTTTACAGTAACTCTGTCCTGGTTTTAGGTTAGCTGAATGTGGCTATCATATGTAATGCTATAATACAATATGAGTGAAAGAAATAGGATGAATCAAGGATGAATTATGTCTAAAGATTGTTCCTGTCCAAATATTTTACACATGTATATGATTAGCAAGTGACTGGTGAATTGCCAAATATTTTGCAATTTTTTATCTGTAATAAGGTGTAAAGCAGCAAAGACATTTAGGCAGATCCTGAAGGGTTAACAACGCCATTCAATACACTTACAGTACAGCTGCATGTTGTGGAGGCTGTCCCTGATCTCTAGCTGTTATATAACTTCTGTGTGTGGTTATTTCCCACTTTTCCAATCCACGCTCTCCCATCACCACCCCCATCTGTAAGACCTCTACATACACAAAGGCTTCATGTTTCATCTGCTGGACAGAATAACTACTTAGCACACATTCTGCAAAAGAAGTAATAGGGGAGTCAAAGGAATTATATCAGCATATTTTCCTTCTTGGAAGCCTACCCTTCCAGGGATATCCATCTTCTTATAACGGTTAGTTTTCCTTGGAATGCCTACTTGGCAATCTGGAAGCTGACGTGTTCTCTGGCATTGGTCTATATACAGATAATTACTGTAAATGGATGAAACATGTTTATAAAGTACAATTATTATTCGGGTTAGATTTTATCAAAAATTGTGCTTAGATCACAATTAAGGGGAATTACGTAATTTACTGTCAAGTCTCAATGGTGCAATCAGTCTTATAATTGGCTGCTATTTTCTACCATGTACTGGATAAAACAATCAGGAAAGATCTGACCAAAGATCAATGAGACATGTGTTTTTTCCATTCTCTGATCCTTTTTCATTGAGAGAGCATGTACACAAACCTCATTGTGCTATACTGAGCGCGTTTGAACATACAAAGTGATCAGCATCTTCCCATAATGTGGCCTATAATAGGATCATTTAATCTGGTTAATAGTATTAAACATAAGGGCTTCTATATCAAATAATAACGAGAGATACAAAACACTTTTCTCAGCTGTTCATGGCAGCCTAGTCCACAGTTTTTAGAAATTCTGGACAAAATCAACCAAGCCTTATAATGTTAACTTAACTGAAGAGCCAAATTTTAAAAGTAAACAGACTGAAGATCAAGTAAAGTTGTTTCTATAGCTATAGAACTGACTTAAAGGAGTTATCCAGTGAAAGCAAGTTATCACCTATTTAGTGGATAGATGATAACTAGAGATTATCGAATCCCTTGATATTCAAATTTGTGATGTTCGACATATTTTTCCTCAAAAATTTGATATGCAGTAAAAAAATTCATCACAAAATGCAGGTACTTCTATTTCCCTAAGAGATGCGTATAACACAAATTTAGACCAAGTAATGTCAAAGGGATCTCACCATAGAAATGTATGCTAATCAAGTAATAATTAATAGCCCATTTAATCACACAATGAACTGACGGACTTCTCATGTTTTAAAATAAAAAAAAAGTCCAAAAAAGAATCACTTTTAAGTAACTTGTGATCAGGCAGAGCGTTCTGTTCAGAACACAGTTTAAACTGATGGTGTTACTGTTAGACGTAACATCCTCATGAAGTTGCTGAGATGAGTGATGTGGCAAATATTCCATAACGCCTTCCACTTCCCCAATAACTTAACCCTTGCCAAAAAAGATGGAATACGAAATGGTAGATGGGTACAAGTACAGAAAGAATCATTTGGCAACATTGTGCATTATAGGTGGGGTGTGTTCAGATGTCAAATTAGACTTGTAAAATAGGTGTGTAGAAACAGAGATTGACAGGTAAAGAAATGATACCAGGGTACATAACTAAAAAGCAAGCACCTCCAATAGGGCACTGTATTAGTGTTGCATCTATAGATGTAAAATTTAACTTGTAAAACAGACACACAGCAAAAAAAATTGTTTGCAACACACACATTTTGTGAGGTCACAGATGATTCATTAGTTTTTATGGATTTGTCTCTTGGATGTTTTAAAAAACAAGTATTCTCACTTCACAGAAAAAGATAGCATAAGAGATGCAAAAACTTACTAAAGTTACTTGAGACAAGCATGCACATCGTTTGACACTGATTTCAGATTTTTCTTTGTTACAAAAACTATTGTGCTGTCCTTCTGCTTTGCAGTACATTATGAATGAAGAAAAAAATTGTAATTTAAATGCAGAAGGATTTCAGCACAATATCACTGATCAATCACACTGGTCTGGTGCTGCTGACATCGCTTCTATTTCTCTTTTACCCTATTATTTGAATATTTGTATTATTCGCAGACTACTATACTCATCATCTTCAGTGCTACAGTTATGGTTATACAACACATCTGGAGTATTTTTTCAATGTTTTAGATCTTTCTGTTCCAATCTCTATTTCTGAGCTCTGATGTCCTCTCGCTATCCTGAAATCACTGTAAAATGCCAAAGCTTTTAAACAGGCTATGATTGTCTTTCGTGATTTGCTGTTATACCATATGACATGATAGCTACAAGGCATTATAGGGAATCCCACACATCCACACCTAAGATCATTTCAGCCTTCTGTGACTGATGCAGTCTACTGCAATGTGTTAAAAGGCAGTGGACTTTTTTTTTGCATACTGCTCAGATTGAATCCCAAATTCTTTGAATTCACTTGTACCTACAAATTTAATAAAATTCAACTCAAATTTGATTCAAACCTAATTAATTCCATCATTTTATTGATCAGTGGGAGTATGACCACTTAACCTGTTCCGATCAGCAGAATGGGTAATTTTTTGTATCCAATGGGGCACTTTTATGATGTGTCAGTGCATATGTCCAACCATGGCTCAGTGCATTCTCTCTTGGGCTGCTGGGAAAAACTCAAAACCGTTAGTGCTTGACTCAATGATTTGAGTCAAGTTTGCACACTGCCGCCCTATTCAAACAGGGCTAAAAGTATATCATTCTGCCAATCAAAGTGAGATACAAATGATGGCCTATAAAAAGGTATCTCACAAGAAATATCTCATTATGGGTAAAATCGGTGAGCTGTCTCAAGACGTTTGCAACCTTATTGTTGCAAAACATGCAGATGACATTGGTCACAGAAGAATTTCCAAACTGCTAATGGTTGCAGTGAGCACTGTTGGGGATATAATCCATAGATACATAGATGTCCATAAAATAAGTTGTGTGTTATAATAAGAAATGACACAGGGAAAAAATATTGAACACACTTACTGAAATTTAACCCCTTAATCCCATTGGACATACTATCCCGTCGAGGTGACCTGGGACTTAATTCGCAGTGACGGCATAGTACGTCCAGCGTGATCACGGCCGGGTGTCAGCTGACTATCGCAGCTGATGTCCGGCACTATGTGCCAGGATCGGTCAAGGACCGCTCCTGGCACATTAACCCCAGGTACACTGAGATCAAAGATGATCGCAGCATTCCGGTGGCATAGGGAAGCATCGTGCAGGGAGGGGGCTCCCTGCGTGCTTCCCTGAGACCCTCGAAGCAAAGTGATGCGATCGCCTTGCTCGGAGGGACTCCTACCTCCTCCTCCCTGCAGGCCGGGATCCAAAATGGCCACGGGGGGCCTTCCGGGTCCTGCAGGGAGGTGGCTTACAAGCGCCTGCTCAGAGCAGGCTCTGGCAAGCCTCCCTGTAGTGCCTGTCAGATCGCTGATCTGACACAGTGCATTGCAAAGTGTCAGATCAGCGATCTGTCACTATACTGTGATGTCCCCCCTGGGGCAATGTAAACAAGTAAAAAAAAATAATATTTACATGAGTAAAAAAAAATAAAAAAATTCCTAAATAAAGAATCCACTAAAAAAACAGCTAAAAAAGTAAATCAAACCCCCCTTCATCACCGCCTTAGTTAGGGAAAATTTTGAAATTTAAAAAAATGTATTTATTTCCATTTTCCCTTTAGGGTTAGGGTTGGGGCTAATGTTAGGGTTAGGGTTGGGGCTAATATTTGGGTTAGGGTTGGGGTTAAAGTTAGGATAAGGGCTAAAGTTAGGGTTGGGGTTAGGGTTAGGGATGGGGCTAAAATTAGGGTAAGAGTGGGGGCTAAAGTTAGGGTTCGGGCTAAAGTTAGGGTTAGGGTTGGGGCTAAAGTTAGGGTTTGGATTACATTTACGGTTGGGATTAGGGTTGGGATTAGGGTTAGGGGTGTGGTTAGGGCTATGGTTGGGATTAGGGTTAGGGGTGTGTTTGGGTTAGGGTTTCAGTTAGAATTGGGGTTTTCCACTGTTTAGGCACATCAGGAGCTCTCCAAACGCGACATGGCGTCCGATCTCAATTCCAGCCAATTCTGCGTTGAAAAAGTAAAACAGTGCTCCTTCCTTTCCGAGCTCTCCCGTGCGCCCAAACAGGGGTTTACCCCAACATATGGGGTATCAGTGTACTCAGGACAAATTGGAAAATAACATTTGGGGTCCAATTTCTCCAGTTAACCTTGGGAAAATATAAAACTGGGGCAAAAAAATAATTTTTATGGAAAAAAAAAGATTTTTTATTTTGACGGCTCTGTGTTATAAACTGTAGTAAAACACTTGGGGGTTCAAAGTTCTCAGAAAACATCTAGATAAGTTCTGTGGGGGTCTAGTTTCCAATATGGGGTCAATTGTGGGGGGCTTCTACTGTTTAGGTACATCAGGGGCTCTGCAAACGCAATGTGACGCCTGCAGACCATTCCATCTAAGACTGCATTCCAAACGGAGCTCCTTCCCTTCCGAGCTCTGCTATGCACCCACATGGTGGTTCCCTCCCACATATGGGGTATCAGCATACTCAGGACAACTTGGACAACTTTTGGAGTCCAATTTCTCCTGTTACCCTTGGAAAAATACAAAACTGGGGGCTAAAAATAATTTGTGTGGAAAAAAAAATGATTTTTTATTTTCTCGGCTCTGCGTTATAAACTGTAGTGAAACACTTGGGGGTTCAAAGTTCTCACAGCACATCTAGATAAGTTCCTTGGGGGGTCTAGTTTCTAATCTGGGGTCACTTGTGGGGGGTTCTACTGTTTAGGTACATCAGGGGCTCTGCAAACGCAATGTGACACCTGCAGACCATTCCATCTAAGTCTGCATCCCAAAAGGAGCTCCTTCCCTTCTGAGCTCTGCCATGCACCCAAACGGTGGTACCCCCCACATATGGGGTATCAGTGTACTCAGGACAAATTGGAAAGCAACTTTTGGGGTCCAATTTCTCCTGTTACCCTTGGAAAATACAAAACTGGGGGCTAAAAAATAATTTTTGTGGAAAAAAAAGAATTTATATTTTCACGGCTCTGCGTTATAAACTGTAGTGAAACACTTGGAGGTTCAAAGTTCTCACAACACATCTAGCTAAGTTCCTTAAGGGGTCTTATTTCCAAAATGGTGTCACTTGTGTGTGGTTTCAATGTTTAGGCACATCAGGTGCTCTCCAAACGCGACATGGTGTCCTATCTCAATTTCAGTAAATTTTGCATTGAAAAATCAAACGGCGCTCCTTCCCTTCCGAGTTCTGCCATGTGCCCAAACAGTGGTTTATCCCCACATATGGGGTATCAACGTACTCAGGACAAATTGCACAACAATGTTTGGGGTCCAGTTTCTTCTGTTACCCTTTGGAAAATAAAAAATTGGGGGCAAAAATATCATTTTTGTGAAAAAATATGATTTTTTTTTTATGGCTCCACATTATAAACTTCTGTGGAGCACTTGGAGGGTCAAAGTGCTCACCTCACACATCTTGATAAGTTCCTTAGGTGGTCTAGTTTCCAAAATGGTGTCACTTGTGGGGGGTTTCAATGTTTAGGCACATCAGGGGCTTTCCAAACGCGACATGGCGTCCCATCTCAATTCCAGTCAATTTTGCATTGAAAAGTCAAACGGCGGTCCTTCCCTTCCGAGCTCTGCCATGCGCCCAAACAGTAGTTTACCCCCACATATGGGGTATCAGCGTACTCAGGACAAATTTTACAACAACTTTTGAGGTCCAATTTCTCCTTTTAACCTTGGTAAAATAAAAACAAATTGGAGCTGAAGTAAATTTTTTGTGAAAAAAAGTTAAATGTTCATTTTTTTTAAACATTCCAAAATTTCCTGTGAAACACCTGAAGGGTTAATGAACTTCTTGAATGTGGTTTTGAGCACCTTGAGATGTGCAGTTTTTAGAATGTCACACTTGGGTATTTTCTGTCATATGTATAGACCCCTCAAAGTGACTTCAAATGTGATGTGGTCCCTAAAGAAAATGGTGTTGTAAAAATGAGAAATTGCTGGCCAACTTTTAACCCTTATAACTCCCTAACCCAAAAAATATTGGGTTCCAAAAATTGTGCTAATGTAAAGTAGACATGTGGGAAATGTTACTTTTTAAGTATTTTGTGTGACATATCTCTGTTATTTAAGGGCATAAAAATTAAAAGTTGGAAAATTGCAAAATTTTCAAAATTTTCACCAAATTTCCATTTTTTCACAAATAAACGCAGGTAATATCAAAGAAATTTTACCACTATCATGAAGTACAATATGTCACGAGAAAACACTGTCAGAATCTTTAGGATCTGTTGAAGCGTTCCAGAGTTATAACCTCATAAAGGGACAGTGGTCAGAATTGTAAAAATTGGCCCTGTCATTAACGTGCAAATCACCCTTGGGGGTTAAGGGGTTAATGAATACTTCATACAAAAGCCTTGATAGCACCTTGGTAATGAGACACCATTTGCAGGTGATCAGTTGAACCAGCTGATATTATTTTTCACTAAGTGACAGGATTGCTTTCTAATTACTGTCAGATTTTAGCTGGTGTCATGGCTCTCCATGTTTTTTGCACCTCTCTTTCTACATGTGTTCAATACGTTTTCCCTGTGTCATTTCTCATTATTGCACATACAGGGTTTGCAATGGCTGTAAGCCATAATCATCAACATTAACAAAAATAAACACTTGAAATAGATCACTCTGTTTGTAATGACTCCATATAACTCCATAGGCAGACTATAGCACAAGGCAGCTCCCCATAGGCAGATCCTGTAGTAAAAGGCAGCACCCCCATAGGCAGACCATGTAGTATAAGGCAGCACCCTCATAGGCAGACCTTGTAGTATAAGGCAGCACCCTCATAGGCAGACCCTGTAGTATAAGGCAGCACCCCCATAGGCAGACCCTGTAGTATAAGGCAACATCCCCAAAAAAACAATAAATAAATGCCTCTCTTCCTCCTTCCCGCTGTGCTCCAAGCTCCCGCTCATCTCCTGACAGCAGGTGCCAGGTAGTGATGTCATCGGGCCCGCTGTCAGTGTCGGCGTCGTTGATGCCACATGCTGTCAGGGGGGTGATGGGAGTAGGAGAGTAGTGCTCCTTCCCTGATCAATGCGGTCAGCAGTATCGGCTAAATGCTGAAACAGCTGACCTTGCAATGAAAGGGGGGTCCCACTGCTGGCACCAGGCCTGTCATGATCTCAATGGCAAGAGAACATAGCATAAGCATATATAGGAACTAGCTCTTGGAAGATGGGAACTGAGCTGACCATGAACTAAACCTAACGCACAACTAGCAGTGGCCGGGTAGCATGCCTACGTTGATTCTAGATGCCCAGCCCAGCCGGAGGACTAAATAAAGCTAGCAGAGGAAAATATTAGTCCTAGCTCACCTCTAGAGAAATACCCCGAAAGGAGACAGAGGCCCCCCACATGTATTGGCGGTGAGTTGAGATGAAATAACAAACGTAGTATGAAAATAGGTTTAGCAAATTTGAGGTCCACTTACTACATAGCAGAAGACAGAAAGGACACTTTCATGGTCAGCTGAAAACCCTATCAAAAAACACCATCCAGAAATTACTTTAAAACTCTGGCATTAACTCATAACACCAGAGTGGCAATTCCCGTTCACAAGAGCTTTCCAGACACAGTAACGAAACTACAGCTGTGAACTGGAACAAAATGCAAAAACAAACATGGACAAGAGTCCAACTTATCTAGTAGTTGTCTAGGAGCAGGAACAAGCACAGAGAGGCTTCTGATAACATTGTTGACCGGCAAGCAACTAACAGAGCAGCAAGGTTATATAGCGACTCCCACATCTTGATGGGAACAGGTGAACAGAGAAGATGAAGACACCAGTTCAATTCCACCAGTAACCACCGGGGGAGCCCAGAATCCAAATTCACAACAGTACCCCCCCCTCAAGGAGGGGGCACCGAACCCTCACCAGAACCACCAGGGCGATCAGGATGGGCCCTATGAAAGGCATGAACCAGATCGGAGGCATGAACATCAGATGCATTCACCCAAGAATTATCCTCCTGGCCGTATCCCTTCCACTTGACCAGATACTGGAGTCTCCGTCTGGAAACACGAGAGTCCAAGATTTTCTCCACAACGTACTCCAACTCACCCTCAACCAACACCGGAGCAGGAGGCTCAACGGAAGGCACAACCGGTACCTCATACCTGCGCAATAATGACCGATGAAAAACGTTATGAATAGAAAAGGATGCAGGGAGGTCCAAACGGAAGGAAACAGGATTAAGAATCTCCAATATCTTATACGGGCCGATAAACCGAGGCTTAAACTTAGGAGAAGAGACCCTCATAGGGACAAAACGAGAAGACAACCACACCAAATCCCCAACAGAAAGCCGAGGACCAACACGACGGTGGCGGTTGGCAAAAAGCTGAGTCTTCTCCTGGGACAACCTCAAATTGTCCACCACCTGCCCCCAGATCTGATGCAATCTCTCCACCAGAGCATCCACTCCAGGACAATCCGAAGATTCCACCTGACCAGAGGAAAATCGAGGATGAAACCCCGAATTACAGAAAAACGTGGACACCAAAGTGGCAGAGCTGGCCCGATTATTGAGAGCGAACTCCGCCAATGGCAAAAAAGCAACCCAATCATCCTGGTCAGCAGACACAAAACACCTCAGATATGTCTCCAGGGTCTGATTAATCCGCTCGGTCTGGCCATTCGTCTGAGGATGGAAAGCGGACGAAAAAGATAAATCTATGCCCATCCTAGCACAGAATGCCCGCCAAAATCTAGACACGAATTGGGTCCCTCTGTCAGAAACGATATTCTCAGGAATACCATGCAAACGAACAACATTTTGAAAAAACAGAGGAACCAACTCGGAAGAAGAAGGTAACTTGGGCAGAGGAACCAAATGGACCATCTTAGAAAAACGGTCACACACCACCCAGATGACAGACATCTTCTGAGAAACAGGCAGATCTGAAATAAAATCCATCGAGATGTGCGTCCAAGGCCTCTTAGGAATAGGCAAGGGCAACAATAATCCACTAGCCCGAGAACAACAAGGCTTGGCCCGAGCACAAACGTCACAAGACTGCACAAAGCCTCGCACATCTTGTGACAGGGAAGGCCACCAGAAGGACCTTGCCACCAAATCCCTGGTACCAAAAATGCCAGGATGACCTGCCAACGCAGAAGAATGAACCTCAGAGATGACTCTACTGGTCCAATCATCAGGAACAAACAGTTTATCAGGTGGGCAACGATCAGGTCTCTCCGCCTGAAACTCCTGCAAGGCCCGCCGCAGGTCTGGAGAAACGGCTGACAATACCACTCCATCCTTAAGGATACCTGTGGGCTCAGAGTTACCAGGCGAGTCAGGCTCAAAACTCCTAGAAAGGGCATCCGCCTTAACATTCTTAGAACCCGGTAGGTATGACACCACAAAATTAAACCGAGAGAAAAATAATGACCAGCGCGCCTGTCTAGGATTCAGGCGCCTGGCGGTCTCAAGATAAATCAAATTTTTGTGGTCAGTCAATACCACCACCTGATGTCTGGCCCCCTCGAGCCAATGGCGCCACTCCTCAAAAGCCCACTTCATGGCCAAAAGCTCCCGATTCCCAACATCATAATTCCGCTCAGCGGGCGAAAATTTACGGGAAAAGAAGGCACAAGGCCTCATCACGGAGCAGTCAGAACTTTTCTGCGACAACACTGCCCCAGCTCCGATCTCAGAAGCGTCGACCTCAACCTGAAAAGGTAGAGCAACATCAGGCTGACGCAACACAGGGGCAGAGGAAAAACGGCGCTTAAGCTCCCGAAAGGCCTCCACAGCATCAGGGGACCAATCAGCAACATCAGCACCCTTCTTAGTCAAATCGGTCAATGGCTTAGCAATATCCGAAAAACCAGCAATAAATCGACGATAAAAGTTAGCAAAGCCCAAAAATTTCTGAAGACTCTTAAGAGAAGAGGGCTGCGTCCAATCACAAATAGCTTGAACCTTGACAGGATCCATTTCAATGGAAGAGGGGGAAAAAATATATCCCAAAAAGGAAATCCTCTGTACCCCAAAAACACACTTAGAACCCTTCACACACAAAGAATTAGACCGCAAAACCTGAAAAACCCTCCTGACTTGCTGGACATGAGAGTCCCAGTCATCCGAAAAAATCAGAATATCATCCAGATACACAATCATAAATTTATCCAAATAATCGCGAAAAATATCATGCATAAAGGACTGGAAAACTGACGGAGCATTAGAAAGACCAAAAGGCATCACTAAATACTCAAAGTGGCCCTCGGGCGTATTAAATGCGGTTTTCCACTCATCCCCCTGCCTGATTCGCACCAAATTATACGCCCCACGAAGGTCAATCTTAGAGAACCACTTGGCCCCCTTTATGCGAGCAAACAAATCAGTCAGCAACGGCAATGGGTATTGATATTTAACAGTGATTTTATTCAAAAGCCGATAATCAATACATGGTCTCAAAGAGCCGTCTTTTTTTGACACAAAGAAAAAACCGGCTCCTAAGGGAGATGACGATGGACGAATATGTCCCTTTTCCAAGGACTCCTTTATATATTCTCGCATAGCAGCATGTTCAGGCACAGACAGATTAAATAAACGACCCTTTGGGTATTTACTACCCGGGATTAAATCTATGGCACAATCGCACTCTCGGTGCGGAGGTAACGAACCAAGCTTGGATTCTTCAAAGACGTCACGATAGTCAGACAGGAACTCAGGAATTTCAGAGGGAATGGATGATGAAATGGAAACCACAGGTACATCCCCATGAGCCCCCTTACATCCCCAGCTCAACACAGACATAGCTCTCCAGTCGAGGACTGGGTTGTGAGATTGCAGCCAAGGCAATCCTAGCACCAAATCATCATGTAGATTATACAGCACCAGAAAGCGAATAATCTCCTGGTGATCCGGATTAATACGCATAGTTACTTGTGTCCAGTATTGTGGTTTATTATTAGCCAATGGGGTGGAGTCAATCCCCTTCAGAGGAATAGAAGTCTCCAAAGGCTCTAAATCATACCCACAGCGTTTGGCAAAGGACCAATCCATAAGACTCAAAGCGGCGCCAGAGTCGACATAGGCGTCCGTGGTAATAGATGACAAAGAGCAAATCAGGGTCACAGATAGAATAAATTTAGACGGTAAGGTGCAAATGGAAACAGATTTACCAAGCTTTTTAGTGCGCTTAGAGCATGCTGATATAACATGAGTAGAATCACCACAATAGAAACACAACCCATTTATCCGTCTAAAATTCTGCCGCTCGCTTCGGGACAGAATTCTATCACACTGCATACTCTCTGGCGACTTCTCAGTGGACACCGCCAGATGGTGCACTGGTTTGCGCTCCCGCAAACGCCTATCGATCTGAATAGCCATTGTCATGGACTCATTCAGACCCGCAGGCACAGGGAACCCCACCATAACATCCTTAATGGCATCAGAGAGACCCTCTCTGAAAGTCGCCGCCAGGGCGCACTCATTCCACTGAGTAAGCACAGACCATTTACGGAATCTTTGGCAGTAAATTTCCGCTTCATCTTGCCCCTGAGATAGGGACATCAAAGTTTTTTCTGCCTGAAGCTCCAAATGAGGTTCGTCATAAAGCAACCCCAAGGCCAGAAAAAACGCATCCACATTGAGCAACGCAGGATCCCCTGGTGTCAATGAAAAAGCCCAGTCTTGAGGGTCGCCCCGGAGCAAGGAAATCACAATCCTGACCTGCTGTGCAGGGTCTCCGGCAGAGCGAGATTTCAGAGACAAAAATAATTTGCAATTATTTCGAAAATTCTGAAACCCGGATCTATTCCCCGAGAAAAATTCCGGCAAAGGAATTCTCGGCTCAGATACAGGTGCATGACAAACAAAATCTTGCAAATTTTGTACCTTCGTGGCGAGATTATTCAAACCTGCAGTTACACTCTGAAGATCCATTACAAACAGGTGGACACAGAGCCATTCAAGGGTTAAGAGGAGGTAAGAAGCAGCTAGACAGCAATTAAGGGCTAGGCAGCCAAACTCTGAGGGGAAAAAAAAAAAATTTCCCTTCAACACTTCTTTTTCTCCTGCTTCAGCCCAAACAATTAACACTTTGCTGGCCGGTCAAACTGTCATGATCTCAATGGCAAGAGAACATAGCATAAGCATATATAGGAACTAGCTCTTGGAAGATGGGAACTGAGCTGACCATGAACTAAACCTAACGCACAACTAGCAGTGGCCGGGTAGCATGCCTACGTTGATTCTAGATGCCCAGCCCAGCCGGAGGACTAAATAAAGCTAGCAGAGGAAAATATTAGTCCTAGCTCACCTCTAGAGAAATACCCCGAAAGGAGACAGAGGCCCCCCACATGTATTGGCGGTGAGTTGAGATGAAATAACAAACGTAGTATGAAAATAGGTTTAGCAAATTTGAGGTCCACTTACTACATAGCAGAAGACAGAAAGGACACTTTCATGGTCAGCTGAAAACCCTATCAAAAAACACCATCCAGAAATTACTTTAAAACTCTGGCATTAACTCATAACACCAGAGTGGCAATTCCCGTTCACAAGAGCTTTCCAGACACAGTAACGAAACTACAGCTGTGAACTGGAACAAAATGCAAAAACAAACATGGACAAGAGTCCAACTTATCTAGTAGTTGTCTAGGAGCAGGAACAAGCACAGAGAGGCTTCTGATAACATTGTTGACCGGCAAGCAACTAACAGAGCAGCAAGGTTATATAGCGACTCCCACATCTTGATGGGAACAGGTGAACAGAGAAGATGAAGACACCAGTTCAATTCCACCAGTAACCACCGGGGGAGCCCAGAATCCAAATTCACAACACAGGCCCCCCCGCCTGCTCAGGGGCCCCATAGGAGCAGAGCAGGGAGATCGATTCTCCCTGCTCTGCCGCAGAATGTAATGGCGAGCTGCGCGTGTGATACAGTTACAGTAGCTTATTTCCAGGTGGGCCCCCTCTGAGCACCGGGCCCGGGGTGATGGCCCCCTCTGCCCCCCTGGTAGCTACACTACTGATGTATATATATATATATATATATATATATATATATATATATATATAAATGACAAAGTGTGTTTTCTCCTCTGCCTGAGTTATCCTTCATTTTCTTTGGCTCAAAAAAATGCATTACAGACCACGAAATGGGATATCGAAGAGGGAAGGCTGCCAATTACCATATGGTTTTTTTGCATTGTCCTGTGTGAAGGTGAGAGTTTAACCTCTATTAGATCATGACTGTTCTCCTGTTTAGAGGTGTAGCCCGATGAAATATGTTCCTTTATTCTTTTTCCTTGCAAGTACCATAATGCCATCTTCTTATGGTGCTTTGCATTATATAAAAGTTTGGTAAATGGAGTTTGGTAAGTTTGGTAAGAAGACAAGCAAAATTACAATTTACATTAATTTCTGAAAGATTTACCGTATTTTTCGGAATATAAGACGCACTTTTCCCCGCAAATTTGGGGGGGAAATCCTGGTGCATCTTATAATGTGGATATACCTTACCGGCCGCGGTGGAGCAGAGTCCCAGGGTCGCTGCTTGTGGAGGCAAGAGTGAAGTATTGCTGCAGGTTGCAGGCTTGGATAAGGGTGTGTTCGGATGTGCGGCGCTGGGCTGCGGGTATTCAGTGCTGCGGGGGCTCTGCCGACATCTTGTGAAAGCCCAGAGCCCCTGCAGTTACATGGTTTCCTATGCGGTGTGGACTCTGGGAAAATGGCTGCCAGGGGCGGCACATATACATATGGAGATCTCGGCACCAAGATCTCTGGAGATAAGATCTCAGTGCTGAGATTATACCTATGAAACACAATGGGTAGCTAACAAATATGTAGATTGCAGATGCAGTTGCAGTGGCAGAAGTCGCGTGGTAGAAAAATTGACTGGATCAGGAAAGATGTCTGACAGAGAGATGCACAACTGAGTGTGAGCCATCGGCTGTGGCAACAATAGAACTGTGTATAAATCAGACAACAGATTGTCATGCAGATGCTGCAGAAGATTTAATTATTGGCATCTGCCATAGGTCAATGACAGTAAGCACTGATCTATGACTGATTAATTTTGACATATGGAAGAATTTCCACATTTGCAGCAGATAACCTGGTCCACTTTAGTGTGACAAAGCTCCCGGCCACTCTGAATCCCTTCTCTGTGCATTAGAGGTTGGACATGACAATACGCCCATAAAAAAACAGCTAGTTCATGCCACTGGTTCGATTTCCTGCCCCAGAAGTGAATGGTATCTGCCAGAGAAAGTACACAGTGTTGCTTTAACTTAACCTAGCTGTACAAATGGTGCAATTCTATTTGCTTATGTGCATCAGGTTGGTACAGCAGCAGATACAATATTTTCTCAATCATATTACACATGGTCAAAATTGTTGATACCCGTTTAATGACAGAAAAACCCACAATGGTCACAGAAATAACTTTAATCTAACAAAAGTAATAATACATTAAAAATCTAACAAATGAAAGTCATACATTGCTTTTCAACCATGCTTCCACAGAATTTAAAAAAATATAAAACTGATGAAGTAGGCCTGGACAGAAATGATGGTACCCTTAATCCATTATCTACCAATGTTCTTTTTTGGGGAAGCCTAATCTTTAGCTTCTAGCAACTAAGATTTTATAATTTTTATAATTAGGTCCAATTTTTTGTGTTGTGTTTGTAAAATGAATGTTTACAAAATAGGAAATCATGTCATTGTTATTTTTAATTGAATATTGGGACACCATTTCTGAAAAATCCGTACCTGAAAAAATTTTGCAAATTATGTCTCTGATTCATTAGGACCCAAATCATTAAAATCTGGCATAAAAAAATAAAAAAAATGAAAATTGCTAATTTGGCAAGTAATGGGTTAAGTTAATATTTTGTTGCACAACCTTTTGAGGCAATCACTGCAATCAAATGATTCCTGTAACAGTCAATGAGACTTCTGCACCTCTCGACTGGTATTTTGGCCCACTCCTCAAGAGCAAACTGCTCCAGTCATCTAGTGTGTCAAGGTTGCCTTTACCAGACAGCATGTTTCAGCTCTTTCCAAAGATGCTCAATAGGATTTAGGTCAGGGCTCATAGAAGGCCACTTCAGAATAGTCTAATGTTTTCCTCTTAGCCATTCTTGGGTGTTTTTAGCTGAGTGTTTTGGGTCATTATCCTGTTGCAAGACCCATGACCTGCGACTGAGACCAAGTTTTCTGACACTGGGCAGCACATTTCTCTCTAGAATCCCTTGATAGTCTTGAGATGTCATCGTACCTTGCACAGATTCTTGACACCCTGTGCTAGATGCAGCAAAGCAGCCCCAAAACATAACAGAGCCTCCTCCATGTTTCACAATAGGGACAGTGTTCTTTTCTTGATATTCTTCATTTTCCGCCTGTGAACATAGAGCTGAAGTGCCTTACCAAAAAGTTCCATTTTTGTTTCATCCGTCCATAGCACATTCCCCCAGAAGCTTTGTGGTTTGTCAACATGAAGTTTGGTAAAATCCAATCTGGCTTTTTTAGGACTTTTTTTCAACAATGGTATCCTCCTTGATCATCTCTCATGAAGTCCACTTTGGCTCAGGCAATGACGGAAGGTGTGATCTGACACTGATGTTCCTTGAGCTTGAAGTTCACCTTTAATTTGTTCAGATGTTTTTCTGAGTTCTTTTGTTACCCTTCGTATTATCCGTCTCTTTGATTTGTCATCAATTTTCCTCCTGCGGCCATGTCCAGGGAGGTTGTCTACAGTCCCATGGATCTTAAATTTCTGAATAATATGTGCAACTTTAGTCACAGGAATATCAAGCTGCTTGGAGATGGTCTTATAACTTTTGCCTTTAACATGTTTGTCTATAATTTTCTTTCTAATCTCCTGAGACAACTCTTTCCTTCACTTCCTCTGGTCCATGTTGAGTGTGATACACAGCATGTCACCAAACAGCACAGTGAGTATCTGTAGCCCTAAATACAGGCCACTCACCGATTCCAAGATTGTTAACACCTGTGATGCTAATTAGTGGACACACCTTGATTTAACATGTCCCTTTTGTCACATTATTTTCAGGGGTATCATCATTTCTGTCCAGGCCTATTTCATGAGTTTTTTCATGAGTTTTATTTTATTTTTTTATTCTGCGGAAGCATGGTTGAAAAGCAATGTCTGACTTTCGTTTGTTTATTTTCATAGATTTTTAATTTATTATTAGTTTTGTCAGATTCAAGTTATTTCTGTTAACATTGTGGGTTTTTCTGTCATTGAATGTGGGGTACCAACAATTTTGATCACGTGTATACGTATATACATTGTATGCGCTGCTCTTGCTTTGTTTTGTTTTTGTTTTTATGTAGGCATAGTGCTGATGCTTGTGGCAAGAGCTATCCTAAAAAATAATTCATAATTTTGTGAAAAATAAACAGTTTTGTTAAAAAAATTGTATTACAGAATTCTGAGAATTTTGGTTTGATATTTTATAACAATATTGCCCTATTTTCCCATTTCCTACATACACACAGGAAAGAGGGGACTCTGCAGGAAGCAGAAAGGGTTCTCCAGGTCAGACAGGCAGTTGGCAGCTTTGTGAAAGATTCATTGAGCAGGGAACATAGCTTATCCTGATATGATAAAGAAAGTGAGTGTTATTAGACATTTTGAAAATTTGATAACTAAAAAAATAAATGTTAGTTTTGAAAAAAAATTAGCATTTTATGCCACAATCTGGCAGAGATGACTTTTCTTAAATAAAGTAATGGCAGTTAGGTGTTTTCCATTGAGGCTGAGCAATTTTGTCACAAATCCAGTACTATCAACATGGTTTGGCATTATTTGTGGTGAACGTCAACATGTGGAATACAGTTTCACACAAATTGACAACTAAATGCATGTTTCTTTGGCATACAAAAGGAGAAAGAGTATGGAAATAAGTAGATGAGCATGATGATGAGGCTGATAACAATTACAAAACTCTATTTGTGAGTGTAAACTGGTTCTCAAAAAGATGATCCTTAGGAGAAGGTTAGTTTGCTTTCTGCACATGAGCAGGAGATTATTATTATTTATTTTTAGTGCACCATTAATTCCGTGGTGCTGTACATGAGAAGGAGTTGTATACAAAACACAAATAGAAATTACAAAGAACAAACTAATAGTAACAGACGGGTACAGAGGGGGACAGGACCCTAACCTTGTGGGTTTTTATTCTACAGGACATATAGTTTCATGTGCTGATGGATTGTCATATTTCTTAGTGGATATGTGTCAGGGTGTATACATCTTGCTTTTCACCAGTGTAACCTGCACACTACAATAGATGCAATAAAATAAATAAATACAAATTGGTTCACCAGATATTAATTCTCTCGCCCAAGATACCTGTCATGGCTCGGTTTGGAGAATTTATCTGGTGACACGTTGCTCCATGGTCGGTTTCTATGCCTGTTGAGGTATTGCTCTTTACCTTCCCTGTCCAAATGATTGTTCTTTTGTCCTTTGTTCTCCATTATTTTTTTGCTCCTTTCCAGGTGTTTTCCATTTTCCTATTTTGGTTTGCTCTATCATGTTTTTGGTGTGGGTTTATGTAATATCCCTTCTCCGTACTTCCTTGCTGGCTATATCTCCAATCCATGTACATTTATGAGTTCCAGCTCTTCATCTTAGGATTTTATCTTGCACGGTAAACTCCAGTTGTATTCTTGCAGTAAGTTGATTTGCTTTCCGTCCTAATACCTTGTCCTTTAATCAGTGTTAGGTTCTTGGGAAGCCTTACTTATTCCTTTTACTTTAGGTAGTACTTAACCTTCACTCATTCACCTTATGTGAATGTGTCTTAATTGCTCACCTTGGGTTCTCATATCTCTCCTCACACTTTCCTTTTCCTTTGTTGGTAGTGTGTTGCGGACTCCCCTCTGGCTGGTTCCTTAGGAGGTACGAGAAACCCTTAATGGCCTTATAGGGAGGCAGGTCCGAGGTGGTGTTTTTTAGTTGTGCGGCTAGGGCCTTTCTAGTCTGTACAAGAACCACTTTGGTGTAGGTGCGACGTCACCCTGGTCTGAGTGTGAACACGTTCATAATATGATAGCCACACTATTAATGCATTCTGAGGCGTCAGCATGGATATTGTAAAATGCCTTGGTCGCACAACTGCAGTCTTTAACCCTGGAGGTTGGGGATATCAAGTGACAACAACAGCATGCAAATTCTGCTGTTCTGAAGAACTCAGGTCTACAGAGCATTACAGTTGAGCCCCAAGTAAAGTTGCTGGATTGATTAGACAGGGACAAAAGTAAGGGTATGTGCACACGCTGCGGATTACTCTGCCGATTTTTCAGGACTGATTTTGGTAAATCCGCAGGTAAACTGCACTGCTGATTTCCTGCAGAATTACAGCGGATTTACCTCAATTTTTTGTGGATTTTGTGCGGATTCCACCTGCGATTTTACACCTGCTGATTCCTATTATGGAGCAGGTGTAAACCGCTGTGAAATCTGCACAAAGAATTCACATGCTGCGGAATAAAAAACGCTACGTTTCCGCGCGTTTTTTGCCTCAGCATGTGCACTGCGGATTTTGTTTTCCATAGGTTTACATGGTACTGTAAACTCATGGAAAACTGCTGTAAATCCGCAGCAAAATCCGCAACGTGTGCACATACGCTTAGTTTTCTGGTTTTTTCTGCCTTGTGTAAATTATATTTTCGCCTACATTCTGTATGCGATGAGTCTGAGATTCAACAACTAGACATTGTTTTGTGTTTACTCCATGGAGATCCAAAGGATTGGGCATTATTTTTGCCGGAGGATTGCCCTGTGTTTCCCTCTGTAGAGATTTTTTTTGGCTCTTGGTATTTATGATGACCCTTACAAAGTCGCTGTATCTGAAACCAATATCCGTAAGTTGGATCATGGAGGCCGTAAAGCTGAGAAATACTGTTCAGAGTTTAGACGCTGGGCAGTAGAGACCTACTAGAATGACCCTGCTCTTCGGAGTCAATTCTGATACAGACTTTCGGATCAGATTATGTGAATGCTGGTCTACAGTTCCTGGCCGCAGTCCATGGAGAATGCTATGACACTTACTGTTAGTTTAGATAAATGACTAAGAGATAATAGCATTTCAGTAGCATCTTCCTCACTGTCAGAAGAAATTTGTGAATCTATCAAAATTGGTTCTTGCAGAAACCATAGAACTGGTACAGAACTTGGAGCATCAGCTCAGTTTTGTTTATACTGTGGTTGTTCAGGTCACGTTGTGGTTCAATATTTCAAATATAAAAATGAATTTCTGAAATAAAGAAAAAAAGAGACTTTGAAATGTAAAGATGTAAGTTCCAAGAATCTGAGATTGTCTCTTGTTCAGACATCTAGGTTTTTCTTACAGGAGTCCCTGGACACTAAGTCCGGTTTTATATTTATGATTGCATTTGTGGATTTAGATTCTGTCTTGAATCTAATTGATTCATAATTTTGCTATAAACAGTGGGTATAATGTATCTACTCTTAGCCTTCTCATTCAAGAAGTCATATTACTATGAAGGTTAAGGATGTATGTATGAAAGTTCGAGTGTTACATTTGAAATCCATTTCATTCGTGGTTTTTCCTTTTCCACCTGCAAAGTTAGTGTTAAGCCTGCCATAGTTAATTAAGCACAAACCTGTAATCAAGTGAGAGACTGAAGAGATCAGGTCATGGGGTGACTCCTGGTTTTCTGCATGTCTGTTGAGGTATTTGCCTTCTGTAAAAACTCACCTTCCAGAATTCATTCAGGACTTCTGTGATATTTTTTCTGAAGCTGAGTTTGATGTTCTTCCGCCACATAGGTCAGCCACTTGGGTCCAGCCAATAAACATGAAAGGGTTGCAGAGATTTCTTGGCTTTGCAAATTTATATCTGAAGTTCATTGACAACTTTTGTTCCTAGCCAAGCCTTTAACGAAAATGACCAAGAAGGGAACAGAATTTTCTTCTTGGTCAGTCAAGGAGGTAAATGCTTTTTCTGCTCTCAAGACAGCTTTTTCTAAGGCCCCTGTTCGCACCCAACTTGAGGTCAATCTGCCTTTCTTTGTTAAGGTAGATGCTTCCGCTATTGGGATGGGAGTTAATCTTTCACAGAAAAAAGTGAGTATCTTCATCCTTATGCTTTTTTTCCCAGAAGTTCTCTCAAGCTGAGTTTAATTATGATGTAGATGATGAAGAGCGTCTGGTGGTTAAAAGAGCCTTTGATGAATGGAGACATTGGATGAAAGGGTGTTTTTATTGATCATAAGAACATGTTGTATATTAATGCTACTAAGTTCTTAAACACCAGACAGGCTCGGTGGACGCTTTCTTGTGCTTGTTTTGATTTTGTTGTTACTTATATCCCCAGAGCTAAGAATGTCAAGGCTTAGGCTATGTCCCATAGCTTTGTCCCAGATTTGAAGGATGAAAAACCTGTCAATATTCTTAGTTAATGGATGGTGGTTGGTGCCCTGGAGGTAGATCACAGGCAGCGCATTCAGTATGCTCAAGACAGTGTGCCAGAAGGTTTACCTGTGAACATACTTTATATACTGTCCTTTTTATGATCTTATTAATTGAATACATGATTATTTTTAGCTGGGCATCTGGGTTCGTCTACAACTTTGAGATCTATTTCTAGGTGCTTTTGGTGGCAGAGTGCTTGAAGGGATATTAAAGAGTATGTCCATTAATGCCAGAGCTATAGAATTTCCTCAAGCACCAGCAGGTTATCTCTTGCCAAATGATGTTCCATTACAGCCTTAGACCCACTGATCCACAGATTTGCCTAACTCTGGCAGTAATACAGTCATGTGGTTGGTGGTGGACTGTTTTAGCAAACTAGTTCATTTGGTTTCACTTCAAAAGTTGACAATTTCTAAGAGCTTAGTAACTTTGTTCATTTCTCATATTTTTAAATTGCTTGGTGTTAGCAAAAACATAATTTCAGATAGAGGGGTTCAAATTCTGGCTAGCTATTGCCATAGTTTTTTCTCCAGATTGAGTATCATGTTGTAATTTTCCTCAGGTTATCATCACGAGACTAATGGACAAACTGAAAGGATGAACCTAGAAGTGGAGCAGGAATTAAGATGCTTTGTTTCTTCTAATCAGGAAGACATGGTGGAATTTTTGTCTCTTGCCGAGTTTGCTCTGAATAACTGTACCTCTATGGCTACTGGGACCTCACTTTTTTTGCTGCAGGGGTTTTCATACAGTATTTGGGAACTTTTCTGAGTTACAGAGCTCTATGCTAGAGGAGGAGAGATCTAGTTCCCCTTTAATGAAAATGTGGAAGGAGGTCGAAATGGGTCTTTTGGTAGCTAGCGACCGGGTCAAAAGAGGTGCAGGTGCAGGAAAGTTTCCGTCTCTAGGGTAGGGGACTTTGTGTAGTTGTCCTCAAAAAATCTACGCTTAAAGGTCACGTCTAGGAAGTTTGCCTTTAAATTTGTAGTGCCTTATAAAAATATTAAAATTTTAAATCCTGTGACAGTTAAGTTGCAATTCCCTGTTGCCTGGAAGATCAATAATTCTTTCCATTCTTCCCTTTTAACATGATTTGAGGGGACACCTGTTCCTCAAGACATAATTGAGGAGGATTTGAAGGAGAACTGGTAATATGAGGCTGAGTAATTTGTTGGCGTCAGGTGGGTCAGGCGCCATCTATAGTATCTCGTAAAGTGGAAATATTATGGTCCTGACGATAACTCTTGGGTTGACTCAGAGGATTTTCATGCAGATTGGCTGGTGAGTAGTGTTGAGCGATACCGTCCGATACTTGAAAGTATCGGTATCGGAAAGTATCGGCCGATACCGGCAAAGTATCGGATCCAATCCGATACCGATACCCGATACCAATACAAGTCAATGGGACTCAAGTATCGGACGGTATTCCTGATGGTTCCCAGGGTCTGAAGGAGAGGAAACTCTCCTTCAGGCCCTGGGATCCATATAAATGTGTAAAAGAAAGAATTAAAATAAAAAATATCGCTATACTCACCCTCCGACGCAGCCTGGACCTCAGCGAGGGAACCGGCAGCGTTGTTTGTTTAAAATTCGCGCTTTTACTTGGTTACGTGAAGTCCCGGCTTGTGATTGGTCAGGGCGGCCATGTTGCCGGGACGCGGACCAATCACAGCAAGCCGTGACGAAATTACGTCACGGCTTGCTGTGATTGGTCCGCGTCCCGGCAACATGGCCGCCATTAACCAATCACAAGCCGGGACGTCACGGGAGGCTGGACACGCGCCCATTTTAAAAAGCGCGCGTGTCCAGCCTCCCGTGACGTCCCGGCTTGTGATTGGTTGCGCCGCGGTCAACCAATCACAAGCCGGGAGGCTGGACACGCGCGCATTTTAAAATTTTAAAATTTTAAAATGCGCGCATGTCCAGCCTCCCGGCTTGTGATTGGTTGACCGCGGCGCAACCAATCACAAGCCGGGACGTCACGGGAGGCTGGACACGCGCCCATTTTAAAATGCGCGCGTGTCCAGCCTCCCGTGACGTCACGGCTTGTGATTGGTTGCGTCTCCCATGTGACTGCGACGCAACCAATCACAAAGCCGGGACGTAATTTTAAAATCCTTAAGGACCTGAAATTACGTCACGGCTTGCTGTGATTGGTTGCGTCGCCCATGTGACTGCGACGCAACCAATCACAACGCCGGAACGTAATTTTAAAATCCTGAAGGACCTGAAATTACGTCACGGCTTGCTGTGATTGGTTGCATCCCGGTCACATGGGCGGCACGCAACCAATCACAAGCCGGGACTTCACGTAAAGGAAAGAAAAGCGCGAATTTTAAACAAAGAACGCTGCCGCTTCCCGCGCTGAGGTTCAGGCTGCGTCGGAGAGGTGAGTATAGCAATATTTTTTATTTTAATTCTCTCTTTTACACATTTTTACATTAATGTTGTTTCGATACCGATACCCGATATCACAAAAATATCGGATCTCGGTATCGGAATTCCGATACAGCAAGTATCGGCCGATACCCGATACTTGCAGTATCGGAATGCTCAACACTACTGGTGAGGGAATTCTATCAGCGATGTTGGATAATCAGGTTTCTGAGGGTACAGTGGCCCCTTGTAGAAGGGGGGTATTTTCATGGCTCAGTTTGGGGATTTGTTCTGGTGACCTTTTGCTTAGTGGTCGGTTCTTCTGAATGTTGAGCTATTGCTCTGTTCCTTTCCTGTCCGAATGCCGATTGTTCTTTTATTCTTATTCTACCTTCTTGGTTTGCTCCCTTCTAGGTGCTATACATCTTCCCATTTTGGTTTGGCCTATAATGTTCTAGGTGCGGCTTTATATACAGGGTGGGACATTTACATGGATACACCTAAATAAAATGGGAATGGTTAGTGATATCAACTTCCTGTTTGTGGCACATTAGTATATGGGAAGGGGAAAACTTTTCTAGATGGATGGTGACCATGGCGGCCATTTTGAAGTTGGCCATTTTGAATTCAACTTTATTTATTTCAATGGGAAGAGGGTCATGTGACACATGAAACTTATTGAGAATTTAACAATAAAAACAGTGGTGTGCTTTGTTTTAATGTAACTTTATTATTTCATGAGTTATTTACAAGTTTATGACCACTTATAAAATGTGTTCAAAGTGCTGCCCATTGTGTTGAATTGTCAAAGCGACCCTCTTCTCCCACTCTTGACACACTGATAGCAACACCGCAGAAGAAATGATAGCACAGGCTTCCAGTATCTGTTCTTTCAGATGCTGCATATCTTGTATCTTCATAGCATAGACAATTGCCTTCAGATGACCCCAAAGATAAAAGTCTAATGGGTCAGATCGGGAGACGTTGGTGGCCATTCAACTGGCACAGGACGATCAATCCACTTTCAGGAAACTGTTCATGTAGGAATGCTCGGACCCAGGGTTCTCCGGTGGCCCCAGGCTCTGACACCTGCTGGCATACAGTGCCAGCAGTGCCTAGAGCCCCTGCTGCTCCAAGGGCCCCCAGCAAGTGGGGTGTCGCTAATAGCACACACCACGCAGCTGCTATGGGGCCCCCAGTACCGGCAGAGAAGCAGCGGGTGACAGGAAGCCTAAGCCTGTCCCCGCTGCTAAAGTAAAATTAATATTCACGCTTCCCCATGCCCCCATGGACGTGAAGAGGAGTGAATTCATTTCACTATAATAGCGGGCAGCGTTAACCACAAATTGCGGCTAAACACTGCCCGCTATCAGAGCCCGTAGACCAGGGCCCCCCGCCGCTCCCTCAGGGGCCCCCAGCTCACATGGTCACTATGGGGCCGTAAGCCAGGGGTCCTGGCACCAATGCCCCCCCCAACGCTCGTTAATGGGGAGAGAGCGTCAGATGCTCCCTCTCCCATGATTCCCCTCACCGCTGACACACAGCAGGTGCATGATGACGTCACTTCATCGCACACCTGCTGTGTGTGAGGCCGACAGCAGCGCAGCTCCTGACATCGGAGCAGAACCGCTGCTGGAGTCAGTGTGGGAGCGAGGAGGAGAGGTGATAAACTATGGGGAGGGTGAGCTGCATGATACCCTATGGGGGGAATGAGCTGCATGATGCCCTATGGGGGGAGTGAGCTGCATGATGCCCTATGGGGGAGTGAGCTGCATGATGCCCTATGGGGAGGGTGAGCTGCTTGATACCCTATGGGGAGGGTGAGCTTCATGATACCCTATGGGGGAAAGAGCTGCATGATGCCCTATGGGGGAGAGAGCTGCTTGATGCCCTATGGGGGGAGTGAGCTGCATGATGCACTATGGGGGGAGTGAGCTGCATGATACCCTATGAGAGGGGGCAGCATGATAACCTATGAGGGTGCTACATTATATTCCATGAAGGGGCTGCATTATACCTTGTGAGGGGGGTTGCACTATACTCTAAGGGGGCTACATTATACCCTATGGGGGCTGCATTATATTCTGTGAGGGGGATACATTGTACCCTATGAGGGGGCTACTTTATTTTCTTTGAGGGGGCGACCCCAACCCCTGCAACATAATTAAGATGTGTACTACCTTATATCATGGCAAACCAATTTCCCCATGCGAAATAAATGAGGAAAAACGAGGCTTTAGCAAACTACACCATATAAATAAAATATATAATTTTATTAACAAATGATTAAAACAATATTTACAACAAGAAAAACCTCTTCATAAAATAGCTGGGAACAACATCTCAGCAGGAGAAATGCAAAAATGGCAATAAAATATAATATATGAAGGCTACCGGTACCAATATGCACACCAACTGCACTAATCTGGTATAAATCCTAAAGAATTAGGAGATACAGTAAATCATAAAAAGAATTTTATGGAAACAAAATTCCTATAATATCTGTAGCTATATAGATCCATTAATACACTCCTAATGCTAATATAGAGCTGAAATAAGGTGCATCGTGCTATAAAAATTGGACCATGCCCATAAATAATGCCAAAAGAATCAAACTTATATCAGTGTAAACGCCAAGCAGAGAGTGCTCCACAGCAACCCCGACAGTGCCGTTTCGCCTGACTGGCTTCCTCACATAAGGGGCGTAAGTCGCACAATTGGTGGTCTTGTATTTATTTCTATGTAGCTATATAGTGGGCCCCAAATAATTTTCTCTGGTGGGCCCAAGGTGCTCCAGTCCGACTTTGCTCGGACCTGACACCCATAATGTGGTGGTGCACCATCTTACTGGAAAAACTCAGGGAACGTGCCATCTTTAGTGCTTAACTGAACAGTTTCCTCAATTTACTGTAATAATTTGTTTGCAAATTTTGAATTAAAGCTGATTAAAGGGAATGTGTCAGACAACTTTTGCTATGTAATCTAAGAGTAGCAAGACGTTGGGGCTGAGAGCCTGACTCCAACGATATGTCACTTACTGGCAATGGGCTGTGTGTTGTTTCAATAAAACCAGTGCTTTGTCAGCAGAATATTATTTGTACAGGACTGGCTGCCTTGTGCAACCATGCACCAACCCCTGATTAGCAGCTTGAAGTCAATGTACAGTGTACAAAGAAAGCTGCCATTCATTGGGTGTGCACAGGGTTATATAGGGCTCAGCATTCTGAGCACTGCTAGATCTGCAGCACAGAAACTACACTATGTTCCAAATTATTATGCAAATGACATTTTTCTCTGATTTTCCTAAATGGTTGGTGCAAATGACAGTCAGTTTAATAAAATTCACTACCCGTTCACAATTCTTGCATCCATTGAACTTGTGAGTTTTTGGATAGTTTCTGCTTGTATTTCTTTGCATGAAGTCAGAATAGCCTCCCAGAGCTGCTGTTTTGATGTGAACTTCCTCCCACCCTCATAGATCTTTTGCTTGATGATACTCCAAAGGTTCTCTATAGGGTTGAGGTCAGGGGAAGATGGTGGCCACACCATGAGTTTATCTTCTTTTATGCCCATAGCAGCCAATGACTCAGAGCATTTCTTTGCAGCATGAGATGGTGCATTGTCATGCATGAAGATGATTTTGCTCCTGAAGGCACATTTCTGCTTTTTATACCATGGAGGAAAGTTGTCAGAACTCTATATACTTTGCAGAGGTCATTTTCACACCTTCAGGAACCTTAAAGGGCCCTACCAGCTGTTTCTCCATGATTCCGGCCAAAAACATGACTCCTCCACCTCCTTGCTGTTGTTGCAGCCTTGTTGGGACATGGTGGCCATACAACAACCATCCACTACTCCATCCATTTGGACCATCCAGGGTTGCTCAACACTTATCAGTAAACAAGAATGTTTGGAAATTAGTCTTCATGTATGTGTGGGCCCAATGCAACCATTTCTGCTTGTGAACACTGTTTAAGGGTGGCCGAATAGTAGGTTTATGCACCACAGCAAGCCTTTGAAGGAGCCTACACCTTGAGGTTCGAGGGACTCCAGAGGCACCAGCAGCTTCAAATAACTGTTTGCTGCTTTGTAATGGCTTTTTAGCAGCTGCTCTCTTAATCCGATTACCTTGCCTGGCAGAAATCTTCCTCATTATGCCTTTATCAGCACAAACACATCTGTGCTCAGATACAGCCACAATACAATGATCACGCTTAAGTTTTCGGGAAATTTCTAATGTTTTCATCCCTTCACCAAGGCATTGCACTATTTGATGCTTTTCAGCAGCAGAGAGATCCTTTTTCTTTCCCATGTTACTTGAAAACTGTGACCTGCTTAATAATGTGGAACATCATTTTTAAGTAGTTTTCCTTTAATTAGAATCACCTGGAAAACTAATTATTCCATGTGTTTAAGATTGATTTCAGTGATCCATTGAGCCCTGAGACACAATACCATCTACGAGTTTATTTGAAAAACAAAACAATTAAATCTTTATCACACTTAAATCCAACTTGCATAATAATTTGGAACACAGTGTAGAGATTGTATGAAAATTACAACATGTAGACCAGCAAGTGACACATGGATGAAATCAGAGTCTCAGACCCTTTATCATGGTGCTCTCAGACTGCATAGTAAAAACCTGTTGACAGATTGCCTGCCCAAAAAGGACAAAGTAAAATGTCAAGAGGTAGTAACAATGCCTGAAAAATGGTTGTTTGGTTACATGTTGTGAGAATGCTAGAAGATCTCCAAGGGTGAACCCGCTGGGCCGCGACAGCGAACCTACCCAGAGCGAGTAGACCCAGAGACCCACCCCCTATACAGGGAGCGTTTGGGGCAGGCTCAAGGGAGACTACTGCCGCGGTAGCTGGCACCTAAAGAATAGGACAGGAAGGGGGTGACTAGGCTGGAGAGCAAGAAAACAGACAGAACAGGGAAGAAGGTAAACGATGGCAGGAACAAAAGGAGAAGGGACACCTGGACGGGAATGGAATACAGATGGTAGACTGGGGAGACAAAGGCAAGGCAGCGGAGATGGACCAGAGGCACAGGAGGAGCGGAGCTGTAAGGGAAACAAAGGGAAGGGGTCAGATATGAGTAACCAGATATGGAGGCACACAAAGGGTAGTAAGACACAGGAGCGGACGGGAGGACGGGATGTCCGGAGGACGAGGGGCCAGAATCACAAGTAGTACACAAATGATCCACAGGCACTGCTGGGAGGAAGAGGCAGGCAGATAAGAAAGGCAGTGACAAACCTTCCAGTTCAGAGTCCTCCAGGAGCACAGAGCGGAGAAGCAAGAGCGGCCAGGATCAGTGGGAAACAAGAGCGCGCGAGCCGCAGAACCCTGCGCGCACATGCGCCCGAGAAGAAGGAAGAACCAGCCGTGCAAGAGAGGAAACCCGGGGACGAGCAGGGACGCGTCGAAATGCCGCAGAGTGGTGAGTATCATAAGTTACCAGCGGCGAGGTGAGCGGGAGCGTGACACATGTATGGAAAAGAACTTGTGGTAATGACAGCAGTTGTAACCTAACCTTATTTTTTTTATAGATTTTGGTCATTATTGCATGTACACCAGTTATTTGGCATGACTACCTTTCAATCAGACACAATTTATGCCTTTTTGCAAATTGTCTTTTGTGGTTTAGTTAGTTGTCAGATTTTTAAGTCATGTGGCTTTTCCAGATGTTTTGACTCATTAATGAAATGCAACTTTTAAAAAAAGTTGCAAAATTTGTCGCAACTCTGATCCATTTACCCCCTGAAGTGATTTTATCTATGCCAGTTATTTTGGCTCATTTTTTGCAACATTTTGAAAAATGGTATTTTTCATGCTAAAACCTCACAAAAGCAGTTAAAGACAGAACAAAAGACAATTTTAAGCATTGTGCAAAATTTATGAAATGGGTACACCATTTTAAGGATTTTACAAAAAAAAATGTTAGCGAAAACAAGTCAAAAAACAAAAGTGTTGTGTCACCTACAATTGTTAAATTTGACAAGTAAAACAGTTGCAAAAGTTTAATCTTTTTTCTATTTAATTCTTTATGTATGCAATTTTAGGAGGTAAACATTTGTGTTTAAATATCAGGATTATGGAGATTTTTTATTTGCCTTTTCTAAGTTAAGAAAAATTAATTATAGTTTGCCGATCTGTAACACACAGGCTTTGATTTCAGATTTTTGGTATAATACCAAAATTATGACTGAGAGGTATTAAAATGCCCTCCTTGTTTGTAGTGTGTGAAGAATTTAAAAAAATGCAGCTATCAAGGCACGGTTATTGCACTATATCACAGCTAAATGATTTCACAAGTCATACTGAATGACTATCCAGCTACATAATATACATATATAAACACGTGGTCAAAATTGTTGGTACCCCTCGTTTAATGACAGAAAAATCCACAATGGTCACAGAAATAACTTGAATCTGACAAAAGTAATAATAAATGAAAAATTTATGAAAATGAACAAATGAAAGTCAGACATTGCTTTTCAACCATGCTTCCACAGAATAAAAAATAAAATAAAACTCATGGGCAGAAATGATGGTACCCCTGAAAATAATGTGACAAAAGGGACATGTTAACTCAAGGTGTGTCCACTAACTAGCATCACAGGTGTCTACAATCTTGGAATCAGTGAGTGGCCTGTATATAGGGCTACGGATACTCACTGTGCTGTTTGGTGACATGGTGTGTATCACACTCAACATGGACCAGAGGAAGCGAAGGAAAGAGTTGTCTCTGGAGATTAGAAAGAAAATTATAGACAAACATGTTAAAGGTAAAAGTTAAAAGTCTATCTCCAAGCGGCTTGATGTTCCTGTGACTAAAGTTGCACACATTATTCTTAAATTTAAGATCAATGGAACTGTAGCCAACCTCCCTGGATGTGGCCGCAAGAGGAAAATTGATGACAAATCAAAGAGACGGATAATACAAATGGTAACAAAAGAGCCCAGAAAAACTTCTAAACAGAATAAAGGTGAACTTTAAGCTCAAGGATAATCAGTGTCAGATCGCACCATTCGTAGTTGTATGAGCCAAAGTGGACTTCATGAAAACCGACCAAGGAGGACATCATTGTTGAAAAAACCCCATAAAAAAGCCAGATTGGAATTCGCCAAACTATATGTTGACAAGCCACAAAGCTTCTGGGAGAATGTCCTATGGAAAGATGAGACCAAATGGAACTTTTTGGCAAGGCATATTAAGCTCTATGTTTACAGATAGAAAAATGAAGCATATCAAGAAAAGAACACTGTCCCTACTATGAAACATAGAGGAGGCTCTGTTATGTTCTGGGGCTGCTTTACTGCAGCTGGCACAGGGTGTCTAGAATCTGTGAAATGAAATCTCAAAACTATCAAGGGATTCTAGAGAGAAATGTGCTGCCCAGTGTCAGAAAGCTTGTTCTCAGTCTCAGGTCATGGGTCTTGCAACATGATAATGACCCAAAACACAAAGCTAAAAAACACTCTAGAATGGCTAAGAGGAAAACATTGGACTTTTCTGAAGTGGCCTTCTAAGAGCCCTGACCTAAATCCTATTGAGCATCTTTGGAAAGAGCTGAAACATGCTGTCTGGAAAAGGCAACCTTCAAACTCGAGACAACTGGAGCAGTTTGCTCTTGAGGAGTTGGCCAAAATACCTGTCGAGAGGTGCAGAAGTCTCATTGACAGTTACAGGAATTGTTTGATTGCAGTGATTGCCTCAAATGGTTGTGCAACATAATATTAAGCTAAGGGTACCATCATTTCTGTCCAGGCCTATTTCATGTGTTTTATTTTTTTTTTATTCTGTGGAAGCATGGTTGAAAAGCAATGTTTGACTTTCATTTTGTTCATTTTCATAGATCTTTTATTTATTATTACTTTTGTCAGATTCAAGTTATTTCTGTGACCATTGTGGGTTTAAACTTCTGTCATTAAACGAGGGGTACCAACAATTTTGACCATGTGTGTATCACTTGAATCTTTGGACTTTGGATTAGTATATACAAACTTAGGCTACTTTCACACTAGCGTCGTGCACTGCACGACGCTATGCGTCGTTTGGTTGAAAAAACGCATCCTGCAAAAGTGCTTGCAGGAACTCCGCCCCCACCTCCCCGCACCTCACAATGGGGCGGCGGATGCACTGGAAAAATGCATCCGCTGCCCCCGTTGTGCGGCGCATTCACTGCTAGCGTTGGTACGTCGGCCCGACGCACTGCGACGGGCCGAGTACTATGCTAGTGTGAAAGTAGCCTTAGACTACCATTCCCACTTTCAAGTGTGTTTCAGCACTGCAGTAGTACTCCACAACCAGATTAGGCCATTTTCTGTACCTATGAGGATTAAAATGTGCGTTCTGGTCTCTATTCCTATGCTGAAAAAGAATAAAATGTTGCTGCTTGACAGGCCCTCTTTTTTGAGCATAGTTCCTGTGATAGTCCACTGATTGGCTGCACTAAACTGTATGATGTGATAGCGGTAGGGCACTATGGTGAAGCTCGCCTAGCCACACCTGACATCCTTAGCCCACATTCTGAATCTTCAGCAGTGTATAAAATGGCAACAGCCATTTTATCTTTCACCGATCCTTATGAATCAAACCTAAGATTTTTCAAATAAGTGGGGACCTATGAATTTGAGGAAATGTGACTTGAAGTCAATCCCCCATGGATTGATCCACTTATCTCTAATCTCTCTCCCTCGACACTGCCTGACACTGTCTAATGAGTGTGACAGATTCAAGCACGCTGTGATACATCCTATTGACAAGGGAAATGGCAACACATAGAAGTCAATTAATTCATAAATCGGATGACTGAACAACAATCAAGATGATGCGCCAGTATTTTTGTTTTCATTAATATTTAAAACAGACATTTTACTATAGGTTCTATTACATGTGGCAAAAAATTGAGTTACATGCTTTGTGAGAAATCCTTGAGCTCCCCTCATGCTGCTGCTCTTTTTTGTTTTGTGCTGTGTCACTCCATTGCAGAGATATTCACTTTTGTTTCTTCTGGAGCACAATATGTGAAATCTCTGCTGTACAGACCAACTGAGCATTTCTTCAGTCTTCTCTGCCTAGTGTTCTTTCTCCCATCATTACCGGGTGCCGCTAATGACAGCTCAGCAGCTCATTTAGCAGTCTAGCAGTTTCAGATACTGACAAACTGTGATTGGCAGAATTTGGGAGGGAACTGTAAAAGCACATGTGAAGAATCAGCCAGTTGGACTGCAAGAAGAGATTACACATTTTTCCCACCCGAAGAAATAAATGTGAAAAGCTCTGCGAAAGAGCAGCAAAAGAAAGGCAAATTGGGGATTTAAAAATGTTATTTAACTCATTTTTTCTAAGGAACCGACAGATACACTTTGAAGGGAATCTGTCATAAACGGATATATGCTTGGAATAAAAAGATTACAAGACAGATTATAAGTTCTATTTTGTGTTTTGTATCACAGATGACATTTAGACATGAAATGTTTCTCTTTTTCCCTTCCAGGGTGATGCTGCTTTAAAACAAAAATTAAGGATGCAACCAATAGTCAGATGTCATATAAGTCTACCTGGCTGTTTCCTTCTCCTCTGGCTTGCTGTTCTGCCTGCACAAGGCATCGCATGTCCAAAACCTTGTGCCTGTTATGTTAAGACAGAAGTCCATTGCACTTTCAGATATATTAATGTCTTCCCTAAAGAAATCGAGGATTATGTGGAACGCATTAATTTGGGGTATGTCCCATATTGTGAAATATAAAACAGATATTATGAGTTAACATAAAAATTTTTTTGCCATTATTTAAAATTATTACCTTATAGTAAATGTATAGATAGAATAATTAGACCTAACATACCAAAAATCTGTTGAAAGTTGTAATAAATTTGCTGTTCATTTATTCAGTCGTGCGAGTATCTTTTAACTGGTTTAGGTCTCCAAAGATGCCGAGAGATTAAAAGAAATGAGCTGACTATTCTTCAGCCATTCCCCACTCTGAAGACATTCTGTACTTTACAGTGCAAGTCATTAGGAAGATTGCTAGGCGTCTTTTGAATGTTTTGCAAGCATTTTCACTTGTAAAATTGCTAGCAGTTTTATTCATTGTTGAATGTAGTTAGACAGGCTGTGAAAAACAAGCACAAGCGATACCACAAAAATGCTGGAAAAACCTTAAAAAACACTTGCTGTCAAAACACTGAAAAAGCACAAAAAATGACCATAAAAACACTAAAAAGATGCTTAATAAAAAAACAACTCCTTCCTCTTGAAAAAGCAGTGGATGTTCCTGTTAGGGGTCGAGTTCCCACCTCTGCACGGGGGGACTCTTGGGCCTTCTCCGCTGCGGTCTCCCATTCTTCTCCTGCCCCAGTGGAGCCTGCTCAGCGGAGATGTCAGTCCCAGCGTCTTGCTCAGTCCAACTCTGTACAAAAAGTTACTGCTGCTTTTCCTGCTTCTGCCATTGAAGTCAGTGCTGGGCAGCGGCGAGCAGACGCTTCTGGGACTAAGTCCTGCTTTTCTCATTCTGAGCATGCCCAGAGTAAGATCTCTCAGTGGAGATCGAGGGTCACATGGTCAGATACTGCAGCTAAGTCCATTGGTCCTTTCAGGAAGGTCCTGTAGGTGCTAGGACTAAGTCCTGCTTTGCACACACTGAGCATGCCCAGGGCAAGATCTCTCAGTGGAGATCTAGGGTCACATGCTCAGGTATGGCAGTCTCTCATTAGTCCTTCTAGAAAGGTCTTTTACTTGCTGCAGCTATATAAGGCTCGCATGGCCGCACGGCCATGCGCTATTATCAAATCTGTTATGTGCATGCGCCAGTGTGGTCACATTTATGTGTGTGTTCAGGGACTCGGCTGAAATAAGCCCCTAGAATGCCGGCACCTCCGGCGAGGAGATTGTGTGCGTGGATTTAGGGCCCCGGCTGAAATAAGCCCCTAGAATACCGGCTCCTCCGGTGAGGAGATTGTATGTTTGCGGGACCACAGACTGCCTTCTGCTCGGCAGTTAGCTGTGAACTCCTGTGGGGTTAACAGGGCACAGCATCTTGTTTCCGTGCGACTCTGTGAAGTAACAGAGTTCGCTTAAACCGCCATATAGTGCCGTCATTTGCTAGCAGCAGGTTCCTCCTGCACGGTGGACCCCGGGCTGTGAACGCATCAATAATAACATCTATATTTAATCGGTGCATTCCACTAGCCTTAACATAATACTAGCGCCAGGGTCTGGCTAGCAATGGCGGACAAACAGCAATCTTTGCAGTACATCCGGCAGCTGGAGGGTAGGTTGGTGGCTCTCGAGTGCACAACCTCTGCTGTGGATGTTACCGCAGTAGCTGTTCAGGCTGCTAGCATGGCTGCAGCAGCTTTGTCCACTGCCACTCCTGTTCTGACCCTGTCTCGCCTCCCGCTGCCAGAGAAGTTCTCTGGTGATGGCAAATCATGTAGGGGTTTCGTGAGCCAGTGCTCTATACACCTCGAGCTCCTGGCTGCACGTTTTCCTACAGAGCGGGCAAAGGTGGGATTCATTATGTCTCTCCTGTCGGACAGGGCATTGGAGTGGGCTACGCCGCTGTGGGAGCGTGGTGATCATGTGGTGCAGAGTGCTCCGCTGTTTCTGAGCACTCTGAAACAGGTCTTTTTAGGACCTCAAGTCACCCATGATACGGCACTCCAACTGTTGGCACTGACTCAGGGCTCGTCCTTGGTCAGCCATTTTTCCATCCACTTCCGCACCTTAGCATCTGAGCTGGAGTGGTCAGATAAAGCCCTCATCCCTATATTTTGGAGGGGGCTGGCTGACCATGTTAAGGACGCTCTGGTCACTAGGGAGATTCCCGCCACACTGGAGGAGTTAATAGCCGTATCTACTCGTATTGACCTCCGTTTTAACAAGCGGAGGTTAGAGCGAGCCCAGTGTAGGCAGAGGTTTCGGCTGGCTCCCACCTTCACCAAACCTTTGGAATCTCCGGTCCAGGCACCCGAGTCACATGAGGCCATGGAGGTGCTACGAGCGGGACCTAAGTCCCAGACCGCTCGTGCACTTAGGGTCTGTCATGTTTGACGGCAGTTAGGACATCTTGCCACCAGATGTCCTCAGTGGTCGGGGAAACATCAGCGTCTAGTGGTAGTAGGTGGAGGTTCACTAGACACGGCGATGTTTGCCTCCAAATTGTCCTTTAAGGGGACAATTACCATTGGCTCATCCACTCATTCGGTAGAGCTTTGGGTGGATTCCGGGGCAGAGGGCAATTTTATGTCTTCTGCCTTCGCCCAATGACACACAATACCTCTGGTGATGCTCGCCCAACCAGTGACCGTACGAGTGGTGAATGGGTCGACACTGCCCTCACAGATTACACACCAGACCATCCCATTTACTCTATCCATGTCGCCATCTCATCAGGAGATAATATCTCTGCTCGTCATTCCTGAGGGAATTGATGAGGTCCTCTTAGGGATACCTTGGCTACGGTACCACTCTCCTCATATTGAGTGGTCCACAGGCAGGATTTTGGGATAGAGTGAATCATGTGGAGGTAGATGTCAGAGGGAATGCGTTCAGGTTGCTACTACAGAGGTACCCGCAGATCTCTCCTCTCTCCCCAAGCAATATTGGCCCTATGCGGACGTGTTCTCCAAAAGGGCTGCGGAGACTCTTCTGCCTCACCGCCCCTATGACTGTCCTATTGACCTCTTGCCTGGTGCTGAGCCTCCCCGAGGTCGAGTCTACCCATTGTCTCTCCCAGAGATGGAGGCAATGTCTCAGTACATCCAGGAGAATCTGGCAAGGGGATTCATTAGGAAGTCTGTGTCACCTGCAGGGGCTGGTTTCTTCTTCGTGCAGAAGAAGAACGGAGAATTACATCCATGCATAGATTACAGGGGTCTTAACGCCATCACCGTTAAGAACAAGTACCCTCTGCCCCTGATATCTGAGCTTTTTGAAAGGCTTCGGGGAGCAAGAATGTTTACTAAATTAGATCTGCGGGGTGCTTACAACCTGATTAGCATCCGTGAGGGGGACGAATGGAAGATGGCTTTTAACACCAGGGATGGGCACTACGAATATCTGGTGATGCCCTTTGGGCTTTGTAATGCCCCTGCCGTTTTCCAAGACTTTGTAAACGATATCTTCCGGGATATGCTCTCCACCTCGTTTGTAGTCTACCTGGATGATATTCTCATCTACTCTCCAGATATAGACTCCCACTGGAGAGATGTGTGCAAAGTCTTCAACCTCCTACGGGCAAATTCCCTCTATGCCAAGTTGGAGAAGTGTGTGTTTGAGCAGGAGTCTTTGCCTTTCCTGGGCTATATCATCTCAGCCCAAGGATTGGCTATGGATCCTGCCAAGCTACAGGCTGTGATGGACTGGCAAGAACCCCATTCTCTCAAAGCGGTGCAGCGCTTTATGGGGTTCATTAATTACTATCGCCAGTTCATTCCCCACTTCTCAACTTTGGTAGCTCCTTTGGTTGCCCTCACCAAAAAGGAAGCAAATCCCAAGTTGTGGTCAGAAGAGGTCTCCAAGGCCTTCCTCTCTATTAAGTCCCACTTTGCTAGTGCTCCCATTCTACATCGCCCTGATGTAGATAAACCTTTCATAATGGAGGTGGATGCCTCGTCTGTCGGTGCTGGAGCAGTCCTATTCCAAAAGGATGCTCAAGGTCAGAAGCATCCCTGCTTCTTTTTCTCTAAGACCTTCACACCGGCGGAGAGGAATTATTCCATCGGGGACAGAGAGTTGCTAGCTATGAAGTTGGCCTTCTCGGAGTGGAGACATCTCTTGGAGGGGGCTCGTTTTCCCTTCCAAGTTTTCACCGACCACAAAAACTTGGTCTATATTCAGACTGCCCAGCGGCTAAATTCTCGCCAGGCCAGATGGTCCCTGTTCTTCTCCCGGTTCCATTTCACCCTCCATTTTCTCTCCGGGGAGAAGAACATTCTTGCTGATACTCTCTCCCACTCTGTAGTGTCATCAGCGGAGGAGGAGGAGGAACCTCGGCTTATCGTCCCTTATGAGAGTCTGAGGACCGTGGCTCCGGTTTCGCTAGAGTCTGTGCCCCCGGGTAAGACTTTCGTGCCAGCAAATTTGCGACCGGAGGTTCTCTCTTGGGCTCACTCGTCCAGGGTGGGTGGACACGTTGGGACCAAAAGGGCATCTGAGCTTCTGGCGAGGACGTACTGGTGGCCGCATATGGCCAGTGACGTCGGAGACTATATTCGGGCATGTGTCTCCTGTGCCAAAAATAAGTCTCCTCGACAACGGCCAGCTGGCTTACTTTATCCCATGCCGGTGGCAGACAGGCCCTGGGAGATGGTTGGGATGGACTTTGTGGTGGGCTTACCCAAGTCCCGTGGCTGCACCATTATTTGGGTGATCACCGACCATTTTTCCAAAATGGTGCATTTGGTGCCTCTTCCATGGCTACCTTCTGCATGGGCTCTGGCAGCATTGTTTACTAAACATGTCTTTCGCCTACACGGTATGCCAGACAAAATTGTCAGTGACCGGGGTCCCCAGTTTGTGTCTCGGTTCTGGAGAGAGTTTTGTCGTCTACTCAGCATTGAGTTGAATCTCTCTTCAGCATATCATCCCGAGACGAATGGGTTGGTAGAGAGGGCCAACCAGACTCTGGTCACATATCTGTGACATTTTGTTTCTGCTAGGCAGGATGACTGGGCATCCTTGCTACCATGGGCAGAGTTTGCGCTTAACAACGCCGTAGCCGACTCCACTGGGCAGACTCCATTCCTTCTTAAATACGGTCAGCATCCGTGGGTTCCTGTGCCTATGCCCGTGTCTTCTGCCGACTCCAGGGTGGCAGACTGGGCTGTTGGGGCACGGGACATTTGGGACCGCACTCAGAATGCCATCCGGGCCTCCAAGGAGAGAATGAGGTCCTCCGCCAATGCACATCGGCGCCCCGCTCCGATATTTGCTCCTGGCGACTTAGTGTGGCTCTCCGCCCGTAACATCAGGCTGCGAGTTGAGTCCACTAAGTTTGCACCTCGCTACTTGGGTCCTCGAACAGGTTAATCCTGTCGTCTACCGTCTAGCTCTTCCTCCACACCTAGGTATCACTGACACCTTTCATGTGTCCCTCCTTAAGCCCGTATACATGTCCCGGTTTTCTGAGTCATCTGCCGGGACATCGGGTTCGTCTACAGACGATTTCGAGGTGAACGCTATTCTGGGGTGCAAGGTGGTATGTGGCAAAAAGTTTTATTTGGTGTACTGGAAGGGTTACGGTCCTGAGAGCCTGTTGAACACATTCGGGCTCCGCAGCTCATTGCCGCCTTTGAGCATAGCGAGGCCCAAGGAGGGGGGGCAATGTTAGTGGTCGAGTTCCCGCCTCTGCACAGGGGGAATCTCGGGCCTTCTCCACTGCGGTCTCCCATTCTTCTCCTGCCGCAGTGGAGCCTGCTCAGCGGAGACATCAGTCCCAGCGTCTTGCTCAGTCCCACTCTGTACAAAGAGTTACTGCTGCTTTTCCTGCTTCTGCCATTGAAATCAGTGCTGGGCAGCGGCGAGCAGACGCTTCTGGGACTAAGTCCTGCTTTTCTCGTTCTGAGCATGCCCTGAGTAAGATCTCTCAGTGAAGATCGAGGGTCACATGGTCAGATACTGCAGCTAAGTCCATTGGTCCTTTCAGGAAGGTCCTGTAGGTTCTAGGACTAAGTCCTGCTTTGCACACACTGAGCATGCCCAGGGCAAGATCTCTCAGTGGAGATCTAGGGTCACATGCTCAGGTATGGCAGTCTCTCATTAGTCCTTCTAGGAAGGTCTTTTACTTGCTGCAGCTATATAAGGCTCGCATGGCCGCACGGCCATGCGCTAGTATCAAATCTGTTATGTGCATGCGCCAGTGTGGTCACATTTATGTGTGTGTTCAGGGACTCGGCTGAAATAAGCCCCTAGAATACCGGCTCCTCCGGTGAGGAGATTGTATGTTTGTGGGACCACAGACTGCCTTCTGCTCGGCAGTTAGCTGTGAACTCCTGTGGGGTTAACAGGGCACAGCATCTTGTTTCCGTGCGACTCTGTGAAGTAACAGAGTTCGCTTAAACTGCCATATAGTGCCGTCATTTGCTAGCAGCAGATTCCTCCTGCACTGTGGACCCCGGGCTGCGAACGCACCAATAATAACATCTATATTTAATCGGTGCGTTCCGCTAGCCTTAACAGTTCCCTCCTGAAAAAAATATCACATGTTCAAACCCTTAGGCTATACACAGATGAATTTTTTGAGACATTCAATGTGAATACTTTTCTGCCCAATGATGACAAAAGTATTCTCAGAGTGATACCTTTATTGGCTAACCAGAAAATAATGTTTACAAGCTTTCAGAGCACAGTGGCTCCTTCTTCAGGCAAGATTGCAAATAGATTAATAAGAAAAAGGCACAACATTTAAATGATACTACAGTAGGACATTTGTTCATGAGGTGGGAGGTGTGTAGCCTCATAAAGATAAGCCAAGGAAATCAAATTAGGCATTTTGTTACAAATGGAGAGGCAGTGGAAATGATGATATTAAGGTACCTTCACATTAAGCGACGCTGCAGCAATAGCGACAACGATGCCGATCGCTGCAGCGTCGCTGTTTGGTCGCTGGAGAGCTGTCACACAGACCACTCTCCAGCGACCAACGATGCCGAGGTCCCCGGGTAACCAGGGTAAACATCGGGTTGCTAAGCGCAGGGCCACGCTTAGTAACCCGATGTTTACCCTGGTTACCATCGTAAAAGTAAAAAAAAAACAAACAGTACATACTCACCTGCGCGTCCCCCGGCGTCCGCTTCCCTGCACTGTGTGAGCGCCGGCCCTAACAGCAGAGCGGTGACGTCACCGCTGTGCTTTTACTTTCACTTTAGGGCCGGCGCTCAGTCAGAGCAGGAAGCGGACGGCGGGGGACGCGCAGGTGAGTATGTACTGTTTGTTTTTTTTACTTTTACGCTGGTAACCAGGGTAAACATCGGGTTACTAAGCGCGGCCCTGCGCTTAGTAACCCGATATTTACCCTGGTTACCAGCGTAAAACATCGCTGGTATCGTTGCTTTTGGTGTCAAACCTGACGATAAACGCCGGTCTGACGACCAAATAAAGTTCTGAACTTTATTCAACGAGCAGCGATATCACAGCAGGATCCTGATCGCTGCTGCGTGTCAAACTAAACGATATCGCTAGCCAGGACGCTGCAACGTCACGGATCGCTAGCGATATCGTTTAGTGTGAAGGTACCTTTAGTTATCTGGAGTCCTTCTGGTGGAGGTGTGAATTGTATCCATGTAGTGACTCATAAATCCAGGTGTTAAATTGAGTCCTAGTGTCATTTAAATGTTGTTCCTTTTTCTTATTAATCTATTAGTAATCTTGCCTGAAGAAGGAGCCACTGAGCTCTGACAGCCTGTAAACATTACTTTCTGGTTAGCCAATAAAGGTATCACTACTAGAATACTTTTATCGTCATTGGGCATAAAAGTATTCACATCGATTTTTCTGGCTAACACGGTATCACAATATAATTTGTCATTGTACATAGAGACATTCAAAAATGCTGTTTTTCAAGCAGAAACAGTTTCAGGAAACATGATCTTTTGGGGAGTTTTTGTTTTGAAGAACTATTTCCTACATTGAACTTGAAGTATTTTTGAAGCATTTTAGAAGATTTTCCAGAAACATTTTTTTTGCACCTGTTTGATTTGACATTGCATATATTACAGCAGATTCCACCAAGTATTTTTCAAAACCTGAAGCTGTAAAAACATTGAAAAAGCTACATATGAGCAGCAAAGAGGACTAAAATGGTAATAGCTAGGAAGAGTCTTCTATGCGTTTATGGGCTATTTTTGTGATAGTTTTTTGGACGGATCTGCTCATAAAAACTTTGTCTGAACATACCCTTACATATGTTGAAGTTCACCACTTCTGATAGTAGCAGCTCCCATAACATCAGGCATTACAGTATATATTGCCATTAATACCATTAATAACAAACAAATCATAACCAGAGGTGTAAGGCATTCATGCTAAGCCACTGTCATATAGCGCAGTGTTTCTAGCACTCGGGGCACTGCACTCATACTCCATCAGGCTGCCACCATGCTATTCTGGTGACCATGAACCACAGAGATTAAGCAACCTATTTATTTTCTTAACAACTCTGAGAGAATTTCAAACATATATTGGAGAAAATGTTTATATAAGCACAATGGGGTTGCTACTACATTAATAGCATAAAAGACGACCCCCTCCCGAGAAATAAATAAATTCATGCCTCACTATGAGGGAATCGATTTGTAAATGAACAGAGGAATGAATAATCTTATCCAGATGTCCACAGCCTCCAGTCCCTCAAACACAGAAATTATACTGGTCTGTCAGTCAGAAGAGATGCCATATACTCCAGGACCTGTTTAATGTACATTCTGAAGTTTTAATCCTAAACTAGGAAAAATATATTAATAATGCTTAAACTTGTATTCTCATTTTGGCAAACTATAACCTATCCATACTTTGGAGATATCTACTAGCCCATGTGTTCAAGCGGCAGGTATCACACGTGTCCTATTCATTAAAACAGGTGAGTAACACCTGCTGCTCACATACGTTTGTTGGCAGATATCTGTAGATGTGACTTCACTGGCCCCTCTTACCTCTTGATGGGAAAATGTGTCAGCGTCAGATTACCTCTTAAGGATTAAAGGGACTCTGCTAGCACAGGATAACTGCTCAAACTAAGTCTCGGTGCTTTGTGACTGATCATAGTTTCATCAAATCTTTATGGGATTGTCATCAGTGTCATCATCAGAGTATGATAGGATTTTCATCAGTTTTTTCTCTGATGGGGAAAAAAGGTTCTTCAGTTTCACCTATCAGTCCATGAAATATGAACAGCACATTGATATCATCAGAGTGTTGTCCAATTTTTTCACAGACTCATAGACTTACATTATTAATTTTGTTCCAACACTCAGATCAATGTCAGACAAGTCACAGCAATTTTACACAAACTACAAGAAATCATGGATATTTTAACATCCTCATAGACAGCCCATCAGAAGAACAAATATATAACACATACACTGGGAAAAAAGTTTTTTTTTTCAGCCACCAACTGTGCAAGTTCTCCCACTTAAAAAGATGAGAGAAGCCTGTAATTTACATCATTGGTAGAACCCAACAATGAGAGTCAAAATGAGAAAACAAATCCAGAAAATCACCTTGTCTGATTTGCCAAGATTTATTTTGCAAATTATGGTGGAAAATAAGTATTTGGTCACCTAAAATCTTAAAAGATTTTTGGCTCTCACAGACCTGTAACTTCTTTTTTAAGAGGGTCCTCTGTCCTCCACTCAGTACCTGTAGTAATGGCATCTTTTTGAACTTATCAGCATAAAAGACACCTGCCCACAACCTCAAACAGTCACACTCCAAACTTCACTATGGTGAAGACCAAAGAGCTGTCTAAGGACACCAGAAACAAAATGTTAGCCCTGCACCAGGCTGGGAAGACTGAATCTGCAATAGGCAAGCAGCTTGGTGTGATGAAATCAACTGTGAGAGCAATAATAAGAAAATGGAAGACATACAAGACCACTGATAATCTCCCTTGATCTGAGGCTCCGTGCAGGATCTCTCCCCGGGGGGTCAAAATGATCACAAGAACAGTGAGCAAAAATCCCAGAGCCACACGGGGGGACTCAGTGAATGACCTGCATAGAGCTGGGACAACTGTAACAAAGGGTACCATCAGTAACACTCTACGCCACCAGGGACTCAGATCCTGCAGTGCCAGACGTGTCCTCCTGCTTAAGCCAGTACATGTCCATGCCCATCTGAAGTTTGCTAGAGAGCATTTGGATTATCCACAAGAGTATTGGGAGAATGTCATATGGTCTGATGAAACCAAAGTAGAACTGTTTGGTAGAAACAAAACTCGTCATTTTGGAGCAGACAGAATGCTGAGTTGCATTCAAAGAACACCATACCTACTGTGAAGCATGGGGTTGGGAGCATCATGCTTTGGAGCTGTTTCTCTGCAACGGGACCAGGATGACTGATGTTATGAACTGGTGGTTTAGGAGCAACATGGGACGAGCTCTGGAGGAGGTGGTACCTGTACTGACCGCAGTTCCTGATCTTAACACAACACTAGAAGTAGCCGTGGGATGTTCCTGTCACTCCCTAGACACCTCGTCACAGCCGGAGGACTAACTACCCCTAAAGATAGAAACAGGAAAGCTATCTTGCCTCAGAGAAAATCCCCAAAGGATAGACAGCCCCCCACAAATATTGACTGTGAGTGGAGAGGGAAATGACATATGCAGAATGAAATCAGGATGAAGCAAAGGAGGCCACTCTAGCTAGATAGATAGAATAGGACAGAATACTGTGCGGTCAGTATTAAAAAACTAGAAAAATCCACCACAGAGTTTACAAAAATCTCCACACCTGACTAAAGGTGTGGAGGGTAAATCTGCTTCCCAGAGCTTCCAGCTTAACTGAATAAATCCATACTGACAAGCTGGACAAGAAAAAACATAGAAAGTGCTGAACGATAAAGTCCACAAAATGTGGACTGCAAAAGAACAAAGCAAGGACTTATCTTTGCTGAACTGGTCAGAACATCAGGGAAATCCAAGCAGAGATGTGAATCCAACCAGGAACCATTGACAACTGGCACTGGCTGAAGGATAGAGCCAGGCTTAAATAGCCGAGCCAGAATAGACGATCAGTGGAAGCAGCTGCTAACTGCTAAATCCAAGGAGCAGCCGTTCCACTTAAAACCACCGGAGGGAGCCCAAGAGCAGAACTCACAAAAGTGCCACTTACAACCACCAGAGGGAGCCCAAGAGCGGAATTCACAACAGTACCCCCCCCTTGAGGAGGGGTCACCGAACCCTCACCAGAGCCCCCAGGCCGATCAGGACGAGCCAAGTTAAAAGCATGAACCAAATCAGCGGCATGAACATCGGAGGCAACAACCCAAGAATTATCCTCCTGGCCATAACCCTTCCACTTGACAAGATACTGAAGCCTCCGCCTTGAAAAACGAGAATCCAAAATTTTCTCAACCACATATTCCAACTCCCCCTCAACCAACACCGGGGCAGGAGGATCAACAGAGGGAACAACGGGCACCACATATCTCCGCAACAAAGATCTATGGAAAACATTATGGATGGCAAAAGAGGCTGGAAGGGCCAAACGAAAAGATACCGGATTGATAATCTCAGAAATCTTATAAGGACCAATAAACCGAGGCTTGAACTTAGGGGAAGAAACCTTCATAGGAACATGACGAGATGATAACCAGACTAAATCCCCCACCCGAAGCCGGGGACCAACACACCGACGGCGGTTAGCAAAACGTTGAGCCTTTTCCTGAGACAACGTCAAATTGTCTACCACATGAGTCCAAATCTGCTGCAACCTGTCCATCACAGAATCCACACCAGGACAATCAGAAGGCTCAACCTGCCCCGAAGAAAAACGAGGATGAAAACCAAAATTACAAAAGAAAGGCGAAACCAAAGTAGCCGAACTAGCCCAATTATTAAGGGCAAACTCGGCCAACGGCAAGAAAGCCACCCAATCATCCTGATCAGCAGACACAAAGCATCTCACATAGGTTTCCAAGGTCTGATTAGTTCTCTCAGTTTGGCCATTTGTCTGAGGATGAAACGCCGAAGAAAAAGACAAATCAATGCCCATCCTAGCACAAAAGGCCCACCAAAACCTAGAAACAAACTGGGAACCTCTGTCAGACACAATATTCTCCGGAATGCCATGCAAACGAACCACATGCTGAAAAAACAATGGAACCAAATCAGAGGAGGAAGGCAATTTAGGCAAAGGTACCAAATGAACCATTTTAGAGAACCGGTCACAAACCACCCAGATAACAGACATCTTCTGGGAAACAGGAAGATCCGAAATAAAATCCATGGAAATATGCGTCCAGGGCCTCTCAGGGACCGGCAAAGGTAAAAGCAACCCACTAGCGTGGGAACAGCAAGGCTTGGCACGGGCACAAGTCCCACAGGACTGCACAAAAGAATGCACATCCCGCGACAAGGAAGGCCACCAAAAGGACCTAGCAACCAAATCTCTGGTACCAAAAATTCCAGGATGACCAGCCAACACCGAACAATGAACCTCAGAAATTACCTTACTTGTCCATCTATCAGGAACAAACAGCTTCCCCACTGGACAGCGGTCAGGTTTATCAGCCTGAAATTCCTGAAGCACCCGCCGTAAATCAGGGGAGATGGCAGAAAGAATCACCCCTTCCTTAAGAATGCCAACCGGCTCAAGGACTCCAGGAGAATCAGGCAAAAAACTCCTAGAGAGGGCATCAGCCTTAACATTCTTAGACCCCTTCAAAAATAAAGCATTATCACGAAGAATCTGGAATACCATCCTGACCTGCTTCACATGAGACTCCCAATCATCGGAAAAAATCTAAATATCATCCAAATACACAATCATGAATTTATCAAGATAATTGCGGAAAATATCATGCACGAAGGACTGAAATACAGAAGGAGCATTAGAAAGCCCGAAAGGCATCACAAGGTATTCAAAATGGCCTTCGGGCGTATGAAATGCAGTTTTCCATTCGTCACCCTGTTTAATACGAACAAGATTATATGCCCCTCGAAGGTCAATCTTAGTAAACCAACTAGCCCCCTTAATCCGAGCAAACAAATCAGAAAGCAAAGGTAAAGGGTATTGGAATTTGACCGTGATCTTATTAAGAAGACGATAATCTATACAGGGTCTCAAGGAGCCATCCTTCTTGGCAACAAAAAAGAATCCCGCTCCCAATGGTGACAAAGACGGCCGAATATGCCCCTTCTCCAAAGACTCCTTAACATAACTCCGCATGGCGGCATGCTCTGGCACAGACAGATTGAAAAGTCAGCCCTTAGGAAACTTACAGCCAGGAATCAAGTTAATAGCACAATCACAGTCCCTATGTGGAGGAAGGGAACTGGACTTGGGCTCATCAAATACATCCTGGAAATCCGACAAAAACTCAGGGACTTCAGAAGAGGGGGAAGAGGAAATTGACATCAAAGGAATGTCACTATGTACCCCTTGACAACCCCAACTAGTCACAGACATAGATTTCCAATCCAGCACTGGATTATGTTCCTGTAACCATGGAAAACCCAGTACAACAACATCATGCAGGTTATGCAACACCAGAAAACGGCAATCTTCCTGATGTGCTGGAGCCATGCACATGGTCAGCTGCGTCCAATACTGAGGTTTATCCTTGGCCAACAGTGTAGCATCAATGCCCCTCAAAGGAATAGGGCTTTGCAAAGGCTGTAAGGAAAAACCACAGCGCCTGGCGAATTCCAAGATCAAGTTCAGGGCAGCGCCTGAATCCACAAATGCCATGACAGAAAAGGACGATAATGAGCAAATCAGGGTCACAGATAAGAGAAATTTAGGCTGTACAGTACTGATGGTAACAGACCTAGCGACCCTCTTAGTACGCTTAGGGCAATCAGAAATAACATGAGCAGAATCACCACAGTAAAAACACAGCCTATTCTGATGTCTGAATCCCTGCCATTCTGCTCTAGTCAAAATCCTATCACATTGCATAGGCTCAGGACTCCGCTCAGAGGACACTGCCATATAGTGCACAGCTTTGCGCTCGCGCAGACGCCGATCAATCTGAATGGCTAGAGACATAGATTCGCTCAAACCAGCAGGCATGGGGAACCCCACCATAACATCTTTAAGGGCTTCAGAAAGACCCTTTCTGAAAATTGCTGCCAGAGCATCCTCATTCCATTTAGTGAGCACAGACCATTTTCTAAATTTCTGGCAGTATAATTCTGCCGCTTCCTCACCCTGACACAGGGTCAACAGGGTTTTTTCTGCATGATCCACAGAATTAGGTTCGTCACACAATAATCCGAGCGCTTGAAAAAATGCGTCTACATTCAGCAATGCCGGATCTCCTGATTCAAGGGAGAATGCCCAGTCCTGAGGGTCACCACGCAGCAGAGAGATGACAATTTTAACCTGCTGAATAGGATCACCAGAGGAACGGGGTTTCAAAGCAAAAAACAATTTGCAGTTATTTTTAAAGTTCAAAAACTTGGATCTATCCCCAAAAAACAAATCAGGAGTAGGAATTTTAGGCTCTAGAGCCGGAGTCTGGACAACATAATCTTGGTTACTCTGTACTCTTACAGCAAGTTGATCCACACGAGAAAACAAACCCTGAACATCCATGCCAGTGCCAAAATCCTGAACCACCCAGAGATTAAGAGGAAAAAAAGACAAAACAGACTGCAGAAAAAAAATGGCTCAGAACTTTTTTTTCCCCTCTTTTGAGATGCATTTAATTCATTTTTGGCCAGTTGTACTGTTAAAAACTGGTGGTTTAGGAGCAACATGGGACGAGCTCTGGAGGAGGTGGTACCTGTACTGACCGCAGTTCCTGATCTTAACACAACACTAGAAGTAGCCGTGGGATGTTCCTGTCACTCCCTAGACACCTCGTCACAGCTGGAGGACTAACTACCCCTAAAGATAGAAACAGGAAAGCTATCTTGCCTCAGAGAAAATCCCCAAAGGATAGACAGCCCCCCCCACAAATATTGACTGTGAGTGGAGAGGGAAATGACATACGCAGAATGAAACCAGGATGAAGCAAAGGAGGCCACTCTAGCTAGATAGATAGAATAGGACAGAATACTGTGCGGTCAGTATTAAAAAACTAGAAAAATCCACCACAGAGTTTACAAAAATCTCCACACCTGACTAAAGGTGTGGAGGGTAAATCTGCTTCCCAGAGCTTCCAGCTTAACTGAATAAATCCATACTGACAAGCTGGACAAGAAAAAACATAGAAAGTGCTGAACGATAAAGTCCACAAAATGTGGACTGCAAAAGAACAAAACAAGGACTTATCTTTGCTGAACTGGTCAGAACATCAGGGAAATCCAAGCAGAGATGTGAATCCAACCAGGAACCATTGACAACTGGCACTGGCTGAAGGATAGAGCCAGGCTTAAATAGCCGAGCCAGAATAGACGATCAGTGGAAGCAGCTGCTAACTGCTAAATCCAAGGAGCAGCCGTTCCACTTAAAACCACCGGAGGGAGCCCAAGAGCAGAACTCACAAAAGTGCCACTTACAACCACCGGAGGGAGCCCAAGAGCGGAATTCACAACAGACTGATCTGTGTACAAGAAAGAATGAATGGGGCCACGTATCGTGAGATTTTGAGTGCAAGCCTCCTTCCATCAGCAAGGGCATTGAAGATGAAACATGGGTCTTTCAGCATGATAATGATCCCAAGCACACTGCCAGGGCAACAAAGGAGTGTGTTGTGAATTCTGTTCTGGAGCTCCCTCCTGTGGTTGCTAATGGTATTTTTGTGAGTTCTGCCCTTGGGCTCCCTCTGGTGGTTTCGAGTGGAACTGCTGCTCCTTTGGGTAGCTGTGGCAGCTGCCTTCACTAATCGCCTTGCCTGAGTTGTTATTTAAACCTGCTCTGGGCTTTAGTTCATGCCAGCTGTCAATGTCCTTGGCTTGGATTTGGTTCTCTCCTTGGATTTCTCATATGGCCTGTCCTTGTCAGCAAAAGATAAGTTTTTGCTAGTCCTTGTTTGTCCATTTGTTTGGACACTTTGCTTTGCAAATTGTCTCTTTTTGTCCAGCTTGTCACTATGTCATATTCAGGCTAGCTGGAAGCTCTGGGAAAGCAGATTTGCCCCTCCACACCGTGAGTCGGTGTGGAGTTCATTTTTGTAAACTCTGCGTGGATTTTGTAGTTTTTAATACTGACCGCACAGTATCCTTTTCTCTCTGTCTATCAAGTTTAGTATTGGCCTCCTTTGCTGAAAACTGATTTCATTTCTGTGTACGTCATTTCCCTCTTCACTCACAGCCAATATTTGTGGGGGGCTATCTTTCCTTTTGGGGTTTTCTCTGAGGCAAGATAGCTTTCTATTTCCTTCTTTAGGGGTAGTTAGTTCTTAGGCTGTGAAGAGGTGTCTAGGGAGAGTTAGGAACATCCCACGGCTATTACTAGTGTTGTTGTTAGGATTAGGGACTGCGGTCAGTAGAGATACCACCTTCTCAGAGCTCGTCCCATGTTGCGTTTTAGCCACCAGGTCATATCAGTGTGGCCTCTTAACCACCAGGTCATAACAGTACAGCTGGCCCACAATGTGTTAAATGCATCTCAAAAGAGGGAAAAAAAAGTTCTGAGCCATTTTTTTTTCCTTTGCAGCTTGTTTTGTCTTTTTTTTCCCCTTAATCTCTGGGTGGTTCAGGATTTTGGTGCTGATATGGAGGTTCAGGGTCTGTCCTTGCGCGTGGATCATCTCGCTGCAAGGGTACAGCGTATCCAAGATTATGTTGTCCAGACTCCGGTATTAGAGCCTAGAATTCCTATTCCTGATTTGTTTTCTGGGGAAAATAGAATTTTAAAAATAATTGCAGATTGTTTTTTGCTCTGAGACCCCGTTCCTCTGGTGACCCCATTCAGCAGGTGAAGATTGTTATTTCTTTGCTGCGTGGCGACCTCCAGGGCTGGGCATTCTCCCTTGAGCCAGGAAATCCTGCATTGCTTAATATTGACGCATTTTTTCAAGCGCTCGGATTGCTGTATGACGAGCCTAATTCTGTGGATCAGGCAGAAAAACTTTGCTGGCTCTGTGTCAGGGTCAGGAAGCAGCAGAAGTATACTGCCAGAAATTTAGAAAGTGGTCTGTGCTCACAAAATGGAATGAGTATGCCCTGGCAGCGATTTTTAGAAAGGGTCTTTCTGAAGCCCTTAAAGATGTTATGATGGGGTTTCCTACGCCTGCTGGTCTGAATGAGTCAATGTCTTTGGCCATTCAGATTGATCGGCGCTTGCGCGAGAGCAAGGTTGTGCACCATATGGCAGTGTCCTCTGAGCAGAGTCCTGAGCCTATGCAATGTGATAGGATTTTGACTAGAGCAGAAAGGCAGAAATTCAGACGTCAGAATGGCCTGTGTTTTTACTGTGGTGATTCTGCTCATGCTATTTCTGATTGCCCTAAGCGTACTAAGAGGGTCCCTAGGTCTGTTACTATTAGTACTGTACAGCCTAAATTTCTCTTGTCTGTTACCCTGATTTGCTTATTGTCGTCCTTTTCTGTTATGGCATTTGTGGACTCTGGCGCTGCCCTGAACTTAATGGACTTAGAATTTGCCAAGCGCTGTGGTTTTTCCTTGGAGCCTTTGCAGAGTCCTATTCCCTTAAGGGGGATTGATGCTACGCCATTGGCCAAGAATAAACCTCAGTACTGGACACAGTTAACCATGTACATGGCTCCAGCACATCAGGAAAATATTTGCTTTTTGGTGTTGCATAATTTGCATGATGTTGTTGTGCTGGGTTTTCCATGGTTACAGGTACATAATCCAGTGCTGGATTGGAGATCTATGTCTGTAACTGGTTGGGGTTGTCAGGGGATACATAGTGATATTCCTTTGATGTCCATTTCCTCATCCCCTTCTTCTTAAGTTCCTGAGTTTTTGTCGAATTTCCAGGATATATTTGATGAGCCCAAGTCCAGTTCCCTGCCTCCTCATAGGGACTGCTATTGTGCCATTAATTTGATTCCTGGCTGTAAGTTCCCTAAGGGCCGACTTTTCAATCTGTCTGTGCCAGAGCATGCCGCTATGCGGAGTTATGTAAAGGAGTCCTTGGAGAAGGGGCATATTCGCCCGTCTTCGTCACCGTTGGGAGCGGGATTTTTTTTTGTTGCCAAGAAGGATGGCTCCTTGAGACCCTGTATAGATTATCGCCTTCTCAATAAGATCACTGTCAAGTTCCAGTACCCTTTACCTTTACTTTCTGATTTGTTTGCTCGGATTAAGGGTGCCAGTTGGTTTACTAAAATCGACCTTCGAGGGGCGTATAATCTCGTGCGTATTAAACAAGGTGATGAATGGAAAACAGCATTTAATACGCCCGAAGGCCATTTTGAATATCTTGTGATGCCATTCGGGCTTTCTAATGCTCCATCGGTATTTCAGTCCTTTACGCATGATATCTTCGGGAATTATCTGGATAAATTCATGATTGTGTATTTGGACGATATTTTGGTTTTCTCCGATGATTGGGAGTCTCATGTAAGGCAGGTTAGGATGGTATTTCAGGTCCTTCGTGCTAATGCGTTGTTTGTGAAGGGGTCTAAGTGCCTCTTTGGGGTTCAGAAGGTTTCTTTTTTGGGTTTCATTTTTTCTCCCTCGGCTATTGAAATGGACCCTGTAAAAGTCCAGGCCATTCATGATTGGACTCACCCTACATCTGTAAAGAGCCTTCAGAAATTTTTGGGCTTTGCCAATTTTTATCGCCGCTTTATTGCTAATTTTTCTAGTGTGGTGAAGCCTCTGACTGATTTGACGAGGAAGGGCGCTGATGTGATGAATTGGTCCTCTGCAGCTGTTGAGGCCTTTCAGGAGCTTAAACGTCGTTTTACTTCTGCCCCTGTGTTGCGTCAGCCAGATGTTTCTCTCCCTTTTCAGGTTGAGGTTGATGCTTCTGAGATTGGGGCAGGGGCCGTTTTGTCTCAGAGAAATTCTGATGGCTCTTTGATGAAACCGTGTGCTTTCTTCTCCAGAAAGTTTTTGCCTGCTGAGCGTAATTATGATGTCAGCAATCGGGAGTTGTTGGCTATGAAGTGGGCATTTGAGGAGTGGCGACATTGGCTTGAGGGAGCCAAGCATCGCGTGGTGGTCTTGACTGATCATAAGAATCTGATTTACCTCGAGTCTGCTAAGCGGTTGAATCCTAGACAGGCTCGGTTGTCTCTTTTTTTCTCACGTTTTGATTTTGTGGTCTCGTATATTCCGGGATCTAAGAATGTGAAGGCTGATGCCCTTTCTAGGAGTTTTTTGCCTGATTCTCCGGGAGTTCTTGAGCCGGCTGGGATCCTCAAGGAGGGGGTGATTCTTTCTGCCATCTCCCCTAATTTGCGGTGGGTACTTCAGGAGTTTCAGGCTGATAAACCTGACCGCTGTCCTGTGGGGAAACTGTTTGTTCCTGATAGATGGACTAGCAGGGTAATTTCTGAGGTTCATTGTTCGGTGTCGGCTGGTCACCCTGGGATTTTCGGTACCAGAGATTTGGTGGCTAGGTCCTTTTGGTGGCCTTCCTTGTCGCGGGATGTGCGTTCGTTTGTGCAGTCCTGTGGGACCTGTGCTCGGGCTAAGCCTTGCTGTTCCCATGCCAGTGGGTTGCTTTTGCCTTTGCCTATTCCTGAGAGGCCCTGGACGCATATTTCCATGGATTTTATTTCTGATCTTCCTGTTTCTCAGAAGATGTCTGTCATCTGGGTGGTTTGTGACCGGTTTTCTAAGATGGTCCATTTGGTACCGTTGCCTAAGTTACCTTCCTCCTCTGATTTAGTTCCATTATTTTTTCAGCATGTGGTTCGTTTGCATGGTATTCCGGAGAATATTGTGTCTGACAGAGGTTCCCAGTTCGTTTCCAGGTTTTGGCGGTCCTTTTGTGCTAGAATGGGCATTGATTTGTCTTTTTCAACAGAATTCCATCCTCAGACAAATGGCCAAACGGAGCGAACCAATCAGACCTTGGAAACCTATTTGAGATGCTTCATGTCTGCTGATCAGGATGATTGGGTGACCTTTTTGCCGTTGGCCGAGTTTGCCCTTAATAATCGGGCTAGTTCGGCTACTTTGGTTTCGCCTTTCTTTTGTAATTTTGGTTTTCATCCTCGTTTTTCTTCAGGGCAGCTTGAGCCTTCTGACTGTCCTGGTGTGGATTCTGTGGTGGACAGGTTGCAGCAAATTTGGACTCATGTGGTGGACAATTTGACGTTGTCTCAGGAAAAGGCTCAACGTTTTGCTAACCGTCGTCGGTGTGTTGGTCCCCGGCTTCGTGTTGGGGATTTGGTCTGGTTGTCTTCCCGTCATGTTCCTATGAAGGTTTCTTCCCCTAAGTTCAAGCCTCGCTTTATTGGGCCTTATAAGATTTCTGAAATTATTAATCCGGTGTCTTTTTGTTTGGCCCTTCCAGCTTCCTTTTCCATTCATAATGTGTTCCATAGATCCTTGTTGCGAAGATATGTGGTACCTATGGTTCCCTCCGTTGATCCTCCTGCTCTGGTGTTGGTTGAGGGGGAATTGGAATATGTGGTGGAGAAGATTTTGGATTCTCGTTTTTCGAGGCGGAAGCTTCAGTATCTGGTCAAGTGGAAGGGTTATGGCCAGGAGGATAATTCTTGGGTTGTGGCCTCTGATGTTCATGCTGCCGATTTGGTTCGTGCTTTCCATTTGGCTCGTCCTGATCGGCCTGGGAGCTCTGGTGAGGGTTCGGTGACCCCTCCTCAAGGGGGGGGGGGGGGTTCTGTTGTGAATTCCGTTCTGGAGCTCCCTCCTGTGGTTGCTAATGGTATTTTTGTGAGTTCTGCCCTTGGGCTCCCTCTGGTGGTTTCGAGTGGAACTGCTGCTCCTTTGTGTAGCTGTGGAAGCTGCCTTAACTAATCGCCTTGCCTGGGTTGTTATTTAAACCTGCTCTGGGCTTTAGTTCATGCCAGCTGTCAATGTCCTTGGCTTGGATTTGGTTCTCTCCTTGGATTTCTCATATGGCCTGTCCTTGTCAGCAAAAGATAAGTTTTTGCTAGTCCTTGTTTGTCCATTTGTTTGGACACTTTGCTTTGCAAATTGTCTCTTTTTGTCCAGCTTGTCACTATGTCATATTCAGGCTAGCTGGAAGCTCTGGGAAAGCAGATTTGCCCCTCCACACCGTGAGTTGGTGTGGAGTTCATTTTTGTAAACTCTGCGTGGATTTTGTAGTTTTTAATACTGACCGCACAGTATCCTTTTCTCTCTGTCTATCAAGTTTAGTATTGGCCTCCTTTGCTGAAAACTGATTTCATTTCTGTGTACGTCATTTCCCTCTTCACTCACAGCCAATATTTGTGGGGGGCTATCTTTCCTTTTGGGGTTTTCTCTGAGGCAAGATAGCTTTCTATTTCCTTCTTTAGGGGTAGTTAGTTCTTAGGCTGTGAAGAGGTGTCTAGGGAGAGTTAGGAACATCCCACGGCTATTACTAGTGTTGTTGTTAGGATTAGGGACTGCGGTCAGTAGAGATACCACCTTCTCAGAGCTCGTCCCATGTTGCGTTTTAGCCACCAGGTCATATCAGTGTGGCCTCTTAACCACCAGGTCATAACAGGAGTGGCTTTGTAAGAAGCGTATGAAGGTCCTGGAGTGGCTTAGCCAGCATCTAGATCTCAACCCCATAGTAAACCTTTGGAGGGAGTTGAAAGGCCATGTTGCCCTGCGACAGGCTTAAAACATCACTGCTCTAGAGGAGATCTGCATGGAGGAATGGGCCAACATACCACCAACAGTGTGTGTCAACCTTGTGAAGACTTACAGAAAACGTTTGACCTCTGTTATTGCCAACAAAGGATATATAACAAAATATTGAGATGAACTTTTGTTAATGACGAAATACTTATTTTTCACCATGATTTGCAAAATAAATTTTGCCAAATCAGACAAGGTGATTTTCTGGATTTGTTTTCTCATTTTGACTCTCATCGTTGTGGTCTACCTATGGTGTCAATTACAGACCTCTCTCATCTTTTTAAGTGGGAGAACCTGCACAGTTGGTTGCTGACTAAATACTTTTTTCCCCACTGTATGTGAAAAACTGATGTATGAATGAACCCTAAAATAGTACTAAAACAGAAATCTATTGATTGAAATTGATTGAACTAAATGTGCATTATTATTCAAGCCTCCATATGTACATTTATTGTCTTCTGGCTGTAGATCTTTAGTATGTAAAAATATCATGGCACCCCAGGCTTAGACATTGTAAAGTCGTAAAAACAGTGGCAAGAATCCAGTGAAATAAATACTTGTAAGAGAGAATGTAGTGTATGGGATTTCCAAGAAAAACGAAAAGTTATTTTCTAAGCAAGAGACCTCTCAAAGGCATCCTGCATAAATTACCTCATACTCCAGACAGACACACAATGCATATTCCAGAATATTAGTACAGTATTTCATGTACAGTATCTTTTGTATAGATAATATTCTGAGCAATGTTCTATATACTCTCCTACATGATAACAGGTACAACAGCCTGAGCAAATTGACAGAGAACGACTTTACTGGCTTGAAGAATTTAGAACTTCTGATGTTACATAGTAATGAAATCCATACAATCCATGAACATGCTTTCCAAGACTTATCCTCATTACAGGTATGAACTGTCATATACAATGCTAAAGATAGGACTGGCCAGTACATATGATGAGAAAGACAGCAAGTACGTATTATGGTTTTGTTTTCTCGTGAGTTTCCATCGTCTTCCTCCTTGTATTCTAGTATTTTTCCAAACTTGCAAAATACACCACTGGTCATTACAGATGTGCCCACAAAAATGTCATTATACAAATTCTATAGATTATTGGGACTTGATGACAAAATCTTTTACAGGACGCAGTTCACATCACAACTGCTAAGTGCCCACCTAGCACAAACAACTCCTGCAAAAATTATCACAAAATTGTGTTTCTTTCCCAAAATTGGTAATCTATGGCTATTCATCTCAGTATACACAGATGGACAAAATTGTCGGTACCCTTCTGGTAAAGTAAGAAAAACCCACAATGGTCATTGAAATAAGTTGAAACTGACAAAAGTCAAAAGTAACTTTTAATTAAAATTGACTGAATATTATCTAATGGAAATCAGACTGTGCTACTGAATTTTCGTTTCAAAAAAAAAAAAGAAAGAAACTAATGAAAATGGCCTGGACAAAAATAATGATACCCTTTACTTGATGTTTTGCTGCACAACCTTTTGAGGCAAAATAATGATACTCTTTACTTGATGTTTTGCTGCACAACCTTTTGAGGCAAGCACTGCAAACAATTTCTGTAACTCCCAATAAGACTTGTGCACCTGTCCACAAGTATTTTGGCCCAGTCCTCGTGAGCAAACTTCTCCAGCTGTCTCAGTTGTGAAGGTACCTTTTCCAGACTGCATGTTTCAGCTTTTTCCAGAAATGTTTAGTAGGATTTACTTTGGGTCTCATAGAAGCCACTTCAGAATAATGCAATGCTTTGTCCTTAGTTTTGCAAGATGTTGCAAAACAGCCCCAAAACATAACAGAGCTTTTTCCATGGCTCACAATAGGTACATTATTATTTTCTTTATTATTATTTATGTGTCTTGCCAAAAAGCTCTAGTTTTATATCTGCCCAAAGAACTTTCTCCCAGAAGTTTTGTGGCTTGTCAATATTCTCCAGCAAATTCAAGTCCCTTTTTTATGATTTGCTTTTAATAGTGGTCTCCTCCTTGGTTGCCTTCATGAAGTCCACTTTTATTATTTATTATGCTTTGCTTATATAGCACTATCATATTTCATAGCGATTTACAGACATTATCATCGCTGTCCCCAGTGGGGCACACAATCTAAATTCCCTATCAGTAGTTCTTTGTAATCAGCAGTAGGCACTTTTGACAAGACAGTGACAGATGGTGCGATCTGACACTGTTGCTCCTTGACTATGGAGTTTATCACTAATGTCATTAGAAGTTGTTTTGGGCTCTTTTGTTTCCATTTGTATTTTGTCTCTTTAATTTTTCATCAATTTTCCCTTTTGTGGCCACTTCTAGGGAGGTTGTCTACAGTTCCATAGACTTTAAACTTCTGAATAATATGTGCAGGTGTAGTAACAGGAACATCAAGCAATCAAGCAGCCTGCTGATAATCTTATAGCCTTTGACATGTTTGGCAATAATTTTCTTTCTATTCTCCTGAGACAACTTTCTCCTTAGCTCAGTGTGGTACCATCAATTTTGTCTAGGGCATTTTCATTACTGTTTTTTTTTCAACCACAATTCAAATGCAATGGCTTATTTTAATTAGTTGATCTTTAGTAAATGTAAATTGAAATTTACTTTTGTCAGTTTCGAGTTATTTCAGTGACGATTGTGTTTTTCTTACTGCATCAGAAAGGTACCAACTATTTTGTCCACGTGTTTATGTTGAGCCAGGAGGAACGATGAGGATGGACACATCTTCTAAAATGACACAAACATTTGTAGATTAAAAGACTCTGCTGACACACCGAGGATCAATAATTACATTCCCATTTAAGAATAAGGAACTAGATCATCACTCATGGAATATTCAATAGTGCGTTATTCCATCACACACATATGAGCCTTTGTGACAAGCTTCAGCTTTATTGCACAAAGGAATATAGCATTATTGAATATTTTACAGTAGTATGTCTCATTCATTTTTCTCATAGATATTTGAGTGACAGCTGTCACAGAGAAAAATATTCCCGGTGTGCATAGCAATTCATCTAATCGTGAGATTTATCAAAAATGTAGGGTGAGTAAAAAGAAAGACACCAAGTTTATCAAAATAGAACACATTGAATAATATAATTGCTGCAACTCGCTAAGCAGGTTAAAACATTTTTCTCCTTTGGCCCCAAATAATTGCTGCACATCTTTAATAATCTGGCTTTATTTATAACTACTGTTAGCCATTTTTCCTTATAAAAACATTTTTAAATGTGTGAAGGTAGCTGTAGCAAGTGTCCTAAAAAGCATAGTAAATTGGCCATAAATAGTGTTTTGTTGAGCATTCCGATACCGCAAGTATCGGGTATCGGCCGATATTTGCTGTATCGGAATTCCGATACCGAGTTCCGATATTTTTGTGATATCGGAAATCGGAATCGGAAGTTCCCAGTGTATGGTTCCCAGGGTCTGGAGGAGAGGAGACTCTCCTTCAGGCCCTGGGATCCATATTCATGTAAAGAATAAAGAATAAAAATAAAAAATATGGATATACTCACCCGTCCGGCGGACCCTGGACCTTAACGGTGTAACAATGCAGTGAGTGTAGGACCTGCGATGACGTCGCGGCTTGTGATTGGTCGCGTGAGCGGTCACATGAGCGGTCATGTGACCAATCACAAGCCGCGACGTCATCGAAGGTCCTTCACTCTGCATTCTTAGGAACGGAGGCTGCCGGTTACACCGCTAAGGTCCAGGGTCCGACGGACGGGTGAGTATATCCATATTTTTTATTTTTATTCTTTATTTTTTACATGAATATGGATCCCAGGGCCTGAAGGAGAGTTTCTTCTCCTTCAGACCCTGGGAACCATCCAGGATACCTTCCGATATTTGTGTCCCATTGACTTGTATTGGTATCGGGTATCGGTATCGGCGAGATCCGATATTTTGCCGGTATCGGCCGATCCAATCCGATACCGATACTTTCGAATATCGGAAGGTATCGCTCAACACTAGCCATAAACCATTTGCAGATTTATGGGATCAATTCACAATCAAATTCTGATGTTTTTGTTTCCAATATTCCGTTGGGGCAGAAGGTGCAGGGTTTAACAAGAGATATGATTAATCTAGAATGCTACTTGGGCCCCAATATATCAACTTATACAGTAGTTGCAGAAAACTCATGATAATGTATACCACAAAAGTGTAAGGCATTTATTCTACATTGACGAATCAGCTCTAATGTCTTTTGCTTAGTGCACTGCATGATGGGATGCAATATATCACAGGCTCACCATCTTTGGTGCTTGTTGAATCCCAATGTCGTGCACCACTCTCTCCAGCCATGTACTTGTATAAAACTCTATTAGTTTTGCTTTATAGGGAGTCTGTCACCTGATTCCTGTTGCCCAAACTATGAGCAGCATGAATCTGAGCCTGACTGCAGCCATGAATATTTTTCCACCGAAATGCTCTGGCGTTTGAGAGAAAATACAGCTCTGGCAAAAATTAAGAGACCTAGATGGAGATAAAACTAGTCTGGCACCACCCATGGCCAGCTTTCCTCAGTGCTGCTCACATTTATTGGCAAATCCTTTGCTATCGGTGGCACCGGAGTTGTGAAGCCAGGCTCTAATTCATCGTGCCCGTGATTTGGGCAGCATGTATGAGGTTTTTGTTAAATTAACTTTTAGTTTACTTTTTCCCTGTTGTGTAGGAAAGGATTAACATCCATAAGTCATTGCAACTACTAATAACTACACCAGGTATTCAATTTGTTAATTTAATTGATCTAATGTAAATTTTCAATTTTACATTCTTTAGGTATTGAAAATGAGTTACAATAAAGTGAAAACACTCCATAAGAATACATTCCGCAGTCTGAAGAGTCTGGTCAGGTTACATATGGATCACAATAAACTGGAATTCCTGTCCCCAGAATCATTCTATGGCCTCACATCCCTGAAATTGGTGCACTTAGAAGGAAATGAACTACGGCAGCTGCATATGGATACTTTTGTCACTTTACGCTTCATACAGATGTTTAAAACATCATCTATAAAAGTTATTAACCTGTCAGATAACCAGTTATCATCATTGCCTAAAGAGATGTTCTTGTACTTAAATGAATTGGATGGACTTTATCTTCATGGAAATCCTTGGTCCTGTGACTGTAACCTTCAGTGGATCACAGAACTGGGACAGCAATCTAAAGGTATTTAATTCCCTGTGTATATTCATGTCACACACGATGGTAATGTGCAGTATGTACTGTATTAGCACTATGAAAACTAGTTGGTTTTAGAAATGTCTTCATAATTGGGATACCTTTTAATTAAGTTGTTCAGTTTTCCAGTTTTCTTCCAACGAAATGTAAACTTTTATCAATAAACCCTCAGAGGTTCTCCAACCGATTGGGCAGCTGTAATCTGTGTGGGGTATTGTGGCAACAAGTCTTCAATTTTCAGCACAGCCAGAGGGTTTATTAAGAATTACATTGATCCTATGGAAATCAATGTGTTGTCTATGTTGTGGCTAAAAGGGTTTTCCTCATTTTGAAAAGTGGAACCCAGACTTTTCATGTAATGTAAAATAACAAGTTTTGATAGTATTCACCCTCATTGGGTCCAGTGCTGGCTCTATAGCTTACATGGTGCCAGCTACTGAGCTCAGTGATTGGCTGCAGCTGTGATGTGTATGTCAACATGACATACCACTGCAGTCAATACATAGAAACCAAAGCAATATCATGTAGCTGGAGAAGGGGAGGTGGAGTACTGCCTTATTTTGTGATTTTACATTAGAGGAAGCATTTGGGGTCCACTTTTCTGAAAATGTAAAACCCCATTTAAATGATGAATGACTAAGCTTTTTTTGCATACATCGCAATGTGTCGTTTTGGCGAAAAAAAACGCGTCCTGCAAAGTTGTCTGCAGGATGCGTTTTTTCCCCATAGATTTACATTGGCGACGCATTGCGACGTATGCACACACGTTGCAACTGTCGTGCGACGGTTGCATCGTGTTTTGGCGGACCGCCGGCAGCAAAAAACGTTACATGTAATGTTTTTTGTGCCGATGGTCCACCATTTCCGACCGCGCATGCGCGGCCGGAACTCCGCCCCCACCTCCCCGCACCTCACAATGGGGCAGCGGATGCGTGGAAAAACAGCATCCGCTGCCCCTGTTGTGCGGCGCATTCACTGCTAGCGTCGGCCCGACGCACTGCGATGGGCCGAGTACAACGCTAGTGTGAAAGTAGCCTAAGAAATATCACTCTACTGACTGAATTCTTTAATATAGTATTTTAAGGATTTACCAAACCAGATAATTAATTACACTTTGTGCTCAATTATAAGGTTAGTATTTTAACCAGATCATCATTTTTATACAATTTTTTTAATTCAAAGCTGTATAAACTTGAGTGCTTATTGGATGAAACAGATCAGGTGATATATATTTGTGTAATGAGCGAGGATGTGACCTAAGGATACAACACCCTTTATCAAGGTGTTAGGCAGTTTGTTTTCCTCAAGAAAAATGGGTTTAACAAGAGATTTAACTGACTCTGAAAGCTCATAAATTCTTACAAATCTTAGAAAAATATTTAGAATTGAGAGTCCTCAGTGGTTGATACCTTTTAATGGCTAACTGAAAAGATGGTAACAAATTGCAAGCTTTTGAGACTACTCAGGTCTCTTCATCAGGCACAGACTAAAGCAAATTCTGAAGAATGACATATTTATACACAACACAGCACATAACTGTCATTATGGGAGAGTGATAAGTGATAAACAGTTGTATAAATATGTGATTCTTCAGAATTTGCTTTAGTCTGTGCCTGATGAAGAGACCTGAGTAGTCTCGAAAGCTTACAATTTGTTACCATCTTTTCAGTTAGCCATTAAAAGGTATCAACCACTGAGGACTCTCAATTCTAAATATTTTTCTATCTACTGGCTAACACGGTACCAAGATATTAATCTTTCCTGTACAAATCTTAGAGAAATTGCTAAGATTTTGGGGTGCCATCACAAAATCATCAAATATATTGATGTAAGTAGTCAACAGGGTTGAAAAAAACGTGATGACAAAAAAGACATACATTAGCCACCAAAGTAATGAGAAAAATCAAACCTGAAATGACCAGGTACCCAATATCTTTCAGTGCTGTCATATTCCATAACTGCACAAGGAGTTCAGTGTTCAGAAGCAAGGCCATGGTAAGGAAGGAAGTTGTTCAATCACCACTGAACAAGACACAAAACTTGAAACATGAAGACTGGGCCAAGAAAGATCTGAACACAGATTTTTCAAAGGTCTTATGGACTGATGAGATGAGAGTGACTTTTGATGGACCAGATGGATGGGCTCGTGGCTGCATAACTAACGGACACAGACCTCCACTTCAACTCATATACCAGCAAGGTGGAGAGTTCTGCTGTAAGCTGTTATTATTAAATCTGAGCTAGCTTCAGGTTGAAGAGGGACTCAAAATCAACTCCCAAACCTACTGCCAGTTTTTAGATGACACTTTTCTCAAGCAGTGGTGCAGGAAAAAGTTTGCATCTTTCAAGAGAACCATGATTTTTTAGCAGGACAATTCTTCATATCAAGCATCAAAGTACTCCACTTTGTTTAGCCAGTAAAAGCCTTAAAGATGAAAGAATGTTAAGGTCATTTTCTCACATGACCTAAGCCATATTGAGAACTTGTGGGCCCTTCTTAAATGTGAGATTTGAGGTGAAAGAAAACAGTACACCTCTCTGAACTGTGTTTTAGGAGGCTGTGGTTGGCACTGCCCATAAAGTTGATAGTCAACAGTTCACGAAACTGGTAGACTCCATGGATGGAAGACTTATGATTGTTATTGAGAAGAAGGGTGGCTGTGTTGGTCACTGATATTTTTTTGACACGTCAAAAATGTTTTTTTCTATATTTCGAGTTGTTTGGTTATTATTCTCACTTTAACAGATACAAATAAACAATTGAATTGAGAAAATGTACATTTTTCTTTTAGGTGCATTATTCTACACACTAATAGTTTACCAATATGCACACACATTTCTTCTTCTATGAAAGACAGAATCTCACTTTAACTTTCTTAAATATTCAGGTTTCAGGTTTATTCACCTTTTGGATTGACCGACAACAGTGTAGTGGTTCAATAATAAAATTAATTATTAAAAGTAAAAATTGACTAATAATTGTGCACACAGTATTTATACTTGATTATTTTACAGCTGTATCCAAAGTCTATTATTATGTATATTATGCTCAATATTCATTATAAATTATCAATCTATATGCTAAAATTCCAAATGGAAATTCAGAAAACTATAAACTACACTGACTTTTGTGCTCTAGTATCACCAATGATTTATCTAGGTTTTCCTTCAGTCTATGGAAAAATTCAGTTGCCTACTCTGGCACTCTAAATACCCCATCCAAGGAAAAGTATATTATTTGCGACCCTTCTTCTAATGCATAGCAACTGTGGATCCTTCCCTATTTTGCTATTAGTATAGCATGTAGACCCAGTTTTGTTTGGCCTGTCTTAAAGACACATGGACCATTTTTTACTCTTTTAGATTCTAATTTCACCTTTAACCACGGAGTTAGCAGTGGTTCATCTCTGAGTGCATGTACTTTATTCCTCTGCATGTTGTTGCCCAATCATAAGCACGAGGAGTCATGCAGTGAAAAAATAACTCAAACCTAGAAATAGCTTAGAGCAGGCTTTCTCCTGTGAGCCATGTAGTGAAATACAGCCCTGCTCTTCTCCATGGTCTGAACACCTACTGTGGGTAGTAGGGCTATGTACTATTGCATATTTTACCGCTCTTTGTTCAAGTCAGTCATTGTGGGAGTAAAGAAGAACTGACAGTGCCCTGAGATACATAGCTCTGCTGTTCTCCCCCTCTCCCACACTAACTGCAGTGAGGTTAAAGCAAATCGGTTAGCAAAGTGATAAAACCTTTACTATAAGTAAACAGCATCACACAGAGTAATAAATAAAACATCCTTAAACTTGGTGTCTCAGTGTCTTTCTCCTGCCGTCTTCAGATTACATAGCAAAAACTTGCTGACAGATTCCCTTTAAAGATGTAAGAGGCGTTTGTAGGGACACATTACTGAAACTACTGTTCACAAAGGACAGCAGCTCTGTATGTCATCACATGTTTCACTGGAGCAAGCCTACTCTAACCTTCTCTAGGGGTATGACCCCAGAAGCAAATCTCTACTATTGCACCTTTGGATAAAAGGGAAATTGGAACTTAAATTTTACAAGTTAATATCTTTACCATGGGGATGAAGAATAAATAAATAAAAATGTTTTTTTGTGACCAGTTTAATATAAAAGGCGCTATTTTATTTTATTTTTTTGTTTTTACAAAGGGTAAGCAATGATATAACAGTAATAAAATGAAGAATACTCATTTGCTCTCACTCCCATGAATCCAGCACTGGCTGCTCTGGTGGTCTTCACCGGGGCAAAAAGCAATGACACCCCATGTCTAAGACCTGTGATTGGCTGCAGCAGGGATATGGCTGGAATGGGATGTAATTGTTCAATTTAAGTAACCTGAGATCTGCAGCCAATCAGTGACATAGAAATGTGACTTCAGTGATCCCTGCACCGGAACCAAATTCCTGAGCAATCAAAGCTGGATCCATGGAAATTTGATGAGTGTGCCTATTTTAGTTTTATTATAACATTTCCTCCTGTTTTATCTTTAAACACTAAAATGTGTTGCTATTATCTGAATGCTTTTATTCTAATATACCCATTTCATATTTGTGCCACATGGGAAAATTTCAATGAATAACTGAAGGATTCATAAAATGCATCTCTCTCCTTTAGCTGCTGAAAATATAAAGTGTTAGGGAGAACAATAATGAAAATGTGGTTATAGGAAACGACATATTTATAAATATAAATATATAATGTATTTGAATTAAAATGTCTGACAATGAAATAGAGCTTTATATTTAGAACCAACAAGACTTTAAAATTGTTATTCTCTTTTATTTTTATAGACTTGATCAAGTGCAAGAGAGATCGCTTAGGAACTCAATGCCCTCTTTGTTCCAGTCCTAAAAAGAATCAAGGGAAATCTTTAAATGAAATATCATCTCAAGATCTTACTTGTGTCAAGCCTAATATAGAAAACATCCACAAGCTAAAAAACAGCTCTTCCACAGAAGAAGGCAGCTTTACTGGCATATCAGCCAAAGACTTTGTAGCTCCAATGGGATCTCTAATCATAAATATGACAGATCAGTCTGGAAATGAAGCAAACCTGGCCTGTACTGTTCAAAGGCCAACCAAAATGACTCAGATAATGTTGGACAGAAAGGAAGAATACACAGCAATGAGGACTACATTCTCCTCTTTCTTGGTATGCAACATTGACTATGACCATATTCAGAAGTTATGGGGAATATTAGCAATGTACAGTGATTCTTCAATGAAACTTAAGCGGGAGCTATTGCTTACAAAGACACCTTTTATCCACTATAAATATAAGCAAGTAGGCTCTGGTGATGATGTGTTCACTGACATTGATGCAGAAATTCGAGCAGAACCTAGCTGGTTGATGCAGGACTTGATTACTATACAACTTGATAGGACAGCAACAACTCTCAGCACACTGCATATCCGGTACTTCACAGATATCTATGTTACAATTCCCAGTTCTGTTGAGTACCCCTCAAGAAACAATTGGGCAATGATCATCAAGAACAACCAGACACAGACAGAGTATGCTGCAATAATAGGAGGAACAGTGGAGATGGATTGCCAAGTTGTGGGTGAACCAGTTCCAAATATTGAATGGGTGCTTCCTGATGGAATTAAAATCCGAGCACCATATATGAGTGAAGAAGGAAGGTTAACAATTACAAAAAGTGGAAAGTTTATTTTAAAGGTGGCTGATAGTTTTGACACTGGGGTTTACCATTGCATTGCTACAAATTATTTGGATGCAGATGTACTTTCATTTAGAATTACTGTGATAAGTGGTGATGTGGAGGAAGAAGCTGTCAATGGGATTGAACTTTCAGTCAATAGTGGGGATGTTCTCTATCTTCCTTGTGGTTCATATGGAGTTCCTGATGCATCTGTGAACTGGATATTACCCGATCACTCTATTTTACATGAAACCTCAAAAAACAAGGTTATTTTCCCCAATGGCACACTAAAGATCCAAGATATAACACAAAGAGACAGAGGACATTTTAGATGTTTAGCAGCTAATCTATATGGACTCGACATGTTGACACATAGAGTGTTGGTGAATGATAGAAAACTCAGCACAACCATTATGAAAGTACAGCTGGACCAAAATGAGGATGTAAATGTTGAAGGATCAGGCAATGAAGACATTAAAGAAAACCTGAACTCTGTGACAGGGAAAGCCATTGAACATAAAAGATATCCAAATAGACGCCTACCTATCAAATCAGATGGACGAAGTACAAATGTACCAGCACTTAGAAAAAACAGAATAAACCATGGTTATAGAGGACACAGGAGACAATTTACTCAAAACACAAGAAAAATTGATCCCCAACGCTGGACAGAGATATTACAAAAAACAAAGCAAAATTCAATCAACAGCAAACTAATAACAGAAGTCATGAAAACAGTCAAGGAAGAAAACGATATAGAAAGCATATCTGGAGATGCAGAGCAACCATCCGGTGAAGAATTCCTTCCAGTGAATGAAAAGTTCTCAATAGTAACAGAGAGTTACTCAAGTACAGGCATACTTAATACAAAACCCAGAGTGTCTACAGTGACTGATTCTGATAATCATAAATGGAGCACAAATAAAATACCTACAACACCAACCAAAGCAAACATTGATGAACGCTACACAGAAACAACAAAGACGAATAGTTACATTACACTGAGCAGTCAGGAGCCAACTCCAACACAATATTTTGCTTCAGGAGAAAACCCTACTGCAATTAACTATGATAGTGAACAGTCAACAACACTAAGCATTTTAAACCCATTAGCATTGGCAATATCAGAAGCACCACCTACTACAAATATTGTGAGCATGCTACCCACAGATGCCACAACCAATTTGATGCCAAAACTTATTCCTTTTACTACATATGGCAATGTTGAATCTGATAATAATAATATTTTTGTAACTACAATAAAATCTTTAACTGCAACTCCACAACCTGGTGTCATAAGGCCAACAACTTCCAGTACTTACCATTATACTAAATCACAAGACATTACAACCCCTACAGTAACAAAACTAACCTCTTCTCATTATACTGATACACATGATATTACAAACCCTATCATTATGGAAAATGATCTACAAACTAAACCTCAATATGATTACACCATTTTTACTACATCTAGTTATTTGAAAAGTCCATCTGAGAATGTAGTTACTATGCCCAAACAAGGAATAACTTCAATTAGTAGAACACCTCCTAACTTTATAATCAATCCAACAACATCCTATGATTCCTTTAATCCCAAATATATATATATGGAACAAAAAAACACATCTAGCAATCTACATGCAGCTCCTCCACCATCTCAACAAATATATGCTCCAACTAGTTCAATTACAGGAAGCTCTGTCATTTCTACAAGACCAAAAGAAGTTATAGAACCATCAGTCATAACTCACATCACAAATACTCCGGTATCTCATAAGCAATCTCCATCCAGTGTTAGTTCACATTCAAGCACCCTAATGCCTTTTCCAGCCATTACTACTACTCAGCCAACTGTTTTCACTACCAAAGACATTACAAGTAAGCTACAGACCACACCTGACAATTTACACTATTTTACATCAAGAATTGACACCACAAGAATTCCACATTATTATGAAGCAAGGGAGGATTTGGAAGATCAAAATGTTGTTCGCTTTGATTCCTCCACCATGACAAGTGCAAAATTGCTTCTTTCACAAACTGACATTGGTCCAATATATTTTCATAGCACTCAGAAAATCATAACTCCAGGGCTCCCAGCTGGCTCCACAATCATTACTCATCAACAGATCCAGATAATGAAAGAAGTTACACCATTTGTGCCAACTCTAAGGCGTTACGGTCGCAGAAGAATCCCAGGAAGAAGACGCATCGTAAAACCAGATCGTATTCCAGATGTTAAAGCGCATCAATCTAGATTTGGAAAACAAGAAAATATTACTGATATCACTGAAACCACAACAGCATACAGTACTGTTTCTAGTATTGTTAAAAATAAACAGATTTTATCTAGTACAATACCTTCAATCACAAATCCCCCATTACCAATCACACTGTCAACTAAAACAGCTCCAGAGGCTGTCAGGAGAAAAGAAGCAACCACTTTGCTGACTACACAATTCAAAAATACTGATAAAGCCACTAATAGATATAATACGCCATCTCAGCCTCACATTACTAAAACAAGTAACATAGACATGTCTGTTTTGGAAAAGCTCAAGGTTGGATTAAGTTATAACCAAGGTGCAACAACATCCGTACCGATAACCATGCCTGTAGTTGGACAAAAAGAAAAGCTGGTATTCACTTCACCCCAACCCACCACCAAACCTTTAGCAGCCTCCAAAATAATTAGAAGGAAAATTCCCTGGCATAGATTGTTTCCAAACAATCAGTTTACTCAAAGGGAAATTCTTAGGAAACTCAGAAAACACTCTCATTTAACATCTACAATTATCTCAACTACTCCACTTCCAACATTAAAACCAATTGTTACAAAAATTCCTATAGTACCTTATACAAAGGAAGAGAAACTAGGAAGCGGAAACCTAAGCAGTTCCTCCGTATCAATGGTAAATTATCCAATGAGCGCTGAAGCAACATCTAGTATGGTTCATCGAATTAGTGGCAAAGCATCAAAAACAATAATGCATCCCAAATCTGCTACAGTAGAAGCAACAACTGTTTATCCAACCAATATTGAAAAGGAAACAAGTGCCAAATATAACTCCAAAAAAACAACTGTACTTTACCCAACAATGACTAGTGATAACCAAAGGCCATTTTTTCCAACCAGGTCTGCAGTACCATCAACTATACAACTTCCAACTAATTCAAATTTTGCAGAAACCGAAGTGCAGCCTGCAAGTTCTAAGGATGGAAAAACTGAAGCTTATTCAGTCAGTTCTATGGGGGTAATAACGACTAAAGAAGTTACACTCATCCCTAACACAGGTTATGTCTCTACTACATTAACCCCCAAAACAGCTGCTCTCTATAACAGACATAGATTTCTGAAAAGAAAACGACCAAGAAAAAAAAATGTCTTAATCAACTCAGTAAACACTTACACTTATAAGCCATCAACAAATATAAACTTGTCAACTTATTCTGAAGATACCACAGTTAATAGAATAATTTCAACACCAAAGTCCTCAGTTACCACTGTTACAAAAACACCAATAACATTAACGAGTTCAAAAAATTATGCTCCTCCAAACATGGTGACCAAATTTTTTTGGAGTAATCTAACCAAGGATGATAAGTTATCCATGCATCCATCAGTTGCAATGAATGGCATTGAGAACTTAACTACTCCATACTTAGAACCATCAGACATAAATAATATTGCCACATCTGACCAAGCTCTCAACAAAAACATCCCACATGAGCATTCTTTTGTCACAACATATAAAACCAAGGCCTTCCCAACACATAAGACAAGTCCTACAACCAGCACACCTACACCACTATCGGTAAATGATAATGTTATCGATAGTGTGACTATTCCAGCAGCCATAATAAGTCCAAGCACAACCCAAGGATCAGCTGGTGGTAGAAAAGAAAATATTGGAACCCCCCAAACATCTCAGAGGAATGTAAACACCCTAGCACAATTTCCAATTCTATTGAAAACACCTATACGATACAATGTTTCATCTATACTAACACAGAAAACTGAAAAGAAAGCAACTTCCCAAAAAACAGAAGAAATTCCTTTCAATTATGTTCGCTCTAAACCTAGTATTTTGGGAGGTAAAGCTGCAAGTTTCACTGTCCTTGCTAACTCAGATGCCTTCATTCCATGCGAAGCAACTGGCGATCCAACACCCACCATATTGTGGACAAAAGTGGCTTCAGGTAGGGCTAGTTCCTTTTATTACTTTGTTGAAAATTTACACACTTTAATACATTAATTTTTACTTTTTTTTGCATGTTCTAAATAATAAAGTTTGAACCAAAAAAAGCAACCCATTTTGTCATGGATTGTTTTTAGCACCAGAGTTTGAAAATCCAGTCCTTTTTGGACATATTTTTAATTTCACGTCAAGCTGCACTAACATTGTATTTAAGTAAAAATATACAGGACCTGATTTATTAAGGCTGGCATGCAAACTGGTCTAAATCTCGATGAATCTGCCGTGCGGGCTTTTCCACATCTTGTCCGAAGCCATCTCCACTAAAGCTGGTTTCACACTTGCGTTTTTTGCCGCTGCGTTTTAGCGCTAAAAAACGCATGCGTTTTTTTCTATACTTAACATTAAAAACACATGCATTTTTTTGCATGCGCTTTGACGCGTTTTTGGCAATTTTTTTTATGCTTGCATTTTGTTGCAGAAATGCAACCTGTAGTACTTTCTAGCGGCGTTTTTTTGCCGCAAAAAAAACGCATACGTTTTTTCGCGGCAAAAAAATGTATTGCTGTCTATGTAAACGCATGCATTTTTAAGCACATGCGTTTGCATGCGTTTTTAAACGCATGCGTTTCTATAGAAAAACACAAGAAAACAAGAAAAAACAAGAAAACCCTAACCCTAACCCTAGGGTTACTAGGGATCCTAACCCTAACCCTAAGGTTAGGATCCCTAGTAACCCTAGGGATCCTAACCCTAACCCTAACCCTAGGGATCTTAACCCTAACCCTTAGGGTTAGGGTTAGGATCCTAACCCTTAGGGTTAGGATCCCTAGGGTTAGGGTTAGGGTTAGGATCCCTAGGGTTAGGGTTAGGGTTAGGATCCCTAGGGTTAGGGTTAGGATCCCTAGGGTTAGGGTTAGGGTTTGGGTTAGGGTTAGGATCCCTAGGGTTAGGGTTAGGATCCCTAGGGTTAGGGTTAGGATCCCTAGGGTTAGGGTTATGGTTAGGGTTAGGATCCCTAGGATTAGGGTTAGGGTTAGGATCCCTAGGGTTACTAGGGATCCTAACCCTAACCCTAACTTTAACCCTAGCTATTTCTGTTTATAGTGGGTTTTCTAGTTGATTTTGATGATTGGCAGCTGTCACACACTTCTCATCATGCGTTTCAAAAACGCAAATGCAGGAAAAAACGCTTGTAAATGCGTCAAAACGTTGCTTTTTTTACCACATGCAAAAACGCATGCATCTAAAAAACACAGCGTTTAAACGCGTTTACATGCGTTTTTGTACCAAATGCGTTTGCGTTAAAAACGCTGCATTTTTAAACGCAAATGTGAAACCAGCCTAAGATGGTTGTAAAAACATCAAAGTCACAACATTTTTTGTGCAACTCAGAAATGAAAAAAGAAAACTGGTGAAAATTCCTTGATAAGTTGGGCCCTTAATATTAAAAAAAAAAAAGCGAAAAACATGCGTATGCTTACATGCATTACAGCTTCTTTAACATTAATTAGCCATAAAGTGCCTGTACATTTGCAGTATAACTCATACTTATAAGGATATGATATTTAACTACAGTACAGTATTCATCAGGACTAGAAGAAACAAAAAAAAAAAGCCATGGTTTTTAAATTTAGATTTAATAACTGAGGACATATTTGAATAGTTTTGTATTTTACAGTGAAAATATTGTTTCTTTTCTAGGAACTTTCGTATCCAAGACAAGAAGGGGAAACAGGATGGAAGTCTTACCAAATGGAACACTCTCTATTTCAAGTGTGAGCGCCCAGGACCGTGGGCAGTATCTTTGCGTTGCTAATAACCAGTATGGCTCAGACCGGCTGCTTGTAACACTTTCCGTCATTACATACCCTCCAAGGATTATACAGGGCAGATCAAGGGAGGTGACAGTGCACTCTGGCAGTACAGTAAGTATAAAGTGCCAGGCTGAAGGACGACCTTTTCCTACCATCACCTGGATACTAGCCAATGAGACCATTGCATCTGAAGAATCTGACAGTGTTCATAAGGTTTTTGTTTTATCTGATGGGACTCTTACTATTATGGAAGTGACTATTTATGATCGAGGACTTTATAAATGTATTGCTACTAATACAGCTGGATCAGATACACTTACTGTAAAGGTTCAAGTGATTGCTGCTCCGCCTGCTATTTTGGAAGATAAAAGACAAACTGTACTTGCTCTTCGGGGAGAGAATGTAAAACTTCATTGCACAGCAAAAGGAAACCCACAACCCAGTGTTCACTGGGTAGCATTTGATGGTACAAAGGTGAAACCATTACATTATGTAAATGCAAAGTTGTTCCTGTTCTCTAATGGGACACTCTACATAAGGAATGCAGCATCCTCCGACAATGGAAACTATGAATGTATAGCAACTAGCTCTACTGGCTCAGAAAGAAGGGTCGTCACTCTTAAGGTGGAGCAAAATGATATTGTGCCTAAAATAATCCATGCTTCATCAAAATCTACTGAAATGAACATTGGTGACAAGTTGATGCTAAACTGTAGTGCAACTGGAGAACCAAAGCCAAGGATAATATGGAGGCTACCATCAAAAGCTTTGGTAGATCAATGGCACAGGTAAGAAAATGTATTTATGGTAAATTGATCATACATGTACATTTCTGAAATGGTTGCATGATAAATTATAAACAGCATAGTCAATGAGGAACACGAACTAGAGCCCCATAGTATCACCAGCCTTACTGAAGATGATGTGAATCCTAAAATAGAAGTGCTGGCTTATTTAGAGATCACACACAAGCATCGTAGCAAAGGCAGCAAATAAAAATCACAGTAAAAAGGCAGAGATGAGGAGAGGAAGGAGTTCTTTACAATGATGGACAAACAGAAGGTAAGGGCAGGCTGCACGAGGTAGACATGATGTGGAAAAAAGGTGGGTCTTTGCAAAGAGATACTGAACAAATTAACACATTTGTACAGTAAATAAACGGACCTAATTGCTTATGCCTAGAGGGTTCCCTATGATACCTTGTACAGCAGGTAATAGGAGGATAAGAGTATTTCGCTTTTGAGAGGCTGTGAGAAGTGTGCACATAACCGTAACAGGGTAGAGACATGACTGCTAGTATGGATCTGGAAAAGGTCAACATGCGAAATCACTGGAAATTAAAGCTTTATTATTAAAACAAAATATTTTCTTTCCATCTTCTTGGATTTAATCTGCTTTTTTGCCCCCCAAAAATATAGCTATAATATATATAGATACAGTGGGGAAAAAGTATTTAGTCAGCCACCAATTATGCAAGTTCTCCCACTTAAAAAGATGAGAGAGGCCTGTAATTGACATCATAGGTAGACCACAACTATGAGAGTCAAAATGAGAAACCAAATCCAGAAAATCACCTTGTCTGATTTGGCAAGATTTATTTTGCAAATTATGGTGGAAAATAAGTATTTGGTCACCTAAAAACATGCAAGATTTCTGGCTCTCATAGACCTGTAAATTCTTCTTTAAGAGGCTCCTCTGTCCTCCACTCATTATCTGTAGTAATGGCACCTGTTTGAACTAGCAAATAAATTAAGCCTTGAATATGTTCTGACTTTGTTTATATTCCAAACTATAGAAAATTCAGAAATGAATTTCAGAAGTGAGCTTGTGGGTACTTTACAGTATCACATCACTGAAGGAGGAACCGGGAGGACAGTGAAGAGGAATAGCACCTCTAAATCACAGCTTATTTTTTTGTTACCACTTGGCCTTCCTAAATGACATTTACTCCCATCACTCTTGATCTCTCTTCTTGGATGGCTAAATTATGTACACGTCTTCTTGTTTTATCCATTTTCTTCTACTAGATTCCAGACAAGAAATTAAGTTTAAGTAGTAAAAAAACGATTAGGTCAGCTCACCAATAGATTTCAGCAGGTGCACAGAACTCCGTTCTGATCCCCACGTTGCAAGACAGCAAATTTAAGAAAAATAGTTCCTCAATGGCGGTCTTCTTCCCAGCCACTGCAGTCGATAATAGGGTTGAGCGATACCGTCCGATACTTGAAAGTATCGGTATCGGAAAGTATCGGCCGATACCGGCAAAGTATCGGATCTAATCCGATACCGATACCCGATACCAATACAAGTGAATGGGACTCAAGTATCGGACGGTAAATCAGCCCTTTCTGTCCTTCTATATGGGGTTCTGGAGGGGGGGGAGAGTGTGGGCGGTGCGTGGGCGGAGACTGCGTGTCTCTGTGCGGGCGGGGTCTGTGCGGGCCTGCCAGGGATCTCATTCTATGCGGCCGGCGCTGTATGCCCAGGCTTGATGCGGCGTGCCGGGGCTTGATGCGGCGTGGGAGGGCTCTGCGGCGTGCTGGGGGGTCTATGCGGCGTGAGGGGGTCTAAGCGGCGTGCTGGGGGGTCTATGCGGCGTGAGGGGCTCTCTGCGGCGTTCTGGGGCGTCTATGCGGCGTGCTGGGGGATCTATGCGGCGTGAGGGGCTCTCTGCGGCGTTCTGGGGCGTCTATGCGGCGTGCTGGGGGGTCTATGCGGCATGCTGGGGGGTCTATGCGGCGTGCGGGGGGGTCTATGCGGCGTGCGGGGGTCTCAGCGGCGTGCGGGGTCTCTGCGGCGTGCTGGGGGGTCTCTGCGGCATGGGGGGGGGGTCTCTGCGGCGTGGGGGGGTGTTATGACCCCAGTGGACAGGGTCTCAGAGGAACGTGTAAGTCTGCAAGATACAAAAATCCAGCTCATAGGGCTGTGGTAACTGGGTTGACCAAATAGCTACTCCTAACGCCAACACTAGAAGTAGCCGGGGATCATGCCTACGGTGATCACTAGATGACTCGCGCCAGCCGGAGAATCTAACTACCCCTAGGAGAAGAAAACAAAGACCTCTCTTGCCTCCAGAGAAAGGGACCCCAAAGCAAGATACAAGCCCCCCACAAATAATAACGGTGAGGTAAGAGGAAATGACAAACACAGAAATGAACCAGGTTCAGCAAAGAGAGGCCAGCTTACTAATAGCAGAATATAGCAAGATAACTTATCTGGTCAACAAAAACCCTATAAAAATCCACGCTGGAGATTCAAGAACCCCCGAACCGTCTAACGGTCCGGGGGGAGAACACCAGCCCCCTAGAGCTTCCAGCAAAGGTCAGGATACAGATAGGAACAAGCTGGACAAAAATACCAAACAAAACAAAAGCAAAAAGCAAAGAAGCAGACTTAGCTTGAAAAACAGGAACCAGGATCAGAGGACAAGAGCACAACAGATTAGCTCTGATTTCAACGATGCCAGGCATTGAACTGAAGGTCCAGGGAGCTTATATAGCAACGCCCCTGAACTAACGGCCCAGGTGAGGATATAGGAAAACACAGACGCTCCAGAGTCAAATCACTAATGACCACTAGAGGGAGCAAAAAGCAAAATCACAACAGTACCCCCCCTTAGTGAGGGGTCACCGAACCCTCACCACGACCACCAGGGCGATCAGGATGAGCGGCATGAAAGGCACGAACTAAATCGGCCGCATGAACATCAGAGGCGACCACCCAGGAATTATCTTCCTGACCATAGCCCTTCCACTTGACCAGGTACTGAAGCCTCCGCCTGGAGAGACGAGAATCCAAGATCTTCTCCACCACGTACTCCAACTCGCCCTCAACCAACACCGGAGCAGGAGGCTCAGCAGAAGGAACCACAGGCACAACGTACCGCCGCAACAAGGACCTATGAAACACGTTGTGGATAGCAAACGACACAGGTAGATCCAGGCGAAAGGATACAGGATTAAGAATTTCCAATATCTTGTAAGGACCAATAAAACGAGGTTTAAATTTGGGAGAGGAAACCTTCATAGGAACAAAGCGGGAAGAAAGCCACACCAAATCCCCAACACGTAGTCGGGGACCCACACCGCGGCGGCGGTTGGCAAAGCACTGAGCCCTCTCCTGTGACAACTTCAAGTTGTCCACCACAAGATTCCAGATCCGCTGCAACCTATCCACCACAGAATCCACCCCAGGGCAGTCAGAAGGTTCCACATGACCCGAAGAAAAACGAGGGTGGAAACCAGAGTTGCAGAAAAACGGCGAAACCAAGGTGGCGGAACTAGCCCGATTATTAAGGGCAAACTCAGCTAACGGCAAGAAGGTCACCCAATCGTCCTGATCAGCAGAGACAAAACACCTCAAATAAGCCTCCAAAGTCTGATTAGTTCGCTCCGTCTGTCCATTAGTCTGAGGATGGAAAGCAGACGAAAACGACAAGTCAATGCCCATCCTACTACAAAAGGATCGCCAGAATCTGGAAACGAACTGGGATCCTCTGTCTGACACAATATTCTCAGGGATGCCGTGCAAACGAACCACATTCTGGAAAAACACAGGAACCAGATCGGAAGAGGAAGGCAGTTTAGGCAAAGGAACCAAATGGACCATCTTGGAGAAGCGATCACATATCACCCAGATAACAGACATGCCCTGAGACACCGGAAGATCAGAAATGAAATCCATGGAGATATGTGTCCAAGGTCTCTTAGTGACAGGCAAGGGCAAGAGCAACCCGCTGGCACGAGAACAGCAAGGCTTAGCTCGAGCACAAGTCCCACAGGACTGTACAAATGACCGCACATCCCTAGACAAGGAAGGCCACCAAAAGGATCTGGCCACCAGATCTCTGGTGCCAAAAATTCCTGGGTGACCTGCCAACACCGAGGAATGAACCTCGGAAATGACTCTGCTGGTCCACTTATCAGGCACAAACAGTCTGTCAGGTGGACAAGAATCAGGCCTATCAGCCTGAAATCTCTGCAACACACGTCGCAGATCAGGAGAAATAGCTGACAAGATAATACCATCCTTAAGAATACCAACAGGTTCAGCGACTCCAGGAGCATCAGGCACAAAGCTCCTGGAAAGAGCATCGGCCTTCACATTCTTTGAACCTGGTAAATACGAGACAACAAAGTCAAAACGGGAGAAAAACAATGACCAGCGGGCCTGTCTAGGATTCAGGCGTTTAGCAGACTCGAGATACATCAGATTTTTGTGATCAGTCAAGACCACCACACGATGCTTAGCACCCTCGAGCCAATGACGCCACTCCTCAAATGCCCATTTCATGGCCAACAACTCCCGATTGCCCACATCATAATTTCGCTCCGCAGGCGAAAACTTCCTAGAGAAAAAGGCGCAAGGTCTCATAACAGAGCAACCAGGGCCTCTCTGCGACAAAACGGCCCCTGCTCCAATCTCTGAAGCATCCACCTCAACTTGAAAGGGAAGCGAGACATCAGGCTGGCACAAAACAGGCGCCGAAGTAAACCGACGTTTCAACTCCTGGAAAGCCTCCACGGCAGCAGGAGCCCAATTAACCACATCGGAGCCCTTCTTGGTCATATCCGTCAAAGGTTTCACAATGCTAGAAAAGTTAGCGATAAAACGACGGTAGAAGTTAGCGAAACCCAAGAACTTCTGAAGACTCTTAACTGACGAGGGCTGAGTCCAATCAAGAATAGCTCGGACCTTGACTGGGTCCATCTCCACAACAGAAGGGGAAAAAATGAACCCCAAAAAGGGAACCTTCTGTACACCAAAAAGACACTTTGAGCCCTTGACAAACAAAGAATTTTCACGCAAAATTTTAAAGACCATCCTGACCTGCTCCACATGCGAGTCCCAATTATCAGAAAAAAACAGAATATCATCCAGATAAACGATCAGAAATTTATCCAGATAGTTCCGGAAAATGTCATGCATAAAGGACTGAAAAACTGAAGGGGCATTAGAGAGCCCAAAAGGCATCACCAAGTACTCAAAATGACCTTCGGGCGTATTGAATGCGGTTTTCCATTCATCCCCTTGCTTAATGCGCACAAGGTTGTACGCACCACGAAGGTCTATCTTGGTAAACCACTTGGCACCTTTAATCCGGGCAAACAAGTCAGACAACAGCGGCAAAGGATACTGAAATTTGACAGTGATCTTATTTAAAAGCCGATAGTCAATACAAGGCCTCAAAGATCCGTCCTTTTTAGCCACAAAAAAGAATCCCACACCAAGAGGGGAAGAAGACGGACGGATGTGTCCTTTCTCCAGAGACTCCTTGATATATGAATGCATAGCGGTATGTTCAGGTATCGACAGATTAAACAGTCTTCCCTTAGGAAATTTACTGCCTGGAATCAAATCTATTGCACAGTCACATTCCCTATGAGGAGGCAATGCACTGGACCTGGACTCGCTAAAGACATCCTGATAATCAGACAAGTACTCCGGAACTTCCGAAGGCGTAGAAGAAGCAATAGACACAGGCAGGGAATCCTCATGAATACCACGACAGCCCCAACTAGACACTGACATAGCCTTCCAGTCAAGGACTGGATTATGGGTCTGTAACCATGGCAGCCCCAAAACAACCAAATCATGCATTTTATGTAGAACGAGAAAACGTATCACCTCGCGGTGTTCAGGAGTCATGCACATGGTAACCTGTGTCCAATACTGCGGCTTATTTTCTGCCAATGGCGTAGCATCAATACCCCTAAGAGGGATAGGATTTTCTAATGGTTCAAGAATAAAACCACAGCGCTTAGCAAATGAGAGATCCATAAGACTCAGGGCAGCACCTGAATGTACAAACGCCATGACAGGATAAGATGACAGTGAGCAAATCAAAGTTACAGACAGAATAAACTTAGGATGCAAATTACCAACGGTGACAGGACTAACAACCTTAGATATACGTTTAGAGCATGCTGAGATAACATGTGTAGAATCACCACAGTAGTAGCACAAGCCATTCCGGCGTCTATGAATTTTCCTCTCATTTCTAGTCAGGATTCTATCACATTGCATCAAATCAGGTGTCCGTTCAGACAACACCATGAGGGAATTTGCGGTTTTTCTATCACATTGCATCACATCAGGTGTCTGTTCAGACAACAACATGAGGGAATTTGCGGTTTTGCGCTCCCGCAACCGCCGGTCAATTTGAATAGCCAGGGACATGGTATCATTCAGACCTGTGGGAATGGGAAAACCCACCATAACATTCTTAATGGCCTCAGAAAGGCCATTTCTAAAATTAGCGGCCAGTGCACACTCGTTCCAATGTGTCAGCACGGACCATTTCCGAAATTTTTGGCAATACACCTCAGCCTCGTCCTGGCCCTGAGACATAGCCAGCAAGGCTTTCTCTGCCTGAATCTCAAGATTGGGTTCCTCATAAAGTAAACCGAGCGCCAGAAAAAACGCATCAACATCAGCCAATGCCGGATCTCCTGGCGCCAACGAAAAAGCCCAATCCTGAGGGTCACCCCGTAAGAATGAAATAACAATTTTTACTTGTTGAGCAGAGTCTCCAGACGAACAAGGTTTCAGGGACAAAAATAATTTACAATTATTCCTGAAATTCCTAAACTTAAATCGGTCTCCTGAAAACAGTTCAGGAATCGGAATCTTGGGTTCAGACCTAGGATTTCTGGTAACATAATCTTGTATACCCTGCACACGAGCGGCAAGCTGGTCCACACTTGTAATCAAGGTCTGGACATTCATGTCTGCAGCAAGCTTAAGCCACTCTGAGGTAAAGGGGAAAAGAAAAAAAAAAAAAATGAGAGAGGGAAAAAAAAAAACTCAACATTTTCTTTTTTATAATCCCACTTCTGCAATGCATTAAACATTTAATACTGGCCTGGCATACTGTTATGACCCCAGTGGACAGGGTCTCAGAGGAACGTGTAAGTCTGCAAGATACAAAAATCCAGCTCATAGGGCTGTGGTAACTGGGTTGACCAAATAGCTACTCCTAACGCCAACACTAGAAGTAGCCGGGGATCATGCCTACGGTGATCGCTAGATGACTCGCGCCAGCCGGAGAATCTAACTACCCCTAGGAGAAGAAAACAAAGACCTCTCTTGCCTCCAGAGAAAGGGACCCCAAAGCAAGATACAAGCCCCCCACAAATAATAACGGTGAGGTAAGAGGAAATGACAAACACAGAAATGAACCAGGTTCAGCAAAGAGAGGCCAGCTTACTAATAGCAGAATATAGCAAGATAACTTATCTGGTCAACAAAAACCCTATAAAAATCCACGCTGGAGATTCAAGAACCCCCGAACCGTCTAACGGTCCGGGGGGAGAACACCAGCCCCCTAGAGCTTCCAGCAAAGGTCAGGATACAGATAGGAACAAGCTGGACAAAAATACCAAACAAAACAAAAGCAAAAAGCAAAGAAGCAGACTTAGCTTGAAAAACAGGAACCAGGATCAGAGGACAAGAGCACAACAGATTAGCTCTGATTTCAACGATGCCAGGCATTGAACTGAAGGTCCAGGGAGCTTATATAGCAACGCCCCTGAACTAACGGCCCAGGTGAGGATATAGGAAAACACAGACGCTCCAGAGTCAAATCACTAATGACCACTAGAGGGAGCAAAAAGCAAAATCACAACAGGGGGGGGTCTCTGCGGCGTGGGGGGGGTCTCTGTGGCGTGCGGGGGTCTCAGTGCGGGTATCGTCCGATGGGACTACAAGTCCCATCGGGCTATGCCTGCTACACTGACAGTGATTGACACATTAGCCAATGATGGGACAGTAGTAGTCCCATCATCCGGCTAATGTGTTGAATGAAAAAAAAAAAAATACTCCATACATACATTCTACATACATAAATACATATAGACATACAGTACATTCATACATTACATACATGACATACATTACATTAAACATAGATTACATACTCACCATTACTTGTCATTTTGATCCCCGAAGCCAGTGTCATCTATAAAAAATGTGAAAAAACAAACAACCAATATACTCCCTGTCCGCAGAAATCCACGAGTGTCCCACGACGATCTCCCGTGGAGAGCAGCAGCATCAAATAATGCGACCGCTCTCTAGGGGCTCAGAAACACAATGACGGGAGGAAGGTATCCTTCCGCCACTGTATTCCTCCGCCGCTGTAAAAAAAAAAGTCCCTAGTCTCACTTTATGGCATTGCTGTATGAGACATTTTCCCATGCAGCAATTATATAAAGTGACACTTTGAACTCAGGTAACCTCAGTGATGCACTGCAGGAGCCATTGTCTCCTGTCAGTGTGTCACTGAGGGTCCTATAGAGCAGTGACGTCACCCGATGTCACTGTTCTATAGGGGAGATTGTCGTGGGACACTAGTTATTAATTGGACTATGGCGGACAGGTAGTATGCGGTTTATTATTTTACGTTTTTTGCAGGCGCTGAAGTATGGTAAGTATGGTGAAATGAAGAATATTAAAATACTTTTTCCTAATGTGTGCGTGTTTTATTAACCCTTTTCTTACTATTGGATTAATAACGGATAGGCGTCTTATTGACGCCTCTCCGTTATTAACCCGGCTTAATGTCACCTTACGATAGCAAGGTGACATTAACCCCTTATTACCCCATATCCCACCGCTACACGGGAGTGGGAAGAGAGGGGCTAAGTGCCGGAATTGGCGCATCTTACGGATGCGCCATTTTCGGGGCGGCTGCGGACTGGTATTTGTAGCCGGGGGGGGGGGCCAATATCCATGGCCCCTCTCTAGGCTATGAATATCAGCCCGCAGCTGTCTGCGTAGCCTTTCTGGCTATAAAATATAGGGGGACCCCACGTCATTTTTTTGGGGGGTCCCCCTATTTTAATAGCCAGTAAAGGCTACGCAGACAGCTGCGAGCTGATATTCATAGCAGGCTACAAATATTGGCCCCCGGCCGTCGGCTTTCCCCCTCTGGCGCAGAAAATTGCGCGGGAGCCCACGCCGTTTTTTTCCATTTTTTTTTTTTAAATTCAACGCTCATAAAGGCCTCTTTCACCCTTGCGTCAGTACGGGTCCGTCGCTATGCGTCGAGCCGACGTACCGACGCACGTTGTGAAATTTGTACACGACGTGGGCAGCGGATGCAGTTTTTCAACGCATCCACTGCCCATTCTGAGGAAGAGGGGGCAGAGTTTCTGCTGCGCATGCGCAGTAGAAAATGGCAGACGCGACGGACAAAAAAACGTTCACTTGAACGTTTTTTCGTGCCGACGGTCCGCCAAAACTCGACGGATCCGTTGCAGAACGGACGCGACGTGTGGCCATTCATCGCGATCCGTCGCTAATACAAGTCTATGGGGAAAAAAAATGCATCCTGCGAGCACATTTGCAGGATCCGTTTTTTTCCGCCAGATCCGTTTTTTCAGTCGGATCCGTTGTTTTCCGCCAGATCGTTTTTTTTCCACCGGATCCGTTTTTTTCCGCCAGATCCGTTTTTTTTACATTGGATCCGTTTTTTTCTGCCAGATCTGTTTTTTTCCACCGGATCCGTTTTTTTCCACCAGATCCGTTTTTTTTTCTGCCAGATCCGTTTTTTCCTGCCGGATCCATTTTTTTCCGCCAGATCCGTTTTTTCTCATAGAGTTGTAATAGCGCCGGATTGCGCCTGATGGCCACACATTTCATCCGTTTTTTGCAGGATTCGTTAAAAAAAACTGTTTCCGCCGGACGGAAAACTCATAGGAACGTTTTTTGTCCATTATTTTTCATGCATGTTTCCATTCAAATCATGCACATTTTCCGTTTATTTATTTTCCAAAAACCTCATCAAAACCTGCATCAAAACTGCATGAAAAACCGCACCAAAAACCTGCATCAAAAACAGCATCAAAAACCGCACCAAAAACCTGCATCAAAAACCGCACCAAAAACTGCATCAAAAACCGCACCAAAAACTGCATCAAAAACCGCACCAAAAACCTGCAGCAAAAAAGCACCAAAAACTGCATCAAAAACTGCATCAAAAACCGCACCAAAAAACTGCAGCAAAAAACTGCAGCAAAAAAAGCACCAAAAACTGCATCAAAAACCGCATCAAAAAGCTACATCAAAAACAGCACCAAAAACTGCACCAAAAACTGCATCAAAAACAGCACCAAAAAACTGCAGCAAAAAAAGCACCAAAAACTGCATCAAAAACCGCATCAAAAAGCTACATCAAAAACAGCACCAAAAACTGCATCAAAAACCGCACCAAAAACCTGCAGCAAAAAAGCACCAAAAACTGCATCAAAAACCGCATCAAAAACTGCACCAAAAACTGCATCAAAAACTGCATCAAAAAGCTGGAGCAAAAAAAGCACCAAAAACTGCATCAAATACTGCACCAAAAACTGCATCTAAAACCGCACCAAAAACCTGCAGCAAAAACTGCATCAAAAACCGCATCAAAACTGCACCAGTTTTTTATGCAGGTTTTGATGCAGTTTTTGGTGCAGTTTTTGATGCGGTTTTTGATGCAGGTTTTGGTGCTGTTTTTGATGTAGCTTTTTGATGCGGTTTTTGATGCAGTTTTTGGTGCTTTTTTTGCTGCAGGTTTTTGGTGCTGTTTTTGATGCAGTTTTTGATGCAGTTTTTGGTGCTTTTTTGCTGCAGGTTTTTGGTGCGGTTTTTGATGCAGTTTTTGGTGCAATTTTTGATGCGGTTTTTGATGCAGTTTTTGGTGCTTTTTGCTGCAGGTTTTTGGTGCGGTTTTTGATGCAGTTTTTGGTGCAGTTTTTGATGCGTTTTTTTGATGCAGTTTTTGGTGCTTTTTTGCTGCATGTTTTTGGTGCGGTTTTTGATGTAGTTTTTGGTTCAGTTTTTGATGCAGTTTTTGGTGCTTATTTTGCTGCAGGTTTTTGGTGCTGTTTTTGATGCAGTTTTTGGTGCTGTTTTTTATGTAGCTTTTTGTTGAGGTTTTTGATGCAGTTTTTGGTGCTTTTTTTGCTGCAGGTTTTTGATGCCGTTTTTGATGCAGTTTTTGGTGCTTTTTTGCTGCAGGTTTTTGGTGCAGTTTTTGATGCGGTTTTTGATGCAGTTTTTGGTGCTGTTTTTGATGTAGCTTTTTGATGCGGCTTTTGATGCAGTTTTTGGTGCTTTTTTTGCTGCAGGTTTTTGGTGCTGTTTTTGATGCAGTTTTTGGTGCTTTTTTGCTGCAGGTTTTTGATGCAGTTTTTGGTGCAGTATTTGATGCAGTTTTTGGTGTTTTTTGCTGCAGGTTTTTGGTGCAGTTTTTGGTGCAGCAAAAACTGCACCAAAAACTGCATCAAAAACCGCACCAAAAACCTGCAGCAAAAAAAGCACCAAAAACTGCATCAAAAACTGAACCAAAAACTACATCAAAAACCGCACCAAAAACCTGCAGCAAAAAGCACCAAAAACTGCATCAAAAACCGCATCAAAAACTGCACCAAAAACTGCATCAAAAACCGCACCAAAAACCTGCATCAAAAAAAGCACCAAAAACTGTATCAAAAACTGAACCAAAAACTACATCAAAAACCGCACCAAAAACATGCAGCAAAAAAGCACCAAAAACTGCATCAAAAACCGCATGTTTTTGGTGCGGTTTTTGATGTAGTTTTTGGTTCAGTTTTTGATGCAGTTTTTGGTGCTTTTTTTGCTGCAGGTTTTTGGTGCGGTTTTTGATGCAGTTTTTGGTGCAGTTTTTTATGCGGTTTTTGATGCAGTTTTTGGTGCTTTTTGCTGCAGGTTTTTGGTGCGGTTTTTGGTGCAGTTTTTGATGCGGTTTTTGATGCAGTTTTTGGTGCTTTTTTGCTGCATGTTTTTGGTGCGGTTTTTGATGTAGTTTTTGGTTCAGTTTTTGATGCAGTTTTTGGTGCTTTTTTTGCTGCAGGTTTTTGGTGCGGTTTTTGATGCTGTTTTTGATGCAGGTTTTTGGTGCGGTTTTTCATGCAGTTTAGTTTTGATGCAGGTTTTGATGAGGTTTTTGGAAAATAAATAAACGGAAAATGTGCATGATTTGAATGGAAACATGCATGAAAAATAACGGACAAAAAACGTTCCTATGAGTTTTCCGTCCGGCGGAAAGGTTTTTTTTACGAATCCTGCAAAAAACGGATGAAATGTGTGGCCATCAAGTGCAATCCGGCGCTATTACAACTCTATGAGAAAAAACGGATCTGGCGGAAAAAAATGGATCCGGCAGGAAAAAACGGATCCGGCAGAAAAAAAACGGATCTAGCGGAAAAAAACTGATCCGGTGGAAAAAAACCGATCTGGCGGAAAACAACGGATCCGACTGAAAAAACGGATCTGGCGGAAAAAACCGGATCCTGCAAATGTGCTGGCAGGATGCATTTTTTTTCCCCATAGACTTGTATTAGCGACGGATCGCGACGAATGGCCACATGTCGCGTCCGTTCTGCAACGGATCCGTCGAGTTTTGGCGGACCGTCGGCACGAAAAAACGTTCAAGTGAATGTTTTTTTGTCCGTCGCGTCTGCCATTTTCTACTGCGCATGCGCAGCAGAAACTCTGCCCCCTCTTCCTCAGAATGGGCAGTGGATGCGTTGAAAAACTGCATCCGCTGCCCACGTCGTGTACAAATTTCACAACGTGCGTCGGTACGTCGGCTCGACGCATAGCGACGGACCCGTACTGACGCAAGGGTGAAAGAGGCCTTTATGAGCGTTGAATTTAAAAAAAAAAAAAAAATGGAAAAAAACGGCGTGGGCTCCCGCGCAATTTTCTGCGCCAGAGGGGGAAAGCCGACGGCCGGGGGCCAATATTTGTAGCCTGCTATGAATATCAGCTCGCAGCTGTCTGCGTAGCCTTTACTGGCTATTAAAATAGGGGGACCCCCCAAAAAAATGACGTGGGGTCCCCCTATATTTTATAGCCAGAAAGGCTACGCAGACAGCTGCAGGCTGATATTCATAGCCTAGAGAGGGGCCATGGATATTGGCCCCCCCCCGGCTACAAATACCAGTCCGCAGCCGCCCCGAAAATGGCGCATCCGTAAGATGCGCCAATTCCGGCACTTAGCCCCTCTCTTCCCACTCCCGTGTAGCGGTGGGATATGGGGTAATAAGGGGTTAATGTCACCTTGCTATCGTAAGGTGACATTAAGCCGGGTTAATAACGGAGAGGCGTCAATAAGACGCCTATCCGTTATTAATCCAATAGTAAGAAAAGGGTTAATAAAACACGCACACATTAGGAAAAAGTATTTTAATATTCTTCATTTCACCATATTTACCATACTTCAGCGCCTGCAAAAAACGTAAAATAATAAACCGCATACTACCTGTCCGCCGTAGTCCAATTAATAACGAGTGTCCCACGACGATCTCCCCTATAGAACAGTGACATCGGGTGATGTCACTGCTCTATAGGACCCTCAGTGACACACTGACAGGAGACAATGGCTCCTGCAGTGCATCACTGAGGTTACCTGAGTTCAAAGTGTCACTTTATATAATTGCTGCATGGGAAAATGTCTCATACAGCAATGCCATAAAGTGAGACTAGGGACTTTTTTTTTTACAGCGGCGGAGGAATACAGTGGCGGAAGGATACCTTCCTCCCGTCATTGTGTTTCTGAGCCCCTAGAGAGCGGTCGCATTATTTGATGCTGCTGCTCTCCACGGGAGATCGTCGTGGGACACTCGTGGATTTCTGCGGACAGGGAGTATATTGGTTGTTTGTTTTTTTCACATTTTTTATAGATGACACTGGCTTCGGGGATCAAAATGACAAGTAATGGTGAGTATGTAATCTATGTTTAATGTAATGTATGTCATGTATGTAATGTATGAATGTACTGTATGTCTATATGTATGTATGTATGTAGAATGTATGTATGGAGTATTTTTTTTTTTTTTCATTCAACACATTAGCCGGATGATGGGACTACTACTGTCCCATCATTGGCTAATGTGTCAATCACTGTCAGTTGTAGTCCCATCGGACGATGCCCGCACTGAGACCCCCGCACGCCGCAGAGACCCCCCCCACGCCGCAGAGACCCCCCACGCCGCAGAGACCTCCCAGCACGCCGCAGAGACCCCCGCACGCCGCAGAGAGCCCCTCACGCCGCATAGATCCCCCAGCATGCCGCATAGACGCCCCAGAACGCCGCAGAGAGCCCCTCACGCCGCATACACCCCCCCAGCACGCCGCATAGACCCCCCCAGCACGCCGCAGAGCCCTCCCACGCCGCATCAAGCCCCGGCACGCCGCATCAAGCCTGGGCATACAGCGCCGGCCGCATAGAATGAGATCCCTGGCAGGCCCGCACAGACCCCGCCCGCACAGAGACACGCAGTCTCCGCCCACGTACCGCCCACTTTACATTATAGTGATTTTAGCACTGTGGGGACTTCCGATTCCGATACCCGATACCACAAAAATATCGGATCTCGGTATCGGAATTCCGATACCGCAAGGATCGGCCGATACCCGATACTTGCGGTATCGGAATGCTCAACACTAGTCGATAAGCATTGCTCTCATTTTTTGCCAATGTGTATTAGCCCTAGTGCCAGGCTATTTTTAGCAACTTTATAATAAAGAGAAAATCTTTTTCAATTTTACCTGAAAGCTGGACCTATTTTTCTTACATTTGCTGAGCAAAATAAGTTTCACATGCTGCTCTTTCCTGTGGGAAAAAAGTCTTTGAAGGTTTAGTGCATATGTGGTTAGATGTTTCCATATGTCAATAGGGCTTCAAATATTTGGATAACAGTATTTTGCTTAGGAAGACATTTTTCCTAATCTCTCCTTGTTAATTTGGTGCAGATTATGTTAATAACAATGGTTTATGGAGCAAAACTAATTATGTTTATAGTTATGACATAAAAAGGGAGGCACCAGGCCATATGTACAGTATTATAGAATGCTGTATATCAGGCCTGAAAGGTGGTGGTCTTATATCGGTCAGCACGGTGGCTCAGTGGATAGCACTTCAGCCTTGCAGCTGATGCTGAATTTTATGCTGAGGATTCAGGAGAGGTTTTCTTCTAATGACTCTTCCATGAAGGCCATATATGTGTAGGTGTCTCTGAGCAGCAGAACAATGTACCACAATTCTAGCATCTGTTAAATCTTTCTGAAGGTCTTTTCTAGTCAAGCGGGGGTTATGATTTGCCTCTCTAGCGATCCTACAAGCAGCTCTCATTGAAATTGCTTGGTCTTCCAGACCTTATCTTGACTTCCACTGATACTGTTAACTGCAATTTCTTAATTACATTTTGAACTGAGGAAAGGGCAACTTGAGAACTCTTTCCTACCTTCTTATAGCCTTCTCCTACTTTGTGGGTCTCCACCATTTTCCTCTTCAGAGTGCTAGGCAGCTTCTTAGAAGAACCCACAGCTGCTGTTATTTGACACAAGGTTAGAGGAGGCTTTGTTTTTATAAAGCTGGTAAATTTGCATCGCCTGGCCCTTCCTAACAATGGCAGTGAACAAGCCATAACCCTAACAGTCTTATTAAGGTCTGAAGCCATGATCAAAGTTGTCTGAGCACAAAAATCTCCAAGCATGCCCATACTTTTGCATTGGCACATTTTCCTTTATGTAATTTTTTAAATGTAAAAAATGACTATATATATATTTTTTCCTAAATTGCAAAGAAATGTGTCATTTTTCACTTTAGTCCTTTTAGATATAATTTCATTGTCATCTTTCATCTTGCTTAACTGTTCACAATAACAGTAATTTTGGTCCAAACCTTTACATGCTACTGTATATAATTTTTTTCTTTAAAAGGGTGGTCTAAAACTAAATTTTGTTTTATTTATAAATCTCTATCTATTTAAAATCATAACCTAATCTTTTTTCTAATATGCTTTAATTAACAATTTCCTATCTTTCCATCACTACTTGTGATGGGTGGGCTTTTGGATGACGGGTCCATCTGGTTCGGCCAAGCATGAAAAAAAAGTTCTGTTCGGGAACCAGAATGGCACCCGAACTCAACCTTGAACCCGTATCCCATTCAAATGAATGAGGGCCCGAACATCTGGTGTTTCCCACCCTGTCCTCTGTGACGTTTATTTTTAGTTTTGTTGAAAAAATGGGTAAAAGAGGGTTGACGAGTTTTTATTTTAAATAAAGGAGTTTGTGTATTTATTTCAATTAACCCCTTTCTGACCTCGGACGGGATACTATGTCCGAGGCCAGAACCCCCGCTTTTATGCGGGCTCTGGCGGTGAGCCCACATCAAAGCCAGGACATGTCAGCTGTTTTGAATAGCTGGCATGTGCCCGCAATAGCGACAGGTGGAATCGCGATCCATCGGGCCGGAAATGAGGGCATCGCCGCCCCCATCACATGATCAGGGGTCAGCGATGCATCTGCATAATAAGCTATGCACTGTGGTCGGCGCTCATAGCAATGCAGGAATTCAGCTACATAGGAGCGATCTGATGATTGCTCCCATGTAGCTGAGCCAATTGAGTTGTGCCAGCTTCTAGCCTCCCATGGAAGCTATTGAAGCATGGCAAAAGTAAAAAAAAACTTTAAAAAAAAAAAAAAAAAAGTTTAAATCACCCCCCTTTCGCTCCATTCAAAATAAAACAATTAAAAAATCAAATCTACACATATTTAGTATCGCCGCATTCAGAATTGCCCGATCTATCAATAAAAAAAGGATTAATCTGATCGCTAAACAGTGTAGCGAGAAAAAATTTCGAAACGCCAGAATTAGGTTTTTTGGTCGCCGCGACATTGCATTAAAATGCAATAACATGCGATCAAAAGAACGTATCTGCACAAAGGTGGTATCAATAAAAACACCAGCTTGGATCACAAAAAATAAGCCCTCAATCGACCCCAGATCACGAAAAATGGAGACGCTACGGGTGTCGGAAAATGGCGCAAAGTTTTTTTTTTAGGACAAAGTTTGGAATTTTTTTTCACCACTTAGATAAAAGAGAACCTAGACATGTTTGGTGTCTATGAACTCGTAATAACCTGGAGAATCATAATGGCAGGTCAGTTTTAGCAGTTAGAGAACCTAGTAAAAAAGCCAAACAAAAAACAAGTGTGGGATTGCACTTTTTTTGCAATTTCACCACACTTGGATTTTTTTTCCCGTTTTCTAGTACACAACATGGTAAAACCAATGATGTCGTTCAAAAGTACAACTCGTCCCACAAAAAATAAGCCCTCACATGGCCGTATTGATAGAAAAATAAAAAAAGTTATGGCTCTGGGAAGGAGGGGAGCGAAAAACGAACACGGAAAAACGGAAAATCCCAAGGTCATGAAGGGGTTAAAGTACTGTATCTGTCTTTATTAAATTTGACTATGGGGTTAGTAATGGGGTTATCTGATAGATGCCTCTCCATTACTAACCTATGAGCTTGATCTAAGCGAACATAAAACAGCTGACGTCAACCCCAAAGTTATTAACTCACCTGCCACTGCACCAGAGCAAAGCTCCAGAATTAGCACATTTAACAGATGTGCCTTTTCTGGGGCAGCTGCATGCTGCTATTTTTAGGCTGAGGAGGGCTAATATCCATGGCCCCTTCCTTCTCTGAGAATAACAGCCCCCAGCTGACACCTTTAGCTTGGCTGTTTATCAAAAGGGGGGCTCCACGCCATCTTATTTAAATTGTTTATTTAAACTTTCAAAAACGACATGAGGACCCCTCTATTTTTTCATGACCAGTCAAGAAAAAGCCGACTGCTGAGGGCTGCAGCCTGCAGCTGTTGGTTTTGCCTGTGCTGGTTATCAAAAATAGAGAGGACTGCATGTGTTTCTTTTTCACACAGTGTGCGCCGACCAATCACTGCCATGCCAATACTTGACATGACAATGATTGAGACAAAAGTGCCCACACAGTAAAACTTGTTGATTGGCTGTACTGCATCCTTTCAACAAGCTTTGTCTGGGCTGCCAAACCCAAACAGTAACACGGACTTCCAGGTGAAGTCCTTGTTCTGGGTCCGGGCACGAACACCAGGAGTCCAGTATGGACCCTAAACTTTACCGTTCGGGTGCGCCCACCTCTACTCACTACTCTACCTAACTGCTATACTTTTTTTTATCACTTCCTTTGAGTGATGCTACTTCCTGAGGTGGTGTTGGTATCTCGTTCACTTCTTACAATGTGCAATGACAGTACACTCTCTTGCCAGCTTGCTACTTCTGATCAGAGCCAGCAAGAGAGAGCTCATCCTCACTGTGCACTTAGAAGAAGATCTTACTGAGCATCCATTGCAATTGACAGCCAACATATGCTTAGTAGAACAGAGACTAGCCCAGCCTTTGAACTGGAGGTCACTGATGACTCTTCATCTCAGGGTGGGGGCAGAAACAGTGTCAGTGACCTCAGCCTCTGCCCTCTGATGACAATTTGTTTGCATACTCTGAATACACTGTTTTCAAATAAAGCATCATCACAAAGGAAGTAGTAAAAAAATAACATAGTTAGTGAAGGAAGAATAGGGAAATTTATAATTAAAGTGTATAAGAAAAAATATACATTTGTGACATTAAATAGAGATTTAGAATTGAAATAAAATGTAATGTCCGACCACCTCTTCAATATTTATGCTGATTTTATTATTCTTTGTTTTCGTGACACAATAAAGATTTATCACTGCTGAATTTATGAGTTGGGGCAACTCTTTTATGTGCTATGATTCGCTGTCCATAGAGCTGCTAGTTCAAACTAGTAAGTAATTACTGTGCATCAAACAACAACTCAAATAACACATCAATATCTGGTTAATTAAAAATATTTAATGTTTTAATAATAATAATAATAATAATAATAATAGGAACTGTTTAAGAAATGTAATAATTGTGTTATTATTTTTATAGAATGGGAAGCCGAATACAAGTACATCCAAATGGTTCACTGGTGGTCCTCTTTTTAAATGAAAAAGATGCTGGAGACTATTTGTGTGTGGCAAGAAATAAATTGGGAGATGATATAATCTTGATGAAGGTCAACATAAACATGAAACCAGCTAAAATAGTTCAAAAGCAGTACCTCACAAAGCAAGTTCCATTTGGCAAAGATTTCAAAGTTGATTGCAAAGCCTCAGGATCTCCAGTACCAGAAATATCTTGGAGTTTACCAGATGGCACAATGATAAACAATGTTCTTCAAGCTGATGACAGTGGTAGGAGAACAAGAAGATACATCCTCTTTGACAATGGTACATTATACCTCAACAAGGTAGGGATGTCTGAAGAAGGAGACTATACATGCTTTGCTGAAAATACATTGGGAAGAGATGAGATGAAGGTACATATCAGTGTTGTAGCAGCTGCTCCACGTATTAAACTAAATCCAAACAGAAAGTTTGAAGCAAGAGCTGGGTCTAGTACAGTTCTTAATTGTCAAGCCATTGGAGAGCCCAAACCCAAGATATTCTGGTTGCTTCCATCTAGTGATATGATTGCAACTTCCCATGATAGATATACATTGCATGAAAATGGTTCTTTGTCCATTAACCAGATCAAATTAATAGATGCAGGAGAATACATGTGCGTGGCACGCAATCCAGCAGGAGATGACACAAGGCTTCTTAAGTTAGATGTTCTTTCAACTCCACCTGTTATTAATGGCTTATATACAAATAAAACTATAATTAAAGATTCAGCTTTAAAACACTCTAGAAAATTGATCCACTGTAGTGCAGAAGGAACACATCCTCTTCAAATAATGTGGATCATGCCTGACAACATATATCTAACTGCACCATACTATGGCAGCAGGATTATGGTACACAAGAATGGAACTTTGGAAATTCGGAACATTAGACCTTCTGATACAGCTGAATTCACCTGTGTTGCTCGTAATGATGGAGGTGAAAGTATTCTGGTAGTTCAATTGGAAGTTCATGATATCCTTCAAAGACCGGTGTTTAAAAATCCATTCAATGAGAGGATCATTGCTAAACCAGGCAAAATGGCAATACTTAATTGCTTTGCAGATGGGAATCCCCTTCCAGAGATAACATGGCTTTTACCAAATGGTACCAGGTTTGTAAACGGACAAAGGTTTTCAAAATATCATGTAGGATCCAATGGAACCTTCATAATTTACAGTCCTACCAACGATGATGCAGGGAAATATAGATGTGCAGCCAGAAATAAGGTGGGCTATATTGAAAAGCTTATTGTATTGGAAGTAGGGCAAAAACCGACTATTTTAACACATCCAAGAGGGACAATTAAAAACATGATCAGAGAGACTTTATCTTTACATTGTCTTTCTGATGGAGTACCAAGACCCAGTGTAACATGGACTCTTCCAAGTGGATACATAATAGACAGACCTCAAGTCAATGGGAAATACTCATTACTAGAGAATGGCACATTGGTTGTTGAAGAAACAACTATACATGATCGCGGAAATTATTTGTGCAAAGCAAAAAATAATGCTGGAGAGACAGCTATTAGTGTACCTGTCATGATTGTAGCATATCCTCCAAGGATTACAAATAAACCTCCGCATAATATTCACACAAGAGTAGGATCTACAGTGCATCTCAATTGCATGGCCATTGGAATTCCAAAGCCAGAGATATCTTGGGAGTTACCAGACTTATCAATATTAACAACGAGTAGTAAAGGACGACCTATGGGGTCTGAGCTTCTGCATCCACAAGGAACATTAGTGGTACACAATCCAAGAACTTCAGACTCAGGAATGTACCGGTGCATTGCTAAAAACCAACTGGGTACTGACAGCAGCGCAACATATTTAAAAGTCATTTAAAAAAAGTGAGACATAAATTCTATAGTAGAACAAGGTTAAGAGACATCTGGTCAGCTTCCCTACTTTACCTTATGTTGGACTTCTGTCAGCAACTTTGTCATGAACTATGTCATGTTTCTATGATGCACCTTTCTGCAAGCTCCTTCTAGTACTTAAACTGTGAATAGAAATAGCATTTTATATATATAAAAAAATATATATTTTTATTCAGAATTATATGGCAAACTATTATTTTTTTCTGTTATTGAGATAAATGTTCTGTCATTTTTTTTAAGATCACATCATCAATAAAGTAAAAACCTATTGAATTTTACTATATATTATTTTGTGTGATGTAAGACGTTATTGTTTGGTAAGCAACAAAGAATCACATGAGACAGATTGCAAATATTCACGGTTTTATTTACATACTGCTACAAGAGCATCAAAAAGGCAGTACAAGGATTACTGGCGAATTGTCTAAAAGAACAAGTCTTTTCTAGAACAGCAATTCTATATTCTAAATCATTCATCTGTCTGATTAGGGTCTATTAAACTATTAGCTTACAGCAGTTGAACATTTATACAAAAACACCTTTTAAAGTTTGACCTAGAAGACTTTCCATGTGAAATGTTCCTCAAACTGCTTCTATGAAGAACTGCATGGGATAGTCTCAAAGTGAACCCTAACAGCACTTTTCAACAGAAGTTTGTATACCATGCATTTTTCATTTGAAGTAAAACAAATGAAACAGTTATGACAAGGGATGGGCAAGCATCTCTACCGAATGAGGTGTGGGTGCTACAGATTTAACACCAAAGCTATAATATATGTGTATTAGAGTGAAATGTATCTCTCTATATTGTGCTTTTGCCCTAAAAGACAAAATTAGTTATAGTTCACAAAGTATTCATATTGATATTTGTAACATCACCAAAAGCTGTATTGGGTCTATAAGGCGCAGGAGGGTACTAACCGGGTTGGGAACTTGCAGTAGCTAAATGGAACTGCAGGTTTAATATTTGCATTGATTACTTACAATGTTGCATAAAATGTGATTATGATTTTATAAAGTCAAATTGTTGTGTGGGGTATTTTTCACATCCAGTGTAACTGATATAATATCAATATGAAGAAAAACTTTAAGCACAAATTATCTTCCAATTGTCAGGAACTGACAACATTTTCAGAGACTTTGGACTTTTCTAAAGTTCATGAGTCAAGCTACCTGCTTAAAAAAACATCTGTTATACATTATTTTTTCTTGTCCTTTCTTGAGGTGGAAACAGTGTATTAACACTGCTCCTTCATAAGTTATAAAAAAATCCGTTTTGGAACAACTGAATTTTAGCTTTTGATACAGTTTTCTGAGCCAAAGCTAGAAGTTGATCCAGCAAAAAGGAGAAGGTTAAGTCCTTCGCTTACATCACCCATTCCTTATGAATCCAATTCTTGTTATTCTTAAAAATGCTGCAAAACTGTAGCGGTATTTTCCAAAAAGTGCTGTCTGAGTGAATATAATAGCCAAAATCGTTAAACCAGCAATATTTGCCTTAGCACTTCTGAGTCATCCTTGCTATTACCTGGTTCTTCTATAAGAATTATTTCTAATATTTACTCAAGTGTGCTGTTGCTAAGAAAATCCTTAAAACCTAGCGCATGTCTTAGGAGAACAATTGGGAATTCATTCACTAGAGAAGATATGCCGTTCATTTTGCAACACGCTGAAATTTTCTTAAGCTGTGATAAAACCAAAGAGAAATCTTTCAAAACAATTATGCGATTGTAAAGAACACTAGATCTTATACTGGTATTGTTACTCTCACATAAATCTGATGGAACTGTCAATTAGCCATCCCTTATGGAAAGAAATTTCAAAATTTCTCCTGTGGATACGAGCTTGAATATTTTGCTGCATATGCAAATATCTAACAATGTATTTGAATAGTTTAGCAAAGCTGCGAATTCCCTTGCACTGGAGATCTGAAGACCATCTTTAAATCCAGACATTGGTTAAACGGATGAATTTGATCTGCAAAATAGGGGATGTCACATGATATTGCATTTCCTGGACATTAGGAGGCCCTTACTAGTCTTATGGACCACTAAGGCCCATAGCTACCTTTCCATTCAATAGTATCTTTGACACCCTTCTTTTAATAAGACTAAAACCTAGGACTCCTACCTTTTTTTTCCTTTCCAAACCCTTAGGTGTGAGGTGAGGAACATTGAATATGAGTTGTTTAATTGCGTCTATAAAAAAGTTTGTACATATTCAAAATGTTAGAACTTGTGTGCCTTCTACCTTCTAAAATTCTCTATAGAATTATCAGCAACCAGTTGTAAACTCTATTCAATCTTTTTCTTTAATAAAAGTAAATTTATAAAACAATTGTAAAATTCTGAGATGAAAATAATCATAATTCTTAGTTGGGCAAGTCTAAGTTTTGATTTTTGTCATTTTTCTAACTTTTTTTTCCATAGAATTGTGATTTGACATAATTTTAGAATTCAGTATTTTTATTTTAAGTGCCTGATGTTCAGTCTTATAATACTTAGACATTGAATTAATTCAGTCTTTTTATGAAAGTTTTTATCTCTGTATTATTGTTTTCACTTTTTTGTATGTTACAGTAGATATGAAGCCTTTGTCATTCCAGCCCTATTCCCCACCCATTGCCTATTCCTCTTGCTTGAATGACAGACTCTATGCTGAGTGACTTCAAGCAAAGCAGCCATGAGTCAAGCAGGAGGAGGCAGTGCTGGGTGGGGAGAGAGCTGTAGTGCCAATGAGGCTGAAGATCTTAAGCCTCTGTCACTCCAGCTATATTCCCTACCCGGCACTGCCTGCTCCTGCTTGACTCATGGCTGCTTTGCTTGAAGTCACACAGCAGGGAAGCTGTCAGTACAGCAAGAGGAATATGGCTGGAATGACAAAGGCTTAAGATCTACAGCCTCATTTGCATATCAATTCAAACCATAATTTCTCAGTAATGGAGGATCAGATTGGCCATGTAAAGGTTTTGCTGGGCTTGTCTTTGTAAGAGCTACAGGCACATATTAATAGTTTGGGGTGTACAATCCTGCTCACAGATTCCCTTTAATCAAAACTTGTTATTAAATCAATAAAAAATGGTTGCAAAAGGGCACAGCATCTATAAAGTGTGGCTCCACCTAAATATTTCTGTTTTACATCAGTTTTCCAATTTTTTTTTTATTTGTTACAGAATTGTTTCAATAACTGAGGGTAGCGGCACAATGTTCCAAATTTTCATGGCTTGCCACATGCTATAGATATATACTCTGCTGATTTTATTGGGAGCTACACAATTAAACCACAAACTGCTGTAAACCATGGGCAGTAGTCTGTAGTCAGTGATGGATGGGAAGGTGCGCAGTCAGTACAGGCAGATACTGAAACATTAGCTAATACAAGTATATTAGGAAGTATAAGAACTTGGTATCCATATAATATTTAAAACTTAACACATGCAAGTACTTAAAAGGGGTTAATTATATGGCCTTAAAATATAGGGTTTTCTTTTTCCCTAGATTCAACAGCACACTTGTTTATAGTGTCAGGTAATGCAAGTCATCTACGTTTACTTTAATAGGGCATTGCCTCACTATGTTATATAGTTCATCACTAGTGTTGAGCGATACCGTCCGATACTTGAAAGTATCGGTATCGGAAAGTATCAGCCGATACCGGTAAAGTATCGGATCTAATCCCCGATACCAATACAAGTCAATGGGACTCAAGTATCGGACGGTATCCCTGATGGTTCCCAGGGTCTGAAGAGAGGAAACTCTCCTTCAGGCCCTGGGATCCATATCAATGTGTAAAAGAAAGAATTAAAATAAAAAATAGGGATATACTCACCTCTCTGACGCGCCCTGGACTTTACCGCCGTAACCGGGAGCCGTTGTACCTAAGAATGCGCGCTTGAAGGGCCTTAGATGAGGTCACTGCGCTCTGATTGGTCCGTAGCGGTCGCGTGACTGCTACGCGACCAATCACAAAGCCGTGACGTCACCTAAGGTCTTTCAAGCGCTTGAAATACCTTAGAAGACGTCCGCAGCTTCTGATTGGTCGCGTAGCGGTCGCGTGACCGCTACGGGACCAATCACAAAGCCGTGACGTCACCTAAGGTATTTCAAGCGCTTGAAAGACCTTAGATGACGTCACGGCTTTGTGATTGGTCGCGTGGCGGTCACATGGGCCGTCGCGACCAATCACAAAGCTGTGACGTTATCTTAAGGTCCTTCATGCGCTGATTCTTAGGAAGGAAGGCTGCCGGAAACAAGCAGGGCGCGTCCGAGGGTGAGTATATTCCTATTAGGTATATACTCACCCTCGGCTTCTTTCCGGCAGCCTTCCTTCCTAAGAATCAGCGCGTGAAGGACCTTAAGATGACGTCACGGCTTTGTCATTGGTCGCGACGGCCCATGTGACCGCTACGGACCAATCAGAGCGCAGTGACCTCATCTAAGGCCCTTCAAGCGCGCATTCTTAGGTACAACGGCTCCCGGTTACGGCGGTAAAGTCCAGGCTGCGCCGAAGAGGTGAGTATATCCCTATTTTTTATTTTAATTCTTTCTTTTACACATTGATATTAATCCCGATACCGATTCCCGATACAACAAAAGTATCGGATCTCGGTATCGGAATTCCGATACCGGCAAGTATCGGCCGATACCCGATACTTGCGGTATCGGAATGCTCAACACTATTCATTACCAAAGTTGCCCTTTTTCTGGTACAAAGTAGAGCCTCTTTTGCAACCTACTACATCCTCGTCAACATTATTCCAAATAAATTGATAGACACTAAGTATAATAAGGATCCCTGAGACAAAGACAATTTAAGCAGTAAAGCAATATACTGCATTACAATTTCCAAGAAGTTCATATTTACCAGTGTTAAGTATTGGCTTTACATTTTCAGCACTGTATTGTTATGTATGTACATCTTACAACTACAGCAGAATGCAGGGAATACCAATAATGCAGTAACAAACTTTACATTATAAAGTGCCTAAAAGCTCAATATTTAGGTAAGGAAACACATATGGGCTCCTCTAGAAGATCCAGAAAAGTCTAGCACTAAATATAACAAAGAAGCCCATATTAAGTTAAAAATCAAAGTCTTTTTCAGTTCAGTGGTTTGGTCTTATTCACATATCACATTCATATTCACAATATCCTTATTTTTATAGCAACAAAATTAAAAAAACACAGATTACTGTTTTTTTCAGATCTCCAAGTAAAACATTAGCTAATACCAAAAACTTATTTTTGTGAGAATATTCACAAACTCAACAAAATCAAAAATACTACAATGTAGAATTTCAAAAATGCACATTGTAAAAGAGAGCATAAAAAGCATATAACTAAATAAGATGTCCAAGTTTAGAAACTGGAAGGCTCTCCATATATATTCACCATTTGTTGTGGCTGGTTACCTGTGATAAAAACATAAAAAGAACATGTGTCACATATTAAAACATAATTATCAACAAAGATTTAATTTAAAAAAATATGTAGAATGTGTTCTCTCCCACATAATATGTATTAACCTATTCTGTGCTCCCACACTTTGAATTGTCAGTGGGTAATGATACTTCTATAGAAGGCAATATAGAGCACACCATGCTGCTCTCCAATGCTCAGAGGCATAACTAGAGATGGCAGGTACCCCAGGTATAGTAAGAAGGGAGGGAAGTGGCACTGAGGAGACAGTTTTGTTCACAAGAAAATATTTTTGCAGTAGCCACCTGACACATAGGACAATCCCTGGCTTTTTCCAACTGCTGGAGACGAGTAAGAAAGTGGACAAGAGAGAAGATGAGTATAGTTGATGCCTATCTGAGTAACTGTAAGTGAACACCACCATTTGTTGGTCAAAAGCAAAAGGGAAAGTCAAGGAAGAATTACAGTAGTAGGAACCTAATAGTGAGAATCTATTTTCTGACAGGAAGAGTTTTGAAGATGATACCAGGTCATTTGACACCTGTGTCACAGTTACTAATTATAAAAGGCCAAGGCCGAGAAGAGGCAGTTGGCACCAGAACTTACACCAGGATAGGTTATGTGGCTGCTAGGTGGGCTTACAGCCTCCTTCGCCACAGAAAAATCAGAGAGCGATCAGATGCCGGTAAAGGCCTGGGCTGTGAGGAAGACTCGTATCCAGTGCCAGATCCACAAGCAGCATCAGTAGAAGATCCATTAGCAGAGGACCATTCCTGTTGGTCATTTCTTCCTGCAAAGATGTTCAGTACAAGGTGTGGGCTGGGGCTGTGCTTCAGGAAATGGAGACAGCCAGTGAGAACACACTGTATACCCAGTGACTCATATCTAGGGGGAAATACCGGTGATCTTCACTAGGGCCAGTGTAGCAATCAGAGGTGTTTATAGAGAATACAAAGGGAAAAGGCCTAGTACTGAGAGTGGCGACTGTGAAATTGAGACATAAAGGCGTTAACAGTCATTTAACTGCTAGATAACAGGAATGGTGTATGTATTAGAACAATGCATAGATATAGTATTCAGTCGTAGTATTGTTGTCATAGAACCATAGAATCTGAGAGTTGGAAGGGATCTCAAGGGTCATTGTGTTCAACCCGCTGCTCAAAGCAGGATTCACTAAACCATCTCAGACAGATGTCTGTCCTCCCTTTGTTTGAAGACTTCCATTGAAGGAGAACTCAGCACTTCTCGTGGCAGCCTGTTCCACTCATTTTTCACTCTCACTGTCTAACAGTTTTTTCTAATACCTAATCTGTATCTTTTCCCTTTCAGTTTCAGTCCATTGATTCTTGTATTTCATTGTGCAAATGAGAATAAAGATGATCCCTCTACACCGTGACATCCCTTTAGATATTTGTAGACAGCTATTCAATCTCCTCTTAGCCTTCTTTTTTGCAAGCTAAACATTCACAGATCCTTTACCCGTTCCTCGTAGGACATACTTTGCAGTCAGTTCACCATTCTGGTAACTCTTCTCTGAACTTGCTCCAGTTTTTAATGTATTTTTTAAAATGTGGTGCCCAGAATGGGACACATTATTCCACATGTGGCTTGACTAAGTAATAGTAGAGGGGGATAATTACCTTATGTGGTCTAGACTCTGACTCTTTTAATACATCCTAAAACTGTGTTTGCCTTTTTTGTTGCTGCACCACACTGTTGAGTCATGTGCAGTCTGTAAGCTATCAGGATACCTGAGTCTTTTTCACACTAACTGTTGCTTAGTTCTATTCCTCTCATTCTGTAGATGTAATTTTTGTTTTTCTTGTGCAGATAAAGAATCTTGCATTTCTCCTTTCAAGATACCATTCTATCAGTAGCTATCCATTGTTCAAGTTTATCTAGATCCTTCTGAATCCATTCTCTTTCTTCTCTAGTGTAAAGGCCCCGTCTCACAAAGCGAGATCGCTAGCGAGATCTCTGCTGAGTCACAAGTTTTGTGACGCAACAGCGACCTCAGTAGCGATCTCGCTATGTGTGACACGTACCAGCGATCAGGCCCCTGCTGTGAGATCGCTGGTCGTGTCGGAATGGCCTGGACCTTTTTTTGGTCGTTGAGGTCCCGCTGATATCGCTGAATCGGTGTGTGTGACACCGATCCAGCGATGTCTTCACTGGTAACCAGGGTAAACATCGGGTTACTAAGCGCAGGGCCGCGCTTAGTAACCTGATGTTTACCCTGGTTACCAAAAAAAACAAACAGTACATACTCACCATCTGATGTCCGTCAGGTCCCTTGCCGTCCGCTTCCTGCTCTGACTGAGATCCGGCCGTACAGTGAGAGCAGAGCGCAGCAGTGACGTCACCGCTGCGCTCTGCTCTCACTGTACGGCGGCACTCAGTCAGAGCAGGAAGCGGACGGCAAGGGACCTGACGGACATCAGATGGTGAGTATGTACTGTTTGTTTTTTTTGGTAACCAGGGTAAACATCGGGTTACTAAGCGCGGCCCTGCGCTTAGTAACCCGATGTTTACCCTGGTTACCCGGGTGCTGTAGGGGGACTTCGGCATCGTTGAAGACAGTTTCAACGATGCCGAAGTCGTTCCCCTGATCGTTGGTCGCTGGAGAGAGCTGTCTGTGTGACAGCTCCCCAGCGACCACACAGCGACTTACCAACGATCACGGCCAGGTCGTATCGCTGGTCGTGATCGTTGGTAAATCGCTATGTGTGCCGGGGCCTTTAGCCATCCCTCCTAGCTTTTGCATCATCTGCAAATTTCATCAGTTTAACTTCAGTTCCCTTATCTACATCATTTAAAAAAATGTTAAACAACACTGGGGCCAGAACAGAGCCTTGTAGTACCCAACTTGAAACACTTCTAATTGGATGTGCAACCATTTATTTTCACATTTGAGTACGATCACTGAGCTTGTTTTGAATCAACCTAACTGTAGCCTTGTAAATCTCAGGCTTGGTTATTTTCTCAATAAGGATAGTATGATACGCTTTGCTGAAGTTGAGATACACTATATGTACCACATTTCCCTGATCCACTCAGTCAGTGATTCAATCATAGAAGGTAATTAGATAAGTCTGGCATGACTTGTTTGCTACAAGCCCATGCTGGCTCTGGTTAATTACTCCATTCTCATCCAGGTATTTAAGCTCCATGTTGTTTAATAATTTGTTCAAAGATCTTTCCTGGTATAGTATAGAAGTAAGGCTCACTGGCCTGTAATTTTCTGGCTTCATCTTCTTTCCTTTTTTGAAGATAGGGACAACATTTGCCCTTCTCCAATATTCTGGGATTTCTCCTGTTCTCAAGGATTTTTCAAAGATTCTGGCTAGTTGTTCTGCAATTTCCCCTGCAAACTCAGTACCCTAAGATGTAATTCATCTGGACTAAGAGATTTAAATTAATTTATATTAGCAAAGTGTCCCTCACCATCTATCTCTCTGTGTATGAATAGAGTGGATTCTTTTATTCCTTCGATGGCACCATGAAGATCAGTTGACTTTACAATTGCTTTCTTAGAGAAGAAAGATGCAAAATAGGAATTTAAAAGTTCGGCCTTCTAAACATCATTTTTGACCACTTCACCCTATTAAAATCCTATAATATTTTTCACTTTTCTTTTGCTTTTGACATACCACCAAAATACTTTTTTACTGCTTTTGGTCTCCCTTGCAAGCCTCACTTCAATACTAGATTTACTCTTATAACACTTACCCTGGATTCCCTGCAAACAACATTATAGTCTTCTTTATGCCACCCTCCTTCCACTTAATACACATTTCTTTATTCCTTTTTAAGTTAAAGGTAATATACTGTAGTAATCCTGTTACTGATACAGTCAATGTAGTGCAGACTTATATATTTATATATACAGTATATACAGCTCTGTCAAAAATGAAAAGACCACCACATCAAAACCCTGTCATGTGCAGCCCAATCTCCAGACCTGAACCCTATTGAAATATCTGGAATGTAATCAAGAGGATGATGGATAGTCCCAAACCACCAAACAAAGAACAAAGAAGAAGTTCTTATGTTTTTGTGCCAGAAGCAGTGTGAAAGACTGGTGGATGCCAAGACGCATGAAAGCTGTGTTTAAAAATCATGGTTATTCCACAAAATATTGATTTCTGAACTCTTTCTGAGTTAAAACATTAGTATTGTTGTTTCTAAATGATTATGAACTTCTTTTGTTTGCATTATTTGAGGTCTGAAAGCACTGTTTTTTTATATTTTGACCATTTTTCTTTGTCTGGAAAAAAATACAAAATTTATTGCTTGGAAATTCGGAGATATGTTGTCAGAAGTTTATAGAATAAAAGAACAATTTACATTTTGCTCAAAAACTTACCTATAAAGAGAAAAGTCTGACAAACTGAACATTTTGCAGTGGTCTCTTAATTTTTGCCAGAACTGTGCATATATATATATATATATATATATATATATATATATATATATATATATATATGTGTGTATATATATATTTTTTTTTTTTCTTTTTTTTTTTCTTTTTGTGTTTGTTAAATAAATAAAGTTTTTTTAAGTACCACTGTCTCCTCGTTGTCTGTGCTGTTACAGCCAAATAACCTACTTACAGGTGCTCTGTGCTGTGGCTGCAGGAGTAATCAGCTGAGTTGCCACAGTCGGTGATCCTTCCCTGCTCCTCACCAGTCATGCCTAGAATTGTGCTGCTCCTGTGAAAGATAATATCATCGGAAGCTTCTAGTGGTATGTGCAGCCGATCAGTAAGCACTGCGGTTTGGATGCTGTGCATTTGTGCAGCATCCAACCCGCAGCATCCAGATGTTACAGAATAGTGGACAGGATTTCATGAAATCGCATGTCCACTATGCATCCTCAGATGCCCGCGGCTCACCCGAAGAAATGGACATGCGGCACGTCTCTCCAGACTGCAGCATGTCTATTTATCTTGCAAAGACACGAGCCTCCGCAACATAAATTTCACCCAATGTATTGGACATGGTGAATCCGCATGGTTCAATGAACACATGCGGATTCACCTGCAATCAATAGACAGCAGCAGTTTGGAGGCAGGGAACATGCGCTGCGTCCAAAGCACTGCCATTTCCTGATCATGTGCACATATCCAAACATTACAGTGCAGAGCTCATACCAGGAAGCAGCAGCAGTGTTTGTGAATATAGTTAACTAAGCTGAGTGATGTTCTCTAGGGGAGGGCTGCATATAGGTGAGAGAAATGATTTACTGCAGGTTATAACTGTAAGTAGATGAAAGGAGTAATAAACTTAACTATATGGCTGTATAAATAATACAGCAGTGATGTTCTTCAGTGTGGAACTGCACATAGATAATAGGAGTGATATGCTGCATGATGGGAATGTAGATAGATGAGAGGAGTGATATACTGCAGGATTGAACTGTAGATAAATGAGAGGAGTAATATACAGCAGGATGGAGCTTTTAATACTGTAGATAAAAGGAGTAAAGTTCTGCAGCATTGAGCTGTGTATTGAGTAGAGAAGTGATGTTCTGCAGGATGTGGCTGTTTATAGATGAGAGGAGTAATATACTGCTGATGGGGCCATAAATAGATGAAAGCACAGATGTTCTGGAAGATGGTACTGCATATAAAGGGCTAAAAGAAGGAATGATGTTCTGCAGGATAGAGCTGCACAAATAGTAGCTGAGATGAGTAGCCTGCGGTTTTACATATCTCTCATGGTGCAATATATACTGTATGTGTTGTTGAGCCCCAAACACATGCTGACATAAGCACTGAGGTTCTTGACAGAGTGGCAATGATAAGCTTGATATGAGGTCAGAATATCATGCAATACGGCTGTAGGTGCAATATGTTCATTAGAGTCTAGAAGCAGCACACGGGAAGGAGATTTGAGGTCAAGTACCTTTTAGGGCATGTCACACGCATCTCAGTCATGTGTGTAACGTGCGCTTGGTCTTCTGTGTGTGTATAGATTATTGTATAAGTAGATATACTAAGAGGCAGTTTTCTAATAGTGCACCTTCCCAATATGCTGCTATATGAACAATAAGGGTCCAGTCTTCTGAAACACTCATATCAACCAGATTTAGATACTTCAGTCATGTAAAGGCACAGTGCATTCACCCCATTTTAGAGTGAAGGATTGGAATCCATTTTGCGCACGGTAATTGTTTTTAGGGGTTGCAGTGTCCAATTTGTGTATTTTTTATTTTGTGTCTCCTGATGAGTTGTTATAAATAGAATGACGAAACGCATTGAGACTGAGACATTTAGTACTTGTGACTACAATTAGTCACATTGCGGGGTCTTACGGTTTACATTTTTGTTTAGTCTTGTCAATTCTTGAGGTAATTCACTAGGAACTGAAACACATGAGTGAACCATGTTGTATGTCGCTTAGAATAAAAGTTAAGTTTGTCAGAGTCCAAATATTCTAGGGATATTCATACCAACCAGTGATACCCCTTATCTGAAATGTGGTCACAAGAAAATTACGAAAGTGATGTTAATATTGCGTGAAAATGGTAGTTGGTAAGTATAAGGACTAGTGTTGAGCATTCCGATACCGCAAGTATCGGGTATCGGCCGATACTTGCGGGTATCGGAATTCCGATACCGAGATCCGATACTTTCGTGGTATCGGGAATCGGAATCGGAAGTTTCCAGTGTATGGTTCCCAGGGTCTGAAGGAGAGGAAACTCTCCTTCAGGCCCTGGGATCCATATAAATGTGTAAAATAAAGAATTAAAATAAAAAATATTCATATACTCACCTGTCCGGAGGCCCCTGGACTTTACCGCCGTAACCGGAAGCCTTCTTTGCTTAAAATGCGCGCGTTTAATGGTTTCCGTGATGTCACGGCTTCTGATTGGTCACGTGCCGCCCATGTGACCGCGACGCGACCAATCACAACAAGCCGTGACGTAATTTTCAGGTCCTGATGCCTAATTCTAGGCATTCAGGATTTGAAAATTACGTCACGGCTTGTGATTGGTCGTGTCGCGGTCACATGGGCGGCACGCGACCAATCAGAAGCCATGACGTAATTTTAAAATGCGCGCGTTTACTGCCTCCCGTGACGTCACGGCTTGTGATTGGTCGCGTCGCCCATGTGACCGCGACGCGACCAATCACAAGCCGTGACGTAATTTTCAGGTCCTGATGCCTAATTCTAGGCATTCAGGACCTGAAAATTACGTCACGGCTTGTTGTGATTGGTCGCGTCGCGGTCACATGGGCGGCACGCGACCAATCAGAAGCCGTAAATTCACGGAAACTATTAAACGCGCGCATTTTAAGCAAAGAAGGCTCCCGGTTACGGTGGTAAAGTCCAGGCTGCGTCGGAGAGGTGAGTATATCAATATTTTTTATTTTAATTCTTTATTTTACACATTAATATGGTTCCCAGGGCCTGAAGGAGAGTTTCCTCTCCTTCAGACCCTGGGAACCATCAGGGATACCGTCCGATACTTGAGTCCCATTGACTTGTATTGGTATCGGGTATCGGTATCGGATTAGATCCGATACTTTGCCGGTATCGGCCGATACTTTCCGATACCGATACTTTCAAGTATCGGACGGTATCGCTCAACACTAATAAGGACACATTCACCATGTATTGCTAAGGGACTAAGAATTCTACATTTTCCAGGGATCGCCTCTTAAAAGTGAGTCTGTCAGCACAAAATGTCTGCTCAAACCAACCACAGGAGTACGGTGCACCTATGGTGTGGACAAGCAGTTCTTTTCCGCCTACTTGTTTTCCATCAGCCTTCACCCTCCACTGATTCTCATGAAGCCACAGCAGTCAATCAATGAGAAACTGGCAGAGCTAGGTGGGACACAATGCTTGGTAATGTCTAGGGTGTACTGATTTTGTACGCTTAGTTTTAACAGTCATTTTGTGCTAACAAACTCCCTTTAATCATTTCACTTTTTAATACCTTGTAATTGAGGTGCATTTTTGTGGTTGAAACAGTTGTTTTACTGTAACATCAAGTGTCTTCATGGTCATTATATCTAGTCTAAGCCTTAAACTTAAAAGGAGGCTGGTGGGTGCCAAACTGTATCTTTGCCCAGGATGCATGAAAGCCTAGGTCCTATGTCCCAAGTAGTGTGTGATTAAAAAGGTATCCATTTTATTTACAGTGCAGGAGCGGCTGATGAATACTCCCATCCACGGCTCCTGCTCTCACTGTTATTAGCGGCAGCAGGTATCGGATGATGGGATCAGTAGTCCCATCAGCTGACACCAGTGACTGGAGGTAAACTTTATACCTCCGATCACAGCTGAGCGCTCCCGCTGTCTTCTGACAGCGTGGGAACTGCGGCTCTCTGACCGCCAATCAGAAGCAGTATTTGCCGCGCTGTCATGCACTTGATAGAACAGCAAAAACTGGATGTTCAGGCCTCCCAATCAAGGGAGTGGGGTCCGGGTTCAGGTCCAGGTACTGTTCTGGTACCCGAACCTGAACTTTTTGTAACTGTTCGGCTGAACTCGCCGGACCCGAACATCCAGGGGTCCGCCCATCTCTAATAATAATAAGTCTATTAATCACAAAAAGTATTAGGCTATGTGCACACGTTCAGGTTTTTTCGCGTTTTTTCACAATAAAAGCGCTATAAAAACTCATTAAAAAAGCAAACATTATGCATCCTATCATTTAGAATGCATTCTGCATGTTTTGTGCACATGGTGCGTTTTTTTCCGCGAAAAAAACGCATGCGGTAAAAAAAGCAGCATGTTCATTAATTTTGCGGATTTTCCGAGTTTTTCCCACAATTCTATGCAATTGGAAAAAAACGCACAAAAACGCATCAAAAACGCATGAAAAAAAGCATGCGGATTTCTGGCAGAAATGTCCGGTTTTTGTCAGGAAAATTTCTGCAAGAAATCCTGACTTGTGCACATAGCCTTACAGTATGAAAATCTACTACTAAAGCAGCATCTACTGCACATAACTAGTATTCTGTTCTTCAAAATAGGTTTTCAGGGCACAACAAAAAAATGAATAAACATTCTGGCAACCCCTCTAATGAATCTCTAAGCACCTCTGTTACCTTATCTTTTTTATTTTTAGCTCTCATTGAGCTCCCAGCAGCCATCTTTATGGTCTGTTAATATTTACATTCTGAACATCCAAGAGGAAATGTGCTCCAGCTTCTTTATCAGAGCTATTTGTTCTCACCCTCAGTGCCCGCCCACTCCACCTATAAAGCACCATCATGAGACTCACATGTAGTTTCAAGACGGATACATTGACACCATCATATTTTTCGTCTTTAAATAAATGTCTTGAGACAAATGCTGGCACTGGCTCCATACAGACTCAGTGTACTGTTATTGAGCAATGAGTGACATAGTGGATCTATTTATGGTGATGTAATTTAGTACATTTTAATGCCCAGTACCATTGTCTCTGTCCACTGGTAAATAAGTTTATTATTGTTCTCTGTGGAAACTGTACTGCCTCTATGGGTTTGCCTCTCTCTTTTTGTACAACTTGCAAAGGATCACGTCACACCCTCATGACATGACTCTTTTTGCTATTTTCTGCTACTACTAAAGGTTTAGCACAGCACAAGTGGAAGCTAATTTGCCAATCAATGAGAGTTGAATTCAATTATCAAATGTTCTATAGGAATGTATTAATTCATGGATATTCATTGTGTATGTATACCTGCCTGATGAAGGAGCCAGATTGGCTCCGATATACACATAGCAACGATTAAATTATCACAGTGGTACATCAATCTATTACCCGTGGCAGCACTGAGCTAAACCACCAACCTTTATTTCCCCTTCCTCGGATCACTCATCAAAGCACAATTCTATGAGAGCTACTTGCTGAGCTCTGCTCCCTGCATTCAGAGCTGTACTTGACTTACAGCCCATGTCTTTGTAGAAATCGCAGGAACGCGGGATGTCACCACGGACAGGAGGCAGATCAAGAGTTAACAGTTTTATTAAACAATAAACGCACTCCACGCAAGGAGTAGGGGGTTGCAGGGTAGTGATAGGGAATGGGACAGAACTGGGAGAGTGGCAGGTTAGGACAGGGACGAACGATAGTTCAGAAATTGAAGAGGTGAAACTTATCAGACTGTGGTCTTCCTGTGTGAGGTGTCTCAGGGTTCCAATGGTGGCACCAACAACAGCGGCATGTAGCGTCTTGATGGAATCTGTAGCAGGTGGGAATCCAACGATGGCACCGACAACAGTGGGTAGATTTCCCATACTTAAAGGTTTTTAGCATGGTACTGAGTCCAATGAGGGGAACCGCCGGAACGAGACTTTGTTCAGCGGTGTGAGCAAGTTTTTGGTAATGAGGCTCTGGCCGAGTCATATGTCTCTCTCTTTGCATCGCACACTCAGTGCAGTCCCTGCCTTCAAGTAGGATCACCTCCTAGCGTGGAGCATGGCTGGGAGCTAACAGCTGGTCGTCCACAAACAGTGGACCTGTATGCAAGGGTACTGTCCAGTCGGTCTGCGCAAACAGGATTCTCAGCCTTTACAGCAGACACGGCCCCAGACTCACCACTCAGATTTCCCGCCCGGGTTCTGCCCTGTGCACACAACTCTGCATGGCTCCACTTCGCTGGTATAGCTCTGTGTTCTGCTGGAACAGCTCTGCTCTGCTGGCACACTAATTCCCCCCAGCACTACAGCTCCTTTCCTCCTGGACGGCAGCAGCACTGTTATGACCCCAATGGCAGAGGGTCTCAGGAATAATGCTAAGTCAGTAAATACAGAAAACCAGCTCATAGGGCAGTGGTAACTGGGCTGACCATATAACTAATCCTAGCACCACAAATACCAGCAGCCGGGGAACGTTCCTACGTTGATCCTAGACGTCTCGCGCCAGCCGGAGAGCTAACTACCCCTAGAAGGGAAAAGAAAGACCTTTCTTGCCTCCAGAGGAAATACCCCAAAAAGTTGGATAGAAGCCCCCCACAAATAATAACGGTGAGGTAAGAGGAAAAGACAAACATAAGAATGAGCTAGGAATTTAGCAAAGAGAGGCCCACTAGCTAATAGCAGAATATAGAAAGATAACTTATATGGTCAGCAAAAAATCCTATCAAAAATATCCACACTGGAAATTCAAGAACCCCCGAACCGTCTAACGGCCCGGGGGGAGAACACCAGCCCCCTAGAGCTTCCAGCAAGGTCAGGAATCACATTTAGTACAAGCTGGACAAAAAAGATAGCAAACAAATAACCCAAAAAACAAAGAAGCAAGACTTAGCTTAATTTAGCACGAACCAGGACCAGCAAACAGGAGCAAACAGAATGTGTCTGATAACACCGATGCCAGGCACTGGACTAAGGTTCCAGGAGGTTATATAGCAACACCCCTGAAGTAACGACCCAGCTGGGTGCAAACAGAGGGAAGGAAATCCCAGAGTATATCACTAGTAACCACTAGAGGGAGCCAAAAAAGTCTAATTCACAACACAGCACAGCCTGTCACAGGCCTGTTACTCTCAGATGGGGGAAGGGGCAGCCCAGCGCGCCACTCACTGCTCTCATCCACACTGCCCTTTGCGCTGCTCTGTGCTGGCATCTCACTGCTGCCCCTTGTGCACTTTCCTCCTCTTCTCCTCCGCTGCATGCGCTTTTTCAGCTCTCCCCGCCCTCCTGGGACAGCAGGAAGACCCCGTCTCGCTCAGGCTTCCCCCAGACAGCAGGGGAAGGTCTGTCCCACTCAGGCTTCACCCCAGGAACAGAGGATGCAGCCCTTTCAGTTCCGGATCCCGGCATGCAGGTACCCGTAGTCCAGTCTATCGCCTTACATTCTGTTCAGAGAACAGGGAAGAAATCTCTCGCTCCTAGCTCTGGGCTATGTTGGAAGGACAAATGCTTAAACTAAAGAAATGAATGCAAATAAAAAAAGGTGGCATCGTGTATACAGCTAGGGGTTTGTTAGATTAATAAAGAGAATCTTTTTTTCTGTAGGATTTGGCTTTTTTTATATAATCAGTTTATGGTTAATTATACTTATTTTATGTCACGTTTTTGTATTTGTATAAATAGAAAAAGAAATCTCAGCACAAAATAACAACCAGCTGGTATAATAAAAATGAAAGAAAGAAATTATTTGTCAAACTAACTCAAAAGAGAAGTGTGAAAGTTGGCCTGGTCACTAGGCATCTAAGTGTAAACTACCACTAGCCATAAATGTGGTTATAATGTGCAAATGTAGCAAATTATACAGTAGATAACTGTAAACAAAGTATTCATGCAGCAGTTGTATTGCACTTAAAACTAAATATATAAAATATACAATATTTTTATAGCTTAATCTATTTTAAGAAACTTTGAGAACTTTGTTAGCCAATCAGAGAGCCAGAGTTTGGGACATTGCGGTAAATAACTGTTCATTTCTAAAAGAGCTATAAAATGGTAAATAAACACATTTACAAGGAGAATGAGCTGTGTCTGCAAATTGATCCTGGTTATGTGGAAGCAGTGCAAGCATAATTACACTATTTTTACAAACTCACACAGGCTTGTTATACTGTATAACTGAATTCAAATAGTGAGAAACACAAACACAGTCTGTCAAATCTCTACTGCCCGACTGCTAATCATTCTCAGACCTGCAAATTTAGAGGCTTCTAGGATGGGGAAATATATAAACTAAAGTAATAAATTCACCATTTAATAATACATACTAATATTAATAAAGTTCTACATTTTATTTAGCTCATTAAAGAAGGAAAATCTGTATTCTTGCAAATGTGGACAAACCATTAAAATCGGTAAAATCATGAACATGCATTACTTTAATTCATGAACTAATGTTTAGTAACTGTAATTTTTGCATCGTTTTGTATAATAATAACCTCTTTATCTATTTAGATCCAACATATTCCGCAGCGCTTTACAGACATTATCATCACTATCCCCGATAGGGCTCACAATCTAACTTCCCTATCAGTTTGTCTTTGGAATATGGGAGGAAACCAGAGAACCCCGAGGAAACCCACGCAAACACATTGAGAACATGCAAACTTCTTGCAGATGTTGTCCTTGGTGGGATTTGAACCCAGGACTCCAGCTCTGCAAGGCTGCAGTGCTAAACACTGAGCCACCGTGCTGCCCACTTTACACATGTAAGAAGAAGGACCGGGCTGGGGGTAATTTTCATGCGCCGGGTCCCGATCTGTCGGGCTGTCTCCTCTGTTGTCTGGCGAAAAGCTTATAGAACCAGGCCAACTTTTGCACTCAGCAGTAGAGGGCATGTCTCAGGTTAAGAAGCAAAAGCACGCGCGAAAACACTGAGACATGGCGGGAGCTGACAGAGCACAGCAGAGAAAGGTGAGTGCTCCGTCCCTTGAGCACCGTAGCAGCACAGGCTCGCGCTCCAGCATCCCCGTTGGTGCCTGTAGAGACTGTGAACAGAGGAGTACTGTGAGCCCGCTGGTCTCCACCAAGCAAGCTGCCAAACGCTTCGGGCTCGTGAGTACCACGCGCATGCCACCTAAGAAGGAACGGGTGTGTGACCGTGAACTGAACTCTGACCTCCCATTGCACATTTGCTGAGCCACGTTGGGTTCATACAGTGCTGTGGCCCGCACCTTGTCAGCCACTGCAGCATATGGACTAGGGATTCAGCGGAAGGTACCGGACACCAAACCGCTGCCGCCAGAAGACAAGCCATCGTTGCTACAGGACCTCACCAGAACAACCCAGCGCCAGTCATTGTTCGCACCACCGCCTGCTCTGTAATTGCCATGGCCTGTAAGGTGACAGACAGGCTAAGTTGATCTGACACAAATGTACAAAGGAACTGCCATCACTGAATCTACTGTTTTTCAACCCTGCAACCTCTGCCATTTAACTGTTTATTTCCCAGGGCAAACTGTTTGACTCCCTGTGTGGAGTATCTCCCTGTTCAAGTAAAATTGTTAACCCTTGCTCTACCTCCTGTCTGTCACTGCATCCTGCTCACACACCAATACTAAGTTCTTTTGATATTGCCAACTATTTATCCCCACAGGCAATCTGAAATGTATGAATTTGGGAAAAGTCAGGTGTTATGATCTAGATAAGAGTTATCTGATCATCAGACTTTGACAAAGTATAGAAGTAAGGATGATAAATGAAGGCTTTTACGAGTCAGGAATCTCCATGTTTGCAGACATATTTTCATTTGTTTTGTTCAGGAATTAGACAGACCTTAGTTCATTCACATTTTTCTGGACAAACTGTAACAGAAACCTTCACCCAGTGGAAAATTTCCATGAACTCTCTGTTTTTGCCAAAACACACAAAATGAGGAATCTCAAGACAAGCCATGTGTCCAAGTTTTAAAAATATTCTCTACAATTGCAAAAAAGTGAAACAAAGCTGAACTGTGAAATGTATGAATTAAATACATATGTATGTGAAATAAATATTTCCATAGTGCTTATAGACAAAAGTGAAGCTCAGCCCAACTGTCTACTTCTACTTGTACATGAGCCATAAAGGAGTTAAAGTTGTGGAAAATGTAACACTATCAGATGAATTTCCCATCTATTTCCTACACTCACACAAAAAACTTCTCATACTATCAAATATCAAAAACTTTACTAGCATTGCAGCAAAGCTGACCAAATATGTTGGCAGAAAGTGCTATTGAAAACAACTAAGGAAGAAAAATTTCACCTTACAACATAGATACAATGCACAGTAAATATTTAGCTTATGAAAATGATCATCAACGTTTTCGAATAGCCCAACCAAGAACAAAGACAACTATCCCAATACTACTGGGATGGTTTAAGGACAGTTTCAGTAGAACACCTTGAACTCTAGGCATTGAAACCAGCCTAAAGGTATGTACATAAAGCTGCTTTTCAGGCTTATTCCCACCGAATCTGCCTGAAAAATGCCACAAAATACCTCTATAAAATGAACATAATGCACAGCAATGTCTAAACAACATTGCTGTGCACATGTTCTTTCTTATGTCACTTTTTAACTGATTCAGGTAAAGGAAAACCTGTGTGTTATGGCTGTAGATGGGCTGGTTCTGGCTCCTTCCTGGTCAGGTCTGGATTAAATTAGACCGCCTCTCTTTGGTTCTGGGGTGGCTATTTAATGCTGGTAGTTCCTGAGTTCTCAGTCAGTTATACTTCTGTCTACTTGGTTTGAGATAGCTGACCCAGGTTATTCGTCTGTAATCGTTGTGCCTCTGTGCGTGTGTGCCTTGCTGTGTATGACCCGATTTGCCCCCTGACTACTGCCCCTGTTTTCTGCTTGGTACTTCTCTGTCTGTCCTGGCTTTCTGACCCCTTGGCTTGTCTCTGACTAATCTGCTGTTTTGTCCCATGGTACCTTGCTCCCATCTGGCTCCCGAACCTCGGCTTGTCCTTTGACTATGTCTCTGTCTTAGTACTCTGCGTCCTGCGTTTTTTGGTAGACCCTCCGTTCTCGCGGTAGCTCCGCCTCCATCATCCTTGCAGTGATCACGCGACCTACCTAGTTAAGGTCCTGTGTGCACTGCGTGCCTCATTCCTCCCTCTCCCTGCGCTCCCGCTAGCGCCCCCTTAGGCTGCCTCTCTGTGACACCAGGCAGCGTCATTACACTGTGTTTTCTTTAAGTAGCTTCACCTGGGAAAACGTGGCACCTACACCAGCATATGTATAAATCAGGGTAATTTAATAGTGTTTTGCTTTTGTTTGTTTTTTTAATCTCCAATACAATTTTTAATGCAGTTTTTGAGCCAAAGCATGGAGTTGATTCAAGAAGAACAGAAAACATAGAATATCCATTTCTATTCAAATATGCACTTTTAAATAAACTGGGGCCAGATTGTGTATGACTGTGTGCTGAAATGATTACATGTTATACTCTTTAATGGGTTTTGAACACATTTGACAATAGGAAGCAACTTAAAAGAAAAAAATGTTAGCACCATAGTTTCTATTTGCAACTTCTTTTATAATTGCATTTCCCTTTGAATCCACTTCAACTTCAGTTAAAAAAATACAACATACATCAAAAACACACCCCCTGATGAAGAAAGGGCAAAACGCGCATTAGGGGGGCGGAGACCAGACATACTCAGCGGCTTTACATGTAAGTGCTGGCATACACCTTGCAGTTTTATATTACTAAATGCAGCATACTGCAATAGTTACTGGGGTATATTATCAAATTAGTTTTCTCTCCTTACTGGTTCGTAAAATGCTTACTTAGCATAGTAGATGACCTGTCCCCACATTTAAATAGCAGCATCTATTTTTATGGTATGAGTATATTTTAAGGGGCGGTCTAGGAGTCATTTTAGTTGCTAGCTAGTGAAGTATCAATGAATTCTAAAAGAGGATAGTGGTAGCGGCACCAAATCCCTTTAATAAACTAAGACAATAAAAGATACCAGATAAAAATCCAGTGGATTAGACTGGTTACCTAATAATATTCTGGTTATGGATACACACTAGCGTAGCGGATCTTAATTCTCTGTCCTTTAATAGTTGTATTAAAAGTTATGTTTTATTATATTCTTTAGTTAGGGTGTTATTGCCTCTAGCAAACTGTAAATTATTGTGGTTACCCTACGCTGATTATTGAACAGCATTTGTTGGTTATCAATTTCTCATTTTTACACGTAACTTCATTTATAGACATCTATGGTTTGATTTCTTTACCTGTGTGGATTTGACAGGTTGTTTCTGACAACTGTGGAGAATTTCATGTCACTAACACCTTTAGAAATATATTTACTTAGAAAATTGATGAACTGTTTTTCTCTACACTCATCTTCTCCTTGACTCAGACCATTTTCCCTGTCCATGCTGCTGAAAAACACTCCAACAGCATGATGTTGCCACCTCAATTTTTCACTGTGGGGATGATGTTCTTGGAGTGATGAGCTGTTTTGGTTTGGCACCAGGCATAGTATTTACCTTGACGGCCAAAAAGTTCCGTTTTGGTCTCATCTGACCACAGTACCTTCCTCCACACATTTTGGGAGTCTCCCACATGTCTTTTAGGAAATTCAAAATGAGCCTTACAATTGTTGTCTGTAAGTAAAGGCTTTTTCCTGCCCACTCTTCCATAAAGGCCACCTGTATGGCGTGTACGGCTTATTGTGGTCACATGGACTGATACTCTACTCTCTGCTTGAGAACTCTGCAGTTCCTTCACAGTTACCTTTGGTTTCTGTGCTATCTCTCTAATTAAATGATTATAATGGATTTCATGGTGCTCCAGGGAATCATCAGAGATTGGGATTTTTTTAAATAACCCAACCCTGACTTGTACTTCTCAAAAACTTTGTCCCTGACTTGTTTGGAGATCTCCTTGGCCTTCATGGTGTTGTTTGGTCAGTGGTGCCTCCTCCTTAATTGTGTTGCAGCCTTGTGGCCTTTCAGAAAATGGGTGCATACACTGACAGACCATGTGACACTTAGATTGCACACCGGCGGACTTCCTTTCAGTAATCATGTGATTTATGATAGTAATTGCTTGAACCTGAAATTTTTAGGGGTTTCATCACAAAAGGAGTGAATACATATGCACATGACAATTTTTAGTTATTTGAACCCATACATTTAGTTTATGCCTATATTTGTTTCACTTTCCTTCACCAACTTAGACTATTTAGTGCTGATACAAAACACATAAATTGGATTACAAATTTATTTAAACACAGGTTGTAACAAAATAGATAAAAAGCCAAGGGGTGAATACTTTTGCAAACCAAGATATATATACTGTATATATACACACACAAAAAAATGTAGGTCTCAGTGATTTCAAGTCCAACCAAGGACAGTAGGTGGGTTAATTTGTTCCTCTGAAGCTGACCCTCCTGTGTTTTTTGCATTTACAGAAGCAAAAAGCAGATTGTGAAACCCATTATAAATAGTGACAATCTGTGAACAGTGCTGCACAATATGTGGGAGTTTTAAATAGAATGGGTAACTAAAATCTAAATTCACTAACACTATGTGAGTTAATCTGGAATAGACACGATATATCCATGTACTCACTTGAAAGCTGCTCTTGTAGCTGCCTGACTAAGGCTGCAGTTTGCTGCTGTTGTGGAGTCTGCTGTAAACCTTGTCTCGAGAACTGAAAAATATATTGTAAAAAAAAATTACTATTTGATGTACAGTATGAAATGTGGTATTTTCAGCACTTTCTTATAAACAATAAGCAAGGATAGAAAAAAAAACCAAGGAAATCATTTAAGATTGTGCAAAGTATTGATACAAGTGATATTACACAAACGGAATGAGTTTAGTCACTTCTCATCAAGTACCTAAAAAGAAGATGAAAAAAGACTACAAGGAAAGTGGGGTTGTGGTGTGAAAACCTGAAACAAGATATAGTAGAGTACAGAAACATTGTTTTCTCCTAACCATGATATTATTACCAGTTTTTTTTTAGTTTCTCATGACCTTACACTATGATCATACAGAATTGGCACTGATTTTTTGCAGCAAATTCATCTCTACATATCTTTATTCCAGCTCTTGGAGGAAAAACCTAAAAAAATGTTGCAGGGTTATTACGCACATAACAGTACAATTATACAACAATTGTCCTAAGTAATGAGTTTTGGCACTTCATACTATATAACAACACATAGGAGGCTCAATGGGGATTCACCCAGGCTCCAAAGAAGAGGACCAAGATATTATAACAATACAAATCAAGTTTTTTATTTGAACATATAAAAGATAAAAAGGTACAGGACATAAAATCCAGAAAATACCCAGGGAAACAAGAAGTCACCACCCAATTATATATTTTATAGAGTATACTGAAAAAACACACTATATCATAATATGCGGTGTCCAATTGTTTGTCTTAGCCAAACTGTATGGAGTATATATACATATATTCATTCAAAGTCCCAATTCGGGTATATTTATGCGCCCGTGGGGCGCACAGGGAAACACGCCACCACTCTCTATCCTTGTACCGGCTGAATAACTGATATCAGGTAATATGCTTAGCGCAACTTGACTCCACACATTGTGCAGCACACGGGCCCCACTTGGACAGCTTTGGGAGCGTCTCATATGTGCTTATGAACTAGTGCTACGTACCAAATAGATGCTTGGATAGCGCTACCTTATTTATAAGACACTAGGGTAGCACCAGTTTTTTTGTTTTTTTGCTAACTCTGTTTTATTGTGAAGCTCATGTGTTACAGCATTAGTCATGTTTTACATGCAGTGTCTTTTTGTAACTTTCCTGTGCTGGGAGTTATATGAGAGTATCTTATAAATATAAATATACCCGAATTGGGACTTTGAATGAATATATGTATATATACTCCATACAGTCGGCTAAGACAAACAATTGGACACCGCATATTATGATATAGTGTGTTTTTTCAGTATACTCTATAAAATATATAATTGGGTGGTGACTTCTTGTTTCCCTGGGTATTTTCTGGATTTGATGTCCTGTACCTTTTTATCTTTTATATGTTCAAATAAAACTTGATTTGTATTGTTATAATATCTTGGTCCTCTTCTTTGGAGCCTGGGTGAATCCCCATTGAGCCTCCTATGTGTTGTTGCATAACAGTACAAGGTTAATACTACATCCTAAACATGTATAATTATTAGGAATGAGCGAACGTGCTTGGTGATACTCTGATATCAAGTGAGTATCTGGGTGCTTGGATGTGTTCGCCACTAGGAGAGCATTAGCCAGGGCACGGACTTGTAGCTCAAATCCCTACCCATCATGTTTGGTGACTGTTACACAGCCAATAAACATGTGGGGATTGCCTGCCAGTCACTGTAATGCTGTACCTATCTTGGTAGTTACTGTGATTGGCTGGAAATATTGCATCATCAGAGGTTACAAAAGAATAGGCGCCACTATGCTCGGCAGAGAGTCCTCCAGTTTTGATACTGGTGCTGATCCATCATACCAACAGACCTTCTAAGGGCTAGTCTTGTGCTTTGCTGTTTTTAACAGATAAGTGCTGCATTTAGCCTTGGGAAGGACAGTTGCAGGAGCAGGGAGAATGGCAGAATACAAACTCTCGGCAGGGCTTAGGGCTTTGCAATCCATTAATATTTGATAAGGCGTTGATCCAGGGAACTAGTTTGATTGCCGTATGTGGAGTCGGGAAGGAATTTTTTTCCCCATGGTGGAGTTACTCTTTGCCACATGGTTTTTTTTTGCCTTCCTCTGGATCAACATGTTAGGGCATGTTAGGTTAGGCTATGGGTTGAACTAGATGGACTTACAGTCTTCCTTTAACCTTAATAACTATGTAACTATGTAATATATATATTATATAAATATATCTGCTGCACATGAATACATTCTTTTTTTAGGGTGTGAAAAAATGATAAGATTGTCAGCCATAGAATATTACGTGTTTTTTGTTAAATTTGGTGGTATACAACACTCTAAAAAATAGTTAAATTTTTTTGCTCTATTCATTTAGTCATCCATAGAGTATTACGTGCTTACTGTTAAATTTCGGTGGTATGTAAAACTCAAAAAAAGCATTGAAAATTTTTCCCGATTTAATTAGTCATCCATAGAGTATTACATTCTTTGTGGTAAATTTCTGTAGTACCGTATTTTCCGCTTTGTAAGATGCACTTTATTTCCCCCAAATTTGGGGGGGAAATGGGGGTGCGTCTTACAAAGCGGATATACCGCTTTCCGTTACAGGCTGGGATGAGGGGTGTCCACCGCCGCTGCCGCCCGCCACCACCCACCACAGCTGACGCCCGCCACCGCTGTCGCCCGCCACCACTGCCGCGGTTGTCCGCTGCTGCCCCAGGTGATGCTGGAGGCTCTGGTGCTGCGGGGGGGCTCTGGTGACATTTTGTGAAAGACCAGAGCCCCCCGGCAGTTCGTCCATGCGTTCCTGTATGACTGACTCCGGGAAAATGGCCGCCGGAATCTCGGGAGATGAGATTTCAGCGCTGAGATCTCATCTCTCGAGATTCTGGCGGCCATTTTCCCGGAGTCAGTCATACAGGAACGCATGGACGAACTGCCGGGGGCTCTGGCCTTTCACAAGATGTCGGCAGAGCCCCCCGCAGCACCGGAGACAACCCTGCAGCACCGGAGACAGCCCTGCAGCACTGGAGCCCCCCTGCAGCACCGGAGCCCACCTGCAGACCCCCTCATCCCAGCCTGCAGCACAGGAGCCCCCCTGCAGCACAGGAGCCCCCCTGCAGACCCCCTCATCCCAGCCTGCAGCACAGGAGCCCCCCTGCAGCACAGGAGCCCCCATGCAGACCCCCTTATCCCAGCCTGCAGCAATGCTCCACTCCTGCCTCCAGCAACGACCCTGGGACCCTGATCCACCGCAGCCACACCCCCTGGTAAGTAATAAGACGCATGGATTATAAGACGCCCCATCAATTTATTAAAAAATTTTTTTCCTATTTTTCTCCTCAAAATTTGGGGTGAGTCTTATAATCCGGAGCGTCTTACAAAGCGAAAATAACATTCTAAAAAAGCATTAAAAATATTTTCTGGATTCAATTAGTCATCCATTTAACATGCTTTGTGTAACATTACGGTGTTTTTACGTGAGAAAAAAAGGATTGGCCTGGTACAGTTCACAAAATATTTTTGTTCCAAAATTTGGCTGTTGTCATCCATTCTGTATAACTTGCATTGTGTGAAATTTTGTTGTTTTGAAAGAAAAAAGAAAAATTAGTCTGCTACAGGTGTACAAATTTGGTTCAAAAATTGACAATTGTCATATATACTGTAGAACTTGATTTGTGTGAAATTTCATTGGGTTGATGTAAAAAACAACTGGCCTGCTACAGGTGTACAAATTTGGTTGTTCAAAAATTGACTATTGTCATAAAGGCTATAGAACTAGGTTTGTGTGAAATTGTGTTTGTTTGAAATAAAAACAAAAATTTACCTGCTACAGGTGTACAAATTTGGTTGTTCAAAAATTGATTGACAAGTGTCATATATACTGTAGAACTTAGTTTGAATGAAATTTTGTTGGTTTAAAATATAAACAAAAACTAGCCTGATACAGGTGTACAAATTTTGACCTTTGGGTCTCGACCACCAGTATTTCTTCCCCTGTGGCATCCCCACCTTATACCAGCACGTTTCCAGGAACATCACCCATGCCTTTACCAAGGTGGTTACTGCAATTGTCCACTTAACGACCGATACGTGGACATGTACTTTGGGCCAGAGATGCTACATTTCCCTGATGGCAGACTGGGTGAACATTGTGGAAGCCGGGGCAGAGTCCCACCCTGACACAACACATGCACTACCGACTACTGCTGGCCCTACTTCTATCAGGGTTTCCTCCAACTCCTACACCAGTTCCTGCACCCCTGCCTGTTCCTCCTAATACTCCATCTCCGATGTGCTATCTCAGAACACGTCGTCCACATCAGCTGAAGCTGGAAGTTCTGTAGCACTGCCGCAGTGAAGCAGCAATAGTCACTGCTCAAGCTAATCTGTGAAGGAAGCAAACCGCACACTTCGAAAGAGTTATTGAAACAAATAGCAGACCAGACAGATCTGTGGATTTTGCAGCTGAAACTACAACCAGGCAAGGTCATGTGTGATAACGGCAGTAACCTGGTGATGGATGTGAAGCTTGGCAAGCTCACAAACGTATCATGCTTGGCCCATGTGCTCAACTTGGCAATTCTGAAAATCTACCCAGATTTGCCAGAGTTTCTGGTCAAGTTATGTTGCATCAGCGCTCATTTCCGCAAGTCAGCTACAGCTGCCGCCGCTCTGGCAGTGCTACGGCAGATCATGCAAGTGCCAGCTCACCGACTGGTGTGTAATGTCACCATACGCTGAAACTGCACACTGCACATGATGGCAAGGCTTTGTGAGCAATGGGCCAGTTGTGGAATACTAGCTCCAACACACACGTCAGTGTTCTGGTCAGCCTTCGCACATAACTGAAGAGTGGGCATGGATGTCTGACCTTTGTGTGGTTTTTCAAGACTTTGAGGACTCCACAAAGATGGAGGGCAGTGATGATGCCATTATTAGCACAACAATCCCGCTTCTTTGCCTACTTAAACAGTCGCTGCTGACAAGCGGACCGGGTGTAGGTGGAGAAAGACATGAGACAGGGAGATACTACCCAGTTACATCTCATCTCTTCAGTGTAGCATGGGTAACAATGAGGAGGTGGGAGGCTGAGGAAGAGGAACAGGAACTGGATGATAATCCTACATGGATGGGCCTAGCAGGGGAATATGGAGGCATAGATGGAGGAGATGGAGAGTAGTCATCATGGTGGAGAAAGGGAAGTATTGGCTGTAGGGAGCTTGGCAAATATGGCAGAATGTTTGTACCGCTGCCTTTCCTGTGACCCTTTTGTTACATTGATCTTCTTGGCTAAAAAGGAGTACTGGTTGTTCACCCTGCTAGACCCATGCTAAAAGGAGAACCTTGCATCTCTCATTCCTGTGTTGGAGAGGTCTACTAAAATAGTGCTATACCAGAATGCTATTGTTGAAAATATGTTAAAAAAATTCCCATCAGACAACACTAGCGACAGGGGTCAAGATTCCATGTCCAACTAATGAGTAGAGGTGAGGAAGACACACACCTGGTACAACAGAGACAATACACTGGCAAAGGCCTGGGACAATTTAATGACACCCTCCCAGCTTACTTGCCCTGATACCAGGTAATTTTGACAAGGTGAGAAAAGTTTTTAAAGATGATCAAGCAATACCAGGCTGAAAAAACAGCTTACTCCCTAATACCTCTGTGAACTTCAGATATTGGGTCTCAAAGCTGGACACCTGGCATTAGCTGTCCCTCTGTTCCTTGGGGAGGGGTTGTGCTGCCCTGCTGTTAGTATCTTGTCTGAGCAGGTTTTAGTGTTGCCAGGGAGGTCATAACAGACAGTCGTTTTCACCTGTCAACAGAAAGCACTGACAGGCTCACTCTAATAAAAATGAACAAAGTTTGGATTAGCCATGTCTTTTCCACATGACCTGATGACAACAGCACATAAAGTGTTTTTAATCTTCAATATTTGAATAAGGCCCACCAGTTGTTGCCTTCAAGGGTTTATGGATGACTGGATGACCAAAGGCATGGGACAATTTCATAACACCAGCCCAGCATCCAGGGCCTGATGTTCGGGTATTTTCGACAAAGAGGGACAAGTTTTAAAAGATGGTCAAGCAATACCTAGCAACCCAAACCAGTGTACTCCCTAATTCCCCTGTGCCTTTCAACTGTTAGGTCTCAAAACTGGACACCTGGCATGAATTGTCCCTCTATGCCTTGGAGGAGTTGTGCTACCCTGCCAATAGCATCTTCTCTGAGTGGGTTTTCATTGCCGCCGAGAGGGTCATAACAGACAGGTGCTTTTGCCTGTCAACTAAGAATGCTGACAGGCTCACTCTCATAAAAATGAACAAATGAACAAGTGAGGGATATCCTTCCACTAATCAAAAAATGTATATACAATTGAGACAATTATCTATACAAGCAGCTACTAATCTGTATAGGCCCCCTTACACACTAGTTGTAATGATGTTGTAATGAGTGAGTCATTACTTAAATTTAAGAGGGGACTGGATACCTTCCTGGAAAAGTATAATGTTACAGGGTATATATATTAGATTCTTTGATAGGGCGTTGATCCAGGGAACTAGTCTGATTGCCGTATGTGGGATCGGGAAGGAATTTTTTTCCCCATGGTGGAGATTACTCTTACCACATGGGATTTTTTTGCCTTCCCCTGGATCAACATGTTCGGGCATGTTAGGCTATGGATTGAACTAGATGGACTTAAAGTCTTCCTTCAACCTTAATAACTATGTTACTATGTTACTATGTAACAAAGCCTGGATTAGCCCACACTTTTCCATACCACCTGATGACAGCAGCACATAAAGTGTTGTGAGATAGCGCTCACTAATGCGTTGGGGAATATTCGCTTGGCAGCGATATAACACACAGCAAGACTGTATTTCTTCAAAAGTTCAGCTGGGTTTTATTACTCCATAAACCCCAGTGGCACAAACCACAAAGTAACAGCCTTCATAGCATGGCAAAACAAAGTAACAGTGTTCATAGGATCACGGCCTAACCAGGTGCTCTTCAGGGATCCAGTCTATACTCTGGACCTACCAACACCCAGGCCTTTCCTCGTACAGGACCTTCCAGCTAAACACCATTCAGGTCCATACACAGGAACCATACACAGGAACCATGTGACCCACACCCTGGTCACATTATATACCTGTAACCACTCCCATAGATGGGTGGCGTGTGTGTGTGTGGCTAGTTCGACCCACCCTGCTCTCAGAGCTAGTCCTGCCAGCCTCCCTCTAAAACACCACAATTACTTGTAGGACTACAGGTCCCAGAACAACCTTACTTCAGGCTGACAGTGCAAAGTATCTTCCTCTGCGACACACATACCGTCAATTCACAATAATGCCGGACTTTGTATCATCACCACAGTTATGCCTCCAACTGCCATGCATTCCTATGGCTACAATACGCCTCCATGCGTATTCTGGGGAGACTATGCAGTACCCCTTACCTGTAACAGGGGTCACTGTATCACAGTGTTTTTAATTTTCAATATTTGAATGAGGCCCGCCAGCTTTTGCCTTCAAGGGTCTATGAATAACTGGATGGCTTTTATAATTTTTTCTTGGCTTTGCACTCTGTTCAAAGCCTTTATGACTGCATGAGTGCTACAACTACATGTTCTTAATTTTTTTATGAGGCACTCCAGTTGGTGCCTTGAAGAGTGTATTGATGACCCTACCTGTAATTTTTGGCAGGCTTTGCACTGTGAGAAGAGTTTTTATGAGTGTAGTATTACCACAATGACAATTTTCTTAAAATTTGAATGAGGTACTACAGTTGGTGCCTTGAAGGGCATATGGATGAACCCTTCTTGTAGTTTTTGGCAGGCTTTGCACTGTGTGCAGAGATTTTTTGAGTGTGGAATTGCCACAACTATACTTTGCTCACAATATTTAAATGAGACATTACAGTTGGTGCCTTCAAGGTGTATGGATGACCTTTCTTGCAATTTTTTGGCAGGCTTTAGAAGTCTAGGAGTACTAATACATGACAATTTGAACAGAATGCGTATGAGGCCCTCCTTTATAATAATAATATTTTTATCTCTATGTGGCAACATAATCCGCAACACATTTTAGAGGGGCTTGTAGAGACAATAAATTACATTACAGAATAACAATAATCACATAAATCAACAGATACCAAGAAGAGTGAGAGCTCTGCTTGCAAGCTTACAATCTATGAGATTATAGGGGAGACATGATAGGTGGATGGTAAAAATTGCTTGTATTGTATAGTCCAGCCATACAAATAGGGTGTGCATGTAATTCTGCATGAAGCGGTCACCAACCAGTATGTGTACAGATACAGAGGGCTATTAAGTGCTTGCAGTGTGTGTGAACAGATGATACAAGGGTCCTGGTTTTGAAGAAAATTTTGTATGGGCAAACAAGGATAGTTAGATAAGTGAGGGGAGGTGATAGGCTAGTCTTTAAAGGGAAGGTGCCACTGGTTTTCTTGTAGTTTGTTTTTAAGTGAAATTAAGCTTAAATTATTAATTAAAATGTATTAATGCAATGTTTGCACTGTTTGCAAACATTTCTATATGAAAAATATTGTATATTTTCTTACAGATATATATATATATATATATTATATATATATATATATATATATATATATATATATATATATATATATATATTTACCACTAGCGGGAGCATTTTTCATTTTAGACCTCAAGTAGCTATAGGGAGACACATCAGCTTTACTGTTAGCTGGAAAATTGGGGAAGTAACTGCTGACATCACCATTTCCCTCCCCTTTTAGGTGGTCTAGTATCCCTGGGGTAGAATGAAGAGTAGCATCACAGGGTAAAACCATTTTGTGTGTGACTGACCTGTGACCTGCTATCACCAGCAGTTACTGCATCAGAAGCACAGCTTGTTTACAGAGGAGCAGAAGACCGTGGACTTAGCAGCATCTGGACCAGAGGAAGAGTGAAGACATCAGGTGTGTATGGAGCAGCATTATAGCATTATCTCTCTGTGACTCATCCCTCAGTAAGATAAGAAGGAGCTCCAGGTCTGCAGTGAATGGCCAGGCATTGTGGAGCTGGGGGAGAGAATCATGTAATCTGGCTGAGAGAGACTGATGGGAGAGAGAGAGGCATGTAGTATGATGAGTGAGACACATATGGAGCATGATGGGAGAGAGACATGCAGTATGATGAGTGAGACACATATGGAGAGTGATGGGGAGAGAGATATGTAGCATGATGAGTGAGACACATATGGAGCATGATGGGGAGAGAGATACACAAGGAACAGCAAGGGTGAGACACTTGGAGTGTGATGGGGAGAGAGACATGTAGAATGATGAGAGACATGGAGCATGATGGGGAGAGAGATACACATCGAATAGCGGGGCGAGAAACTTGGAGTGTGATAGGGAGAGAGACATGTAGTATGATGAGTGAGACACATATGGAGCGTGATGGGAAGAGAGACATGTAGTATGATGAGTGAGACACATGGAGCGTGATGGGAGAGAGATGCAAGTGGTATAGCAGGGGTGAGACATGTAGTATGAAGAGAGACATATGGAGTGTAATGAGGAGGGAGATACATATCGAATAGCAGGCGTGAGACATTTGGAATGTGATGGGGAAAGAGAAACACATTGAATATCAGGAAAGAGAGATAGACATGGAATAGCAGGTGTGAGACACTTTGGCTATGTGCACACGTTGTGGATTTTGATGCGTTTCCGCAGCGTTTTTGGACACGTGGAATTGCATCAAATCCGCAGTGTAGTGCACAACCAATGTTAGTCAATGGGAAATTGAGAATTGGTGTGCACATGCTGCGGAAAAATACGCGTGGATTTGCAGCGTTTTATTTTCCACAGCATGTCAATTCTTTTTGCGGATCTGCAATGTTTCTGCACCCATTGACTACCATTGAGTCAAGCAAATCTGTAGCAAAACCGCAGGTTTAAAAATCTGCGGTTTTGCTGCAGAGTTGCGTGCGAGAAACGCTGCAGATAGGGAGGAGGAAGAGTGTGTGGGTGAAGACTGTGTGTGAGTGGTGAATATGTGTGTGTCTGTGTGCGGGTGTCTGTGTGTATCTTTTTATGTATGTGTGTGTGCGGGAACAGGGAGTAGACTGTTGGTTAATTATTTTACTTTTTTTCTACAGGAGATTGAGAGCATTGCATGGATTAGCTGAATAATAAACATGGGAAACTGTGTAGTGTTTTATTTCATTAAAATACTTTATTCTGGCTGTGTGTTTATTTAACCCCTTAACAACTATAGGACTAGTAATGGATAGGCGTCTTATTGACACCTCTCTATTACTAAGCCGGCTTGATGTCACCTTACAATTCAAAGGTGACATCAACTCCACAAATATTACACCATATGACACCACTACAGGGCAGTAGGAATCATAGAATCATAGTATGGTAGAGTTGGAAGGGACCTGCTGGGTCATCTGGTCCAACCCCTTGCTCAAAGCAGGATTCACTAAATCATCCCAGACAGATGTCTGTCCAGCCTCTGTTTGATGACTTCCATTGAAGGAGAACTCACCACCACCTCTAGTGGCAGCCTGTTCCACTCATTGATCACCCTGTCAAAAAGTTTTTTCTACTATCTAATCTGTGTCTCCTACCATTCAGTTTCATCCCATTGCTTTTATTCTTTCCTTGTGCAAATGTGAATAAAGATGATCCTTCTAGAATGTGACAGCCCTTGAAATATTTGTAGACAGCTATTAAGTCTCCTCTCAGTCTTCTTTTTTGCAAGTTAACATCCCCAAATCCATATTTCTTTACCTGCGTTAGTAGTTCCAATTCTCCTTGTTTGTTGCCCATACTTTGTGCATTTGTATAGAAACATTTTAGTTTGTGATTGGTTTCTCTTTCTGTAATATTTTTGTTATTTAGATTTTTTTGTCTATGTTCTTCCTTTCCACTTCTCACAGCAGAGTTCTCAATAGTATTTATCAGGTGTATGGCTTTTTTCTGGCCTTGTGCTTCCCTTCCCATACTGTTCTAGTTTAAAGCTCTCCTGATGAATGTAGCAAGGCGACTTCCAAATACATGTTTTCCAGTCTTCGTAAGGTGCACCCCATCTCTAGCAAGTAGTCCATCGCATAGATAATGCACTCCGTGATCCAGAAATCCAAATCCTTGCTGACGGCACCATCGACGTAGCCAGTTATTCTCCTGGAGAATCTTGTTCCACCTCATTGTTCCATGGCCATCCACTGGGAGGATGAAAGAGAAGATCACCTGCGCTCCCAGCTCTTTCACTTTCTTTCCTAAGTTTTCAAAGTCACTGCAGATGGTTTCCAGGTCCTTTCTTGCGGTGTCATTTGTCCCCACATGTAGAAAGAGAGAGGCTAAGTGCCAGAGGTGGCGAATCTTAGAGATGCACCATTTCTGGAGCAGCTGAGAGCTGGTGTTTGTAGCCAGGGGGGCACTATCCATTGCCCCTTCTTGGGCTATTAATATCAGCCCGCAGCTGTCTGCATAGCCTTTTCTGGTTATTAATTATAGGGTGACCCCACATTTATTTGGGGGGGGCCCTATTTTAATAGCCAGTAAAGGCTAAATATACAGCTGCGGCCTGATATTCATAGCCTGGGAAGATCCATGGGTATTAACCCCTTCCTAGGCTATAAATATCATATAGTTCTCACATAATACCGCCATATAGATCACACATAATGCTGCCATATAGTTCTCACATAATATCGTCATATAGATCACACATAATACCACCATATACTTCTCACATAATACCGCTATATACGTCTCACATAATACTGCCACATAGATCACACATAATCCCACAATATAGTTCTCATATAATACCATCATATAGTTTTTACATTATTCCACCATGCTGATCAAACATAATACCACCATACAGGTCACATATGGTGAGGAGTGCATAGGAGGGAGAGCGAACCATGGGGATAGAGACATGCAGGGGGTCACTCTCCTTCCTATGCACTCCTCTCCCCCTGCATGTCTCTCTCCCCATGGTTCGCTCTCCCTCCTATGCACTCCTCTCCACTTGCATGTCTCTCTCCCCATGGTTCGCTCTCCCTCCTATGCACTCCTCTCCCTCTGCATGTCTCTCTTCTCCCAATGGGTCGCTCTCCCTCCTATGTACTCCTCTACCCTCTGCATGCCACCAACGGTGAACCAAAGCCTCTCACTGCATATGGATTACAAGTTATTTTCAGAAACACTGAACCAGTAACAGGTACAGTGCTGGTATGATTTTAATTGGGCTGACATTCTCATATCATCGTATAGTTAGTTAAAGAGGCTTTTTTTGTGGATGACATATTCACTTTAAGGCCTCTTTCACACGTTTGTGTCTCCGGTATGTGTGTGGTGATAGTTTTCACACGTACCGGACAAACGTAGACCCATTCAAATGAATGGTTCTGTGCATATGTCAGTGTGTTCCAATGGACCGTGTGTCCATGTGTCCCACACGTAAGCATCTCCGTTTTTTTACGGTAGCAGGGATGGCAAGAGGTCCTGCACACGTGCACATGGAGAACACACATTGATGTCCTCGTGTGACACGCATCGGCACAGGGGAAGAAGCACTACAGTAAACGCTGTTCCACGAGGGCAGGTGCTGAAGACGGCTCTCATTCTACATTCTATATTCTATATTCTAACATTATTCTATGTTAATAAACTGGTGAAGATCAATAATAAATTTGGTGCAATTACAACTGCAGTCAGTGCAAAGGTAAATCTTAAATGAATAAGTATTAAATCTACGCTGTCATCTGAGATGTCACTAGTAAGGCTAGGTTCACATTGCGTTAATGTGTGCACGCTAACGGACAGCGTTGCACGGCGAAAATGTCGCAATTAACGCCGTGCAACGGGTCCGTTAGCGCACCCATTGACAGCAATGTAAATTTCGACTGCAGCGCATCGCTAGCGCGTGCCTTTTTCGGCTCGCGCTAGCGATGTGCCGTTCTTCTGTGGTGCGCCTCGGACGCTGCTTGCAGCATCCGCGGCGCGCCCGAGGTCCGTTCCCCACGAGCGGGGACATTAACGCGACCCCTAAATAAACATTGCGTTAGCGCAATCCGCTAGCGCTAGCGTTAACGGATTGCCCTAACGCAATGTGAACCTAGCCTAATAGTTTTCCAAGTGTTATCAGACGGGCAATGAAAAAAATGTTGCCAAAATGGATTAAATTATGCCTATATATTTGATTCAGAAATGTCTGCAACTGAAAATCCATTTCTTACTGAATGAACTGTTTATGCAATATATCCTTCCATTTGCATCTGGAAAAACCAGAAAAAAAGTCTAGTTTGTCCTGCCCTCTTGTAAAATTTGAAGCTTTTTCAATACTGGAATGAGGACATTATGATGAATAGGTGGCACCAGGAAAAGAAACTGGAAAAATGGTTATCCTGACAGAGACCCCTTAAGTCATGAGTCACTCCTACAATGACTGTTATATATTCCTTTAAATCATTTCAAAGCATAAAGAAACTATTTCTTAGGCATAGGTGACACTCGATCATTAATTATGTCATACCAAGAGTTACTGACATGAAACAATGCTACACAAATATTTGACTTTCCTTTGCTTAATTGCAGCATATCTCAGTAATATGGATCAGGTTCGCATTTCGCTGAGGTTAGGAAAGGGTCTCAACTTCCCAAGGATTTCTTGAGAGAAAAAAACTTTCGAAACTACAACTTCTCACTACACTTCTGTTCTTTCTAAATTTCACATCAAGTTATTAGATATCACATGTCCATCTAATTACACACAGGGGAAGATTCATTTGCCTTGTACAAACATAACATTGGTATGCGGTCTATCTGCTACCAAACTGTAAATCACCATACCTGCAAGGAATGTTTCATAGCATCCATTTTGTCAACTAAATGTCATACTTTGGGAAAAAAAAAAACTTGCATTTTCTAGTTTTACCCTTCATGCATTAAACACTTGCTTACACTTAAAGGGGCCATCAAGGAATATTCACTTGATGAAGCCAAATCCTAAGTGAACAAAAGTTAAATATACAAGTGCTGCTCTCTATATTAGAATATCATCAAAAATTTAATTTATTTCAGTTCCTCAATACAAAAGTGAAACTCATATATAATATAGAGTCATTACAAACAGAGTGATCTATTTCAAGTGTTTATTTCTTTTAATGTTGATGATTATGGCTTACAGCCAATGCAAACCCAAAAGTCATTATCTCAATAAATTAGAATAATTAACAAAAAAACACCTGCAAAGGCTTCCTAAGTGTTTAAAAAGGTGACTTGGTAATTTCACTAGACTCCACAATCATGGGGAAGACTGCTGACTTGACAGATGCCCAGAAGGCAGTCATTGACACACTCCACAAGGAGGGTAAGCCACAAAAGGTCATTGCTAAAGAAGCTGGCTGCTCACAGAGTGCTGTATCCAAGCATACTAATGGAAAGTTGTCTGGAAGGGAAAACTGTGGTAGAAAAAGGTGCACAAGCAACCAAGATAACCGCAGACTTGAAAGGATTGTTAAGAAAAGGCCATTTAAAAATTTTGGGGAGATTCACAAGGAGTGGACTGCTGCTGGAGTCATTGCTTCAAGAGCCACCACACATAGACGTATCCAGGACATGAGCTACAAGTGTCGCATTCCTTGTTTCAAGCCATTCATGACCAATAGACAATGACAGAAATGTCTTACCTGGTCCAAGGAGAAAAAGTACTGGACTATTGCTCAGTGGTCCAAGGTATTGTTTTCAGATTAAAGTAAATTTTGCATTTCATTTGGAAATCAACGTCCTAGAGTCTGGAGGAACACAATCCAAGCTGCTTGAGGCCTAGTGTGACGTTTCCACAATCAGTGATGGTTTGGGGAGCCATTTGATCTGCAGGTGTAGGTCCACTGTGTTTTATCAAGACCAAAGTCAGTGCATCACTGTGCTTTATTGGCCAGCAAACTTGCCTGACCTTAATATCATAGAGAATTTATTTCAAGAGGAAGATGAAATACATGAGACCCAAAAATGCAGATAGGCTGAAGGCTGCTATCAAAGCAACCTGGGCATCCATAACACCTCAGCAATGCCACAGGCTGATCGCCTCCATTCCATGCCGCATTGATGCAGTAATTGATGCAAAAGGAACCCCGACCAAGTATTGATTACATTAACTGAACATACATTTCAGTAGGCCAACATTTAGGATTTTAAAATCATTTTTCAAGCTGGTGTTACAAAGTATTCTAATTTACTGAGATAATGACTTTTGGGATTTCATTGGCTGTAAGCCATTATCTTCAACATTAACAAAAATAAACACTTGAAGTTGATCACTCTGTTTGTAATTAATCTATATAATATATGAGTTTCACTTTTTGTATTGAAGAACTGAAATAAATTAACTTTTTGAGAAGCACTTGTAAGTCATATAGAGGAATAAATGTAAAAAGTCCAAATATGAATGACAGCTGAAGCACTGATCTAGAGAACATTGATTGAAATGACAAACTTGTGGCAAAACTACCATAAGAAAAGTGACCACAATGGTGCACAGCAGTAGTGTACCGCCAATGATGTCAGACCACGTTGCCTTTATGGGGTTCGTGAGTTTGGAGGGATCAGTGTTAGCACTGGCATTGGGCCTCTCTGCCCGTCATCACACCTTGAATTTTATCAGAATCCTGGATACCTATCAAGTTGAAAGCAATAATGAAAGACAGACATCTGCTGATGTTCCCTCCTCCATCACTCTCTCTCTGCATGTGAGCTCTGACATCTCAGTGCAGCAGGCACGATGGGTAGCACTTCAGAGCCAAACTAAAGTAAAGTGAGTAGCAGGGAAAGAGGAGAGGTGAGTATTTATTTTTTTAAATCAATGAGTACATTGTGGGGACCAGAATACTCTATGGAGAACTTTTAAGTGCATTATACTATATGGAGGACTATTGGGAGTGCATTATATTACAAGAGGACTATGGGGCCAATTATACTATATGGAGGACTATACAGAGTGCACTATACTATATGGAGGTCTGTTGGCAGTGTATTATACACAATAGAAGATTATGGGCTGAATTATACTCTGTGGAGGACTATGGGAAATGTATCATAGTATATGGAGGACTATGAGGTGCATTATACCATATGGAAGACTATGAGGATTGAATTATGCTATATGGATGATTATTTAGTACATTAAACCATATGAGTGCATTATACTATATGGAGGACTATGGGGAATGCATTATACTATATGAAGGACTATGGGAAGTACATTATACTATATGGAGGACTATTGGGGGTGCATTATACTATATGGAGGACTATGGGATGCGTTATGCTATATGAAGGACAATGGGGTGCATTATACGATATGCAAGCAAATATGGGGCCCGTTATACTATGTGGAGGACTATGGGGTGTATTATACTATATGGATGGTTATGTGGGGATCATTATACTATATGAAGGGCTATGGGGGGCTATTAAAACATTTGGAGAGCTATATGGGGCCATAATATTTGGAGGACTATGTGGGGGCCATTATACTGAATGCAAGCAATTATACATTGTGAAGGATTGTGAAGAGTCCATCATACTGTGTGTATGACTGTGAGGGGGTCATTATACTGTTAGGTGCTAGGAGGGTCATTGTATAGTGTGGGGAGCCATTATACTGTATGAAGGTCCATTTAACTGCATGGAGGGCTATGTGGAAGTCACAGGGGATTATATTGTGTTTAGATCACCATACTTTTCTTGGGGAGTTGAAAGGGGTACAGTTGGGTCATCATACTGTGCAGTTTGAGTGTACTGTGGAGGAATTCACTGTGGGGATATATAGTGTTTGTGGGGCACTTTTGTTTGCGTCACACTTTATGGATGCAATGAAAGGGGAATCTAGGACTTCAGTAGAAGGAAAATTACTTTGTTTGGGCTGTAAAGTTAAGATATATGCTCTTCTGTGAGCCAGACAAACATTAGTTTTTGTTTTTTGGAGGGGCAGCCCAATTAGAACTTCTGCTATGAGGCCCCATGTTTTCTATGTATGCCCCTGGTCCACACTGTAACGCTGTTTGTTGATTTGTTGCTAATTCACTTTAGATTTTTGGAAAATAAAATTTCTGTTTTCATACATCATCATAACTAGAGATGAAAGAATTGCATTCATGACTAATTTTGGGGAATTTTCTGATCATAGCAAATGCAAACTATTTGAGATTAAAATCGGTCAATTTGCCCAAAATGGCCACCATTTAATACAATGCAGAATATTGAAATTGCCAGTGAAGACTGAGATGAGCTCAGGCATGTGCTTCCACATAATGCCTTATTGCATGATATAGTACAGTATAGCACAGCCAGTCAGAAGGGACTATCACTTCCTGGATAATAGCAGAAGAAGGGAATGTAGCACTTATATTGTGGTAAATCCAGGTAGGAAAATGATGCCACAGCTCAAGGTTTAGCCATAAAAAGATGGAGAGAAAGCCATAAAATAGTGTACAAATTCTACATATGCTAACAGCACAACAGTGAAGAACAGTTGCCATCCATTTAACTATATACATATTGTAGCGTGGCTAAAGGGTGTCTAATCGATGGGAGATATGTGTCGCATAGATGGCTTGCCGCTGTGATGTAGCCATAGCTACCTATATGTCTGTCAGGACCTGTGGTGATGTCACAACCACATGCCTGATCATGTGATGGGTTCTGGGTGTGGTTAGACCTATAAAAGAAAGCCTAATACTTAACACAGTGGATATGTGTGGAGCTGCTAGGCTCCTGAGTGTGTTAAAGTTCCAGGTCTGAGCCTGGTGGACTGGACACTTTGTTTTTCCTTTTCCTGAACTAAAGGCTATTTGTTTGCTGTTATTTTGCCACTTGGTTTATGATGTAATAAAACTATGAACTTCTTAAAGGAACGTGCCTCCTGAAGTGTCAGCCATCGCACCTGAGTGAGTGAAACCCCTACAATTGGTGGTAGACGTGCGGGCAGCGTTCCCAGCGGAGACGAAAAGTCTGTTATTGAATGTCCTGGGTCAAGTCTGTTGTAAGCCAGCCAGGGAAAATGGAGGAACTGCTGAAACACTTGGTCCAGTTGCAGTCACAGCAGGAGCAACGGCAGCAGGTACAGCAAGAGACCAACAGGCTGTTGCAGTCACAGCAGCAAGAGACCAACAGGCTGTTGATGCAGCAGATACAACAGAGCCAGCAGGAGCAACGGCAGAGCCAGCAGGAGCAACGGCAGCAGATGCAGCTTCTGGCAACCGCCATCCAGGGCAAGACGAGCGCCCCAACCCCAGGTTTGCCTGATGACACCCACGTCCAGAAGACGGTAAGACGCGCATTACAGAAAATGACTCCCGGGGATGATGTTGAGGCCTTCCTGACGGTGTTTGAGAGGGTCGCTGAGAGGGAAAAACTTCCGCCAGAGCAGTGGGCAGAGGTGTTGGCACCTTACCTGACGGGGGAACCTCAGAAGGCATACTATGATTTGACCTTGCAGGATGCCAAGGAGTATGACAAATTGAAAGCCGAGGTTCTCGCACATTTGGGGGTGACAATGACTGTTAGGGCACAGCGAGTTCACTCCTGGGCTTATCACCGGGACAAACCGCCTCGCTCCCAAATTTTTGACAGGTTGCACCTGGTCCAGAAATGGCTGCAGCCAGAGTCCTCTACGCCTGCACAGATGGTAGAACGAGTGATGATGGATCGGTTTGTGCATTCCCTCCCGAGGTTCATACAGACTTGGGTGGCCCAGGGTGACCCCCAGAATGCCGACGAACTGATCGGACTGGTCGAGAGATACCAAGGGTTGGAAGGCTCCTCCGGGAGACAACCCATGCCATCCTGGGGGTCCCAGAAGAGAGCGGAGTCCCAAAAAGGGGTGGTGCGTCCAAGGTCACAAAGGGCGGGGGAGGTGGTGCCCAAGGTCCCTACGGGTGATATTATTTGTTGGAGGTGCCACGGGCCAGGACATATAGCTGCCCATTGTTCCCAGACCACTGAGCAGATGGACTGCAGCATGGGACACCATTGTTCATACTATGCGTATCCAGCCTGCAGTGTGAACTCTCCGCCCAATGAGGGACCTCAAGCGTGTCCCGTAAAGGTGAACGGTCGAGCAGTAACGGCACTGTTAGACTCGGGGAGCCTAGTGACCCTGGTGAGGGCCAATTTTCCTCTCCACCTACTCCCGGGAAAGAAGGTCGGAGTGCGGTGCATCCATGGTGATGCAAAGGACTACCCTGTGGCTAGGGTGGACATTGAAACAGCATGTGGCACTGAGTCCCACATAGTCGGCATCGTGCAGGACTTGTTGCACCCTATAATTATTGGCCGGGATTTCTGTTTGTTTTGTGATTTGTGGGGAAAAGGTTCTGAGCTCCCTAGCAAGAGTAGGGAACCAGTGAACCCTGGAAGGGTGTCACCACACCCAGAGACAGACAGGTTTCCTTTTTGTGTGCTGGTTGAGGATGAGGAGGAAGTGTCCCCTGCATCTGACACTATGGAGTTGGAGGTAACCGGTGAAAATTTTGGGACTGCCCAACATAGGGACCCCACTCTGAGGGAAGCCTTTAATAATGTCACAGTTATTGACGGGGTGGTACAGGAGCCGGGGGCAGACACAAGGTTTCCCCATTTTCTGATGAGTGGGGAGTTGTTGTACTGGGTCATGAAAATAAGGGAGGAGTTGGTAGAGCAGTTGGTAGTACCGGGTCCATATAGACGGTGTTGGACATGGCCCATTCACACATCTTGGGTGGACACCTAGGGGTGGAAAAAATGCAGGAACGGGTTGTGCAGAGATTCTATTGGCCTGGGTGTCACCGAGAAATAGTGAACTATTGCAGGTCCTGCCCTACATGTCAGCTAACTGCTCCCACTCCTTATTTCCGGAACCCCCTTGTGCCACTGCCCATTATTGAGGTACCGTTCGAGAGAATTGCCATGGACTTGGTTGGTCCCTTAGTTAAATCAGCCCGGGGCCATCAGTATATATTAGTCATCCTGGACTATGCCACACGCTATCCTGAGGCAATTCCCTTGAGAAATTCTTCCTCGAAAAGTATAGCCCGCGAGTTGGTCCATGTCTTTTCCCAGACAGGTCTGCCGAAAGAGATCCTGACTGACCAGGGGACACCTTTCATGAGCAAGGTGATGAGGGAGTTATGCAAAGCCCTGAAAATCTCCCAGTTGAAGACCTCGGTGTACCATCCCCAGTCAGATGGTCTTGTTGAGAGATTTAACAAGACACTGAAGAGCATGCTGAGAAAGGCTATAGAGAAAGACGGTAGAGACTGGGATTGTCTCTTACCCTATCTGATGTTTTCCATTCGTGAAGTTCCACAGGCCTCCACAGGGTTCTCACCGTTTGAGCTTCTATATGGCCAACATCCGCGAGGACTCCTGGATGTAGCCAAGGAAACATGGGAAGCCGAAGCCACGCCCCACAGAAGCGTCATTGAGCATGTGGCCCTGATGCAGCAGAGGATTGCAAAGGTGATGCCTATCGTGAAATAACACCTCCTCCAGGCACAAGAAGCTCAGGCCAGAATCTACAACCGGTCTGCAAGGGTGAGGCAGTTCAATCCGGGAGACCGAGTTCTTGTGTTAGTTCCGACGGTGGAAAGCAAGTTCTTGGCCAAATGGCAAGGGCCATATGAGGTTGTCGAGAAACTTGAAGTAAATTATAAAATTCACCAACCAGGAAGACGGAAACCATTCCAAGTATACCATGTCAACCTCATCAAGCCGTGGCAAGATAGAGAGCCGACAGTAACTCCATCGTTGTTAAGCAACCCACAAGGTGAGGTTGGAGCAGTTACTATAGCGGAGACGCTATCGAAGACCCAGAAACAACAGTGCCGGGAGTTACTCCAGAAAAACAGGGACCTGTTTTCAGAGTTGCCAGGACACACGAAGGTCATAGCGCACGAGGTCCTAACAGAGCCACATGTGCAGGTGAACGTGAAGCCCTATCGTATTCCTGAGGCTCGATGAGAAGTTATCTCCAAGGAAGTGGAGCGTATGTTGAAGCTTGGAGTCATTGAGGAATCCAAGAGTGGTTGGTCGAGCCTAATTGTCCTGGTCCCAAAACCTGATGGAGAGTGGAGGTTTTGCAACGACTATCGGAAGTTGAATGAGGTCTCCAAGTTTGACGCTTATCCCATGCCCCGCGTTGATGAGCTTATCGAAAGGCTTGGACCTGCCAGGTACATAAACACCTTGGATTTGACGAAGGGGTATTGGCAGATCCCCATGGCACAGTAAGCCAAGGAGAAGATTGCGTTTTCTACACCAGATGGATGTTTCCAGTATGTCCGGATGCCGTTTGGCCTACAGGGAGCTCCGGCGACCTTCCAGAGGGCTATGGATAGAATCCTTGCACCCCATAAGGCATACGCTGCTGCGTACCTGGATGATATCGTCATCTTTAGCCCGGATTGGGAGAGTAATCTGGAAAAGGTCCAAGCGGTGTTTGATGCTATAAGAGAGGCCGGTTTTACAATAAACCCGAAGAAGTGTGCCTTGGGTAAAGAAGAAGCTAAGTACCTTGGATACATAGTGGGTCATGGAGAAATAAAACCCCAAATCAGTAAAGTGGAGGCAATTCAAACATGGCCAATACCAGTTTCCAAGAAGCAAGTTAAAGCCTTCCTGGGTATCGTGGGATATTACAGGAGGTTCATCCCAAACTTCGCCACGATGGCTGCGCCTCTGACTGACCTGCTAAAAGGGACAAAATCAGTAATGGTTAAGTGGTCCGAAGAAACAGAGTCAGCCTTCCAAGGAATGAAAGAGGCTTTGTGTAAGCAACCCGTTCTGATGGCCCCAAACTTCAAAAAAGAGTTTATTCTTCAGACAGATGCCTCAGATGTTGGGGTGGGAGCAGTCCTTTCCCAGGAGCTACATGGGGAGGAGCATCCTGTCCTCTATCTGAGTAGGAAGTTGTCCTCGTCTGCAAAGAACTACTCAGTCGTTGAGAAGGAGTGCTTGGCCATAAAATGGGCGGTGAACACTAGGGTTGAGCGAAACGGGTCGGCCATTTTCAGAAGTCGCCGACTTTTGGCAAAGTCGGGTTTCATGAAACCCGACCCGATCCCTGTGTGGGGTCGGCCGTGAGGTCGGCGATCTTCTGAATCTGGTATCGGAATTCCAATACCGAGTTCCGATATGTTTGCGATATCGGAAATCGGTATCGGAATCCACATTTAAGTGTAAAATAAAGAATTAAAATAAAAAATATTGATATACAGTGGGGCAAAAAAGTATTTAGTCATTCAGCAATAGTGCAAGTTCCACCACTTAAAAAGATGAGAGGCGTCTGTAATTTACATCATAGGTAGACCTCAACTATGGGAGACAAACTGAGAAAAAAAATTCCAGAAAATCACATTGTCTGTTTTTTTATCATTTTATTTGCATATTATGGTGGAAAATAAGTATTTGGTCAGAAACAAACAATCAAGATTTCTGGCTCTCACAGACCTGTAACTTCTTCTTTAAGAGTCTCCTCTTTCCTCCACTCATTACCTGTAGTAATGGCACCTGTTTAAACTTGTTATCAGTATAAAAAGACGCCTGTGCACACCCTCAAACAGTCTGACTCCAAACTCCACTATGGTGAAGACCAAAGAGCTGTCAAAGGACACCAGAAACAAAATTGTAGCCCTGCACCAGGCTGGGAAGACTGAATCTGCAATAGCCAACCAGCTTGGAGTGAAGAAATCAACAGTGGGAGCAATAATTAGAAAATGGAAGACATTCAAGACCACTGATAATCTCCCTCGATCTGGGGCTCCACGCAAAATCCCACCCCGTGGGGTCACAATGATCACAAGAACGGTGAGCAAAAATCCCAGAACCACGCGGGGGGACCTAGTGAATGAACTGCAGAGAGCTGGGACCAATGTAACAAGGCCTACCATAAGTAACACACTACGCCACCATGGACTCAGATCCTGCAGTGCCAGACGTGTCCCACTGCTTAAGCCAGTACATGTCCGAGCCCGTCTGAAGTTTGCTAGAGAGCATTTGGATGATCCAGAGGAGTTTTGTGAGAATGTCCTATGGTCTGTTGAAACCAAACTGGAACTGTTTGGTAGAAACACAACTTGTCGTGTTTGGAGGAAAAAGAATACTGAGTTGCATCCATCAAACACCATACCTACTGTAAAGCATGGTGGTGGAAACATCATGTTTTGGGGCTGTTTCTCTGCAAAGGGGCCAGGACGACTGATCCGGGTACATGAAAGAATGAATGGGGCCATGTATCGTGAGATTTTGAGTGCAAACCTCCTTCCATCAGCAAGGGCATTGAAGATGAAACGTGGCTGGGTCTTTCAACATGACAATGATCCAAAGCACACCGCCAGGGCAACGAAGGAGTGGCTTCGTAAGAAGCATTTCAAGGTCCTGGAGTGGCCTAGCCAGTCTCCAGATCTCAACCCTATAGAAAACCTTGGGAGGGAGTTGAAAGTCCGTGTTGCCAAGCGAAAAGCCAAAAACATCACTGCTCTAGAGGAGATCTGCATGGAGGAATGGGCCAACATACCAACAACAGTGTGTGGCAACCTTGTGAAGACTTACAGAAAACGTTTGACCTCTGTCATTGCCAACAAAGGATATTTTACAAAGTATTGAGATGAAATTTTGTTTCTGACCAAATACTTATTTTCCACCATAATATGCAAATAAAATGATAAAAAAACAGACAATGTGATTTTCTGGAATTTTTTTTCTCAGTTTGTCTCCCATAGTTGAGGTCTACCTATGATGTAAATTACAGACGCCTCTTATCTTTTTAAGTGGCGGAACTTGCACTATTGCTGAATGACTAAATACTTTTTTGCCCCACTGTACTCACCTCTCCGGAGGCCCCTGGACATTGCCGCTGGTAACCGGCAGCCTTCTTTGCTTAAAATGAGCGCGTTTAGGGCCTTCCATGACGTCACGGCTTCTGATTGGTCGCGGCCGCCCATGTGACCGTCACGCGACCAATCACAAGCCGTGACGTAATTCTCATGTCCTAAATTCCTAATTCTAGGAATTTAGGACCTGAGAATTACGTCACGGCTTGTGATTGGTCGTGTGGCGGTCACATGGGCGGCCGCGACCAATCACAAGCCGTGACGTCATCTAAGGCCCTTCACGTGCTCATTCTTAAGAAGGAAGGCTGCCGGAAAGAAGCAGGGTGCGTACGAGGGTGAGTATATACCTAATAGGAATATACTCACTCTCGGCTTCTTTCCGGCAGCCTTCCATCCTAAGAATGAGCGCATGAAGGGCCTTAGATGACGTCACGGCTTGTGATTGGTCGCGGCCGCCCATGTGACCGCTCACGCGACCAATCACAAGCCGTGACGTAATTCTCAAGTCCTAAATTCCTAGAATTAGGAATTTAGGACCTGAGAATTACGTCACGGCTTGTGATTGGTCACGTGGCGGTCACATGGGCGGCCGCGACCAATCAGAAGCCGTGACGTCATGGAACGCCCTAAACGCGCTCATTTTAAGCAAAGAAGGCTGCCGGTTACCAGCGGCGATGTCCAGGGGCCTCCGGAGAGGTGAGTATATCAATATTTTTTATTTTTATTCTTTATTTTACACATTAATATGGATCCCAGGGCCTGAAGGAGAGTTTCCTCTCCTTCAGACCCTGGGAACCATAGTATCCCATTGCACTGCATTGGGTTTCGTGTTTCGGCTGACCCCGACTTTTTTATAGGATCGGCCGATCTCACTCGACCCGACTTTTGAGAAAGTCGGGTTTCGTGAAACCCGACCCGATCCTATAAAAATAAAAGTCGCTCAACCCTAGTGGACACATTACGGTACTATCTGCTGGGGCGTAAATTTAGACTGATATCCGACCATGCCCCACTTAGGTGGATGAGGGAAACGAAGGGTAGAAATGCTAGGGTCACCCGTTGGTTCTTAGCCCTGCAGGACTTCTGTTTCCATGTGGAACATAGGGCCGGAAAGCTGCACGGTAATGCTGATGCCCTGTTAAGAATCCCTTGTCTAGTGGGGAAAAGTGCCAAGCCCCACGGCTTTATGCAGAGGGGGGAGGTATGTAGCGTGGCTAAAGGGTGTCTAATCGACGGGAGATATGTGTCACATAGATGGCTTGCCGCTGTGATGTAGCCATATCTACCTATATGTCTGTCAGGACCTGTGGTGATGTCACAACCACATGCCTGATCATGTGATGGGTTCTGGGTGTGGTTAGACCTATAAAAGAAAGCCTAATACTTAACACAGTGGATATGTGTGGAGCTGCTAGGCTCCTGAGTGTGTTAAAGTTCCAGGTCTGAGCCTGGTGGACTGGACACTTTGTTTTTCCTTTTCCTGAACTAAAGGCTATTTGTTTGCTGTTATTTTGCCACTTGGTTTATGATGTAATAAACCTATGAACTTTTTAAAGGAACGTGCCTCCTGAAGTGTCAGCCATCGCACCTGAGTGAGTGAAACCCCTACAATATGTATTGAGATAAATTTGACATCACTGAGGCTGTGATTGCATTATAGAGCTTGAAATGAGATAGCTACCATCCTATGAGACCTCAGAGTGGTGCACAAATCTTTTCAGGAAAGTTGGAGTGTTTCTGATTTGTGATGAACAAATTCATCACAAATCAAATTTTTGGGAAAAAAATTGCCATAGCTTGCAAATTCAAATTTCAGCTAATTTCTACTCATAACATTCCTATTTTTCAGATAGAGTAGATGTATGGCTTCTCATGTTTTCAGGAAAATGTGTGCTAATTTAAATGGTGTTGTTCAGTAAAAATAAAAAGTAAAAATTATTGAAATAAGAACTTTATTATGTTGTTCATCCACAGTAACAAGTGATCTCCTATGTTGGTATTTTCATATATGCCTAATAAACTAATAGAGATGAGAAAATTGGTTCTGGTCTGAAGACACAGCAGAGCATTACAAGGAACATTTGATTCACACAGAATAAATTGATGCAAATCAAATTCTCTTCCTCACTGTCAAAAAGTGTTTTCTAATATCTAATCTGTATCTTCTCCCTTTCTTTTTCATTCCTTTGCCTTGCATGTTTCCATGTGCAAATGAGAATAAGGATCATCCCCCTACACTGTGATATCCCTTCAGATATTTGTAGACAGCTATTAAGTCTCCTCTTAGCCTTCATTTTTGCAAGCTAAACACTCCCAGATCCTTTAACCGTTCCTCATAGGACATACATTGCAGTTTGCTCACCATCCATCCGGCTGTGCCGTGTCTTGTGGCCGCTTCAGTGGTGCGCCTGCGCGTCAGGCCGGCTCACATTTGTTCCTCTTGGATCAGGTGATTTTGCACGCCGGGTATAAAGGGAGGGATTTTGCACGGTTTAAGCCATGTGCCCTGAAGAAGGTGATCCCGCACCGAAATGTGCGTTGGGGAGTGGGCGCCGGGACGCATGACCTAACAGCAATATGGGTAACTATGAATTCTATTATATACTGCTGTGAAGTATGTCTATAAAGTCAAGGGGACTGTTGAACTAACTTTTGTTGGTCTCTGTCAGTCTTTAGCTTTTAGAGTGTAGGATTGGTGCTGGCAGCATTTGATATCCACATGGATCTGCATTAGCGTTAGCTATATCTGCCACCACTCTCTTTAGCAGCTTTTACCTTGCTCCATGACACTCAGTTTCTGTACCGTTGTTTCTACACAGCACTTTTTGTACTTTATGTTATCCCAGCTGTACAGGCATGTGTTATCGGCACCCACTTAGTTGGTAACTTTGTCACTTACCTCATGAAATAATGCCATACATTGGTTGCTCAATGAATCTTGTGCGTTACATTGTATACGGATTTTATCTTTTGTATGTGTCACTTAATAAAGTTTGTTCACTGTTTTCAAATATTAGCATGTTTTTGACTCATTTTCTCCTGTTTAACATTGCTCACCATCCTGGTAGCTCTTCTCTAAACTTGCTCAAGATTTTCAATGTCTTTTTTTAAAATATGGTGCCCAGAACTGGACACAGTATTCCAGATGAGGCCTGAGCAAGGATGAGTTGAGGGGGTTAATTACTTCATGTTATCTAGACTCTATTCTTCTCTTAATACGTCCCAAAACTGTGTTTGCCTTTTTTGCTGCTGCATCACACTGTTGACTCATGTGCAGTCTGTGATCTATTAGTATTTGTTGATTTCCACATATCTATAATATAACGCTGGGAGCGTCACTCTGTCCGAAGCCTTTATAGACTGCGCAGGCGCGACGCTCCTAGCGTTACATTATAGTGTCAGGAAAAAAAAAATGGCACCGGAAGGCGCAGACTGCTGGGAGCAGGGGGTCGGGAGCAGGGGGACATCGTCCACATATTTCCGCCCTGATTATGCTGTGGCACTTCATGCCACAGCAATTTATTACGTACGACATTCCTTTCCGCCGCCATAGCAAGTTGTTCCTTACGCCATTCCTTTCCGGCGCCATTGTCTTGCTCCTCCTGGTGCCGGAATCAGCGCCTGCGCAGTCCGTGCTTTCCGGCGCCATTTTCTTGAAGACACATTGCAGTGTGTCTTCAAGAAAATGGCGCCGGAAAGCGCGGACTGCGCAGGCGCCGATTCCGGCACCAGGAGGACACAGAAAATGGCAGCGGAAATGAATCAGGTAGCGCAAGTAACAAATTACTGTGCCATGAGACTGTGGCACTTCATGCCACAGCTTTTTGTTACTTACGCCACCTGATTCATTTCCGCTGCCATTTTCTTGGTCCTGCTCCCGGAATCGGCGCCTGCGCAGTCCGCGCTTTCCGGCGCCATTTTCTTGAAGACACACTGCAGTGTGTCTTCAAGAAAATGGCGCCGGAAAGCGTGGACTGTGCAGCCACCGATTCCGGCACCAGGAGGAGAAAGAAAATGGTGGCGGAACAGAATCAGGTAGCGTCTTCACAGGATCCTGCCCTCATTACGCTGTGGCACTTCATGCCACAGCGATTTTTTACTTTTAGGCCCCCTGACTCCGGCCAATGAATGTCTCCCTTCTCCCGCAATCGGCGCATGCACAGTCCGCGCTTTCCGGTGCCATTTTGTGGGAAACCTCAGTGTGTTTTCAAGAAAATGGCAGCGGAAAGCGCAGACTGCGCAGGCGCCGATTCCTGAAGCACCAGTCTGCACTTTTCGGCTCCATTTACTTTAATACTGCAGTCTGTCTTCAAGAAAATGTCCCCCTGACAGTGTCTTCTGCCATCGCTTATTTAGTGACTTTCTACTGACTATATATCTGAAATCACAATATTTTAACAAAAGTTCAGTAAGTTATTCGCCTCATATTTTCATAATAATGCCCCCCAAACGCAAATAAGTTCTTTCTCATGAGGAAACTCAGGCCAAAAAAAAAAAAAAAGGGCAGAGGCTCAAAAGGTTCGTAGAAGTAGAGTTAAAAAACAGCACTTTACATTGCAGCGTGAAAACAACACTGTTAGAAAAAAGGCTGCCCGTCGTAATCTCACCCAAATACAACAACAACAAATCCGCAAAGCTGACGCTGAAAGGCATAAGTCTGCTCAACACTGCATGACAGAACATGAGCTTCACCAGCATCGCAAAACCAATGCTCACACAAAAAGAGTAGCCCGTGCTAAACAACCTGCCCGCTGGGGTAAGAATTTATTATTTATTAAGAAATTGCTGCCATTTTCCACAGCGCAGATGGTGCACCCCCAGAAAACCGTGACATTACCATTCATCCAAAAAGTGGCATTTTGCAAAATATATCTATTCTAAGTAGGCTCTGTGACCCAATGTGCTATCGTTTGCTTTTCCCTTATGGGGACTCTGGGTGGACTACAGAACTAAAAAAAAAAGATGGTCGAGGAAATGTGACTCAACTTCAATGGTATGCATACCACTTTGCCATTCGTGATGGTACTTTTAACCAGTTCCTTAATGCAGGAAAACTGACACACCAATTTATGGTTGATGCCTATTGCAAAACTGTGGCTAACCGTTTGAATTGGGTGTGCAAAACTCAAACTACGGTAAGAGCTGAAGAATATGACGTCCTTCAACAATTCGTAACCAACCACAATTTCATGGACATACATATCCTGCCTGGGAAAAAAGTCATATTGCCATCAACTTTCCAAGGAAGTCCCAGGAATATGGGACAAAACTACCAAGATGCCATGGCAATGGTCAGGAAATATGGCAAACCAGACCTATTTGTAACAGTAACGTGCAATCCAAAATGGAAGGAAATCAAAGATAATTTGCTGCCCAATCAGCAACCATACGACAGGCCGGATTTAGTAGCACGAGTATTTAACATGAAGCTAAAATTGCTACTTGGAGACTTAACCACATACCACAGATTTGGATGTGTTAATGGTATGGTGTATGTAATCGAGTTCCAAAAAAGAGGTCTCCCTCATGGACACATATTGGTATTTATGGCCCCGGAATACAAAGCATGGGATAAAGAAAGAATTGACAAAATTGTTTGTGCAGAGCTCCCACACAAAGACACTCATCCAAAGCTTTATGAAACTGTAACATCTTGCATGATACATGGTCCATGTGGTCCACTTAATCCTAATGCACCATGTATGGACAATGGAAACTGTACTAAAGGCTTTCCCAAAGATTTCTGTTCTGAAACTAATAGCAATGTAAATGGATACCCTAAATACCAACGTCGGGATGATAACAACTGTGTTACACTTGGTGGAAACAAGATTGATAATAGATTGGTTGTGCCTTAAGGCCCCGTCACACATAGCGATGCTGCAGCGATACAGACAACGATGCCGATCGCTGCAGCGTCGCTGTTTAGTCGCTGTGTGGTCACTGGAGAGCTGTCACACAGACCGCTCTCCAGCGACCAACGATGCCGAGGTCCCCGGGTAACCAGGGTAAACATCGGGTTGCTAAGCGCAGGGCCGCGCTTAGTAACCCGATGTTTACCCTGGTTACCAGTGTAAAATGTAAAATAACAAACAGTACATACTCACCTTCGCGTCCCCCGGCGTCCGCTTCCTGCACTGACTGAGCGCCGGCCCTAACAGCAGAGCGGTGACGTCACCGCTGTGCTGTACTTTCACTTTACGGCCGGCAGTCAGTCAGTGCGGGGAGCAGACGGCAAAGGACCTGACGGACACCGGAATGTGAGTATGTACTGTTTTGTTTTTTTTACATTTACGATGGTAACCAGGGTAAACATCGGGTTACTAAGTTCGGCCCTGCACTTAGTAACCCGATGTTTACCCTGGTTACCAGCGAAGACATCGCTGAATCCGTGTCACACACACCGATTCAGCGATGTCAGCGGGACCTCAACAACCAAAAAAAGGTCCAGGCCATTCCGACACGACCAGCGATCTCACAGCAGGGGCCGGGTCGCTGGTACGTGTCAAACATAGCGAGATCGCTACTGAGGTCGCTGTTGCGTCACAAAACTTGTGACTCAGCAGCGATCTCGCTAGCGATCTCGCTATGTGAGACGGGGCCCTTACAATCCTTATCTTTCCTTAAAATACAATGCCCACATAAACGTTGAGATTTGCAGTTCTATACAAAGTGTTAAATATTTGTTCAAATACATTTACAAAGGGCATGATTGTGCAAATATCCAGTTTGTTACTTCTGCCACAGAACAAGAAGCTACGGTTGAATGGGATGAAGTAACAAATTACTTAGAAACTCGATATGTAAGTGCGCCTGAAGCATGCTGGAGACTCAGGGAATATAAAATGCACCATCAAACTGATCATGTGGAAAGATTAAATGTCCACCTTGAACACAAGCAGACAATATGCTTCACACCAGGTAAAGAAGCTGAAGCTGTGCAGCAGAAAAACAACAAGTCTAAACTTCTTGCTTGGTTTAAACTAAATCGAGAAGATCCTAATGCCCAACAATATTTATACATTGAAATCCCTGAACATTACACATGGGATGATAAAAATTGTATATGGAAACCACGTAGCAAAGGTCATAAAACCACAATTGGCAGAATGTTTAACTTTAGCCCATTAGAGAGAGAAAAATACTTTCTCCGAATTCTCCTTCTCAATGTTAAAGGCGCTACATCTTTTGAGGATCTGAAAACAACTGAAGGTATCTGTTTTCCTATGTTCCAAGAAGCATGTATTGCAAGAGGATTAACTGATGATGACTCTGAATGGGACACTGGCCTAAGGGTACTGTCACACAGTGGCACTTTGATCGCTCCGACAGCACGATCCGTGATGTTGCAACATCGCTTGATTATCGCTCCAGCGTCGTAGACTGCGGTCACACTTTGCAATGCACGGCGCTGGAGCGATAATTTCATGACGTAGTTGCGATGTAGAAGTCATACGGGACATTGGGAATATCGTGCACACCTTTGTTACACGCTGCGATCATGCCGCCACAGCGGGACACTTGACGACGAAATAAAGTTTCAAACGATCTGCTACGACATACGATACTCAGCGGGGTCCCTGATCGCAGTAGCGTGTCAGACACAGCGATATCGTAACTATATCACTGGAACGTCACGGATCGTGCCGTTGTAGCGACCAAAGTGCCACTGTGTGACAGTACCCTAACAGAAGCTGCCACTTATCAAATGCCAATACAATTTAGACAATTGTTTGCATTTATTTGCATCATGTGTGAGCCATCTAATGCCGCAGCATTGTTTGAAAGGCACAAGAAAAATCTCATGGAAGACTATACCACATGTTTCCCTCATGTAGAAAAGGCCCACTATATGACATTACATGAAATAGAGTTCTGTGTTACGGACACATGGAAAGTCATTACAAGATTTTGGCCTACAACTTCCTGTTGGCAAGTACGATGATCCAATCAATTCTGGCACATATTACGACCCTGTTGCGGAAAAGGATTTGTTTCAGAAAAAATTCCACATGTTAAACCCAGGACAACTAAAGGCTTTCGAAAAAAAATCAAAGAAGCTTATCATAATCCCAATTTAGAAAAACGCCTATTTTTTATTGATGGACCGGGTGGAAATGGTAAAACATTCCTATATAATACAATCATGCATTACGTTCGAAGCAAAAATGAATTAGTTTTGCCATGTACATTTACAGGCATTGCTGCCACTTTGCTGGAGGGAGGCCGAACTTCCCATAATCTTTTCAAACTGCCTATACCAATTAATGAAACGTCAACGTGCAATATTCGTCATGGCAGCAATACTGCTAATGAGTTGAAAAGTGCCAAACTCATAATCTGGGACGAAGCTTCTATGGCCCCAGCTCATGCTGTAAATGCAGTTGACACATTCTACAAAGAACTCATGGCTGAAGATCCAAAAGTTCCATCCAAAAAACCCTTCGGAGGTGCGGTGTTTCTTTTTGGTGGAGATTTTCGACAAATCCTTTCTGTTGTACCACATGGCAGCAGAACCGAAATAATTTCAGCATGCATAAAAAACAGCTATTGTTGGAGGAATATTGAAGTCCTTAAATTGGAACAAAACATGCGTACCAATGAAAACAATGTACCCGAAGAACATCAAGGCTTTTCCCAATGGCTTTTAAACCTTGGAGATGGAAAACTTAAAGAACCAGGACTAGAGGAAGGTATTTTTGAAATTCCTTCTGTCTGCATTGAAAATGGATGTATTGTTGATGCCGTCTTTCCTCAAGTCATACAACCAGAAGATGAAAGCATTACAAACCGTGCAATCCTCACTCCAAAAAATGAACATTCACATGAACTGAATGAAAGTGTTCTTAGAAGAATTCAGTCCGAATTGAAATGCTACACCAGTATTGATTCCATTCAGCAAGATACTGCAAATGCTGAGGAGGCAGCAAACTATCCACTGGAGTTCTTAAACAGCTTAATGCCTGGTGGTATGCCTCCTCATTAGTGTTGAGCGATACCGTCCGATACTTGAAAGTATCGGTATCGGAAAGTATCGGCCGATACCGGCAAAGTATCGGATCTAATCCGATACCGATACCCGATACCAATACAAGTCAATGGGACTCAAGTATCGGACGGTATTCCTGATGGTTCCCAGGGTCTGAAGGAGAGGAAACTCTCCTTCAAGCCCTGGGAACCATATTAATGTGTAAAATAAAGTATTAAAATAAAAAATATTGCTATACTCACCTCTCCGACGCAGCCTGGACCTCACCGAGGGAACCGGCAGCGTTGTTTGCTTAAAATGCGCGCTTTTCCTTCCTTCCGTGACGTCACGGCTTCTGATTGGTCGCGTGCCACCCATGTGGCCGCGACGCGACCAATCACAGCAAGCCGTGACATAATTTTCAGGTCCTTCTAGGCATTCAGTATTTTAAAATTACGTTCCGGCTTTGTGATTGGTCGCGTCGCGGTCACATGGGCGACGCGACCAATCACAAGCCGTGACGTCACGGGAGGCAGGAGACGCGCGCATTTTAAAATGCGCGCGTGTCCAGCCTCCCGTGACGTCACGGCTTGTGATTGGTCGCGTCGCCCATGTGGCCGCGACGCAACCAATCACAGCAAGCCGTGACGTAATTTCAGGTCCTTCAGGATTTTAAAATTACGCTCTGGCTTGTGATTGGTCGCGTCGCGGTCACATGGGCGACGCGACCAATCACAAGCCGTGACGTCACGGGAGGCTGGACACGCGCGCATTTTAAAATGCGCGCGTCTCCTGCCTCCCGTGACGTCACGGCTTGTGATTGGTCGCGTCGCCCATGTGACCGCGACGCGACCAATCACAAAGCCGGAACGTAATTTTAAAATACTGAATGCCTAGAAGGACCTGAAAATTACGTCACGGCTTGCTGTGATTGGTCGCGTCGCGGCCACATGGGCGGCACGCGACCAATCAGAAGCCGTGACGTCACGGAAGGAAGGAAAAGCGCGCATTTTAAGCAAACAACGCTGCCGGTTCCCTCGGTGAGGTCCAGGCTGCGTCAGAGAGGTGAGTATAGCAATATTTTTTATTTTAATTCTTTCTTTTACACATTAATGTTGTTTCGATACCGATACCCGATACCACAAAAGTATCGGATCTCGGTATCGGAATTCCGATACAGCAAATATCGGCCGATACCCGATACTTGCGGTATCGGAATGCTCAACACTACCGTCCTCATAGATTAAATTTGAAAGTTGGAGCAGTAATCATGCTTTTAAGAAACCTTAACTCAATGCAATGCAATGGCACCAGAATGGTTGTAAAGCAAATGATGTCAAAAGTCATTGACTGTGAAATCCTCACTGGATCATTTAAAGGTACAAGGGTATTCATTCCCAGAGTTATTCTGGCACCAAGCGATCCTGATCTTCCTTTTACATTAAAACGAAAACAGTTTCCCTTAAGACTTGGTTATCCTATGACCATCAACAAAAGTCAAGGGCAAACACTCGATTCAGTTGGCATATATTTGCCATCTCCAGCCTTCAGCCATGGCCAACTTTATGTCGCCTTTTCAAGAACAAAATCCTTCCAGCAAGTCAAAGTCAAAGTTTTCGCTACTGATCAACAAGGCAACTTAAAGAAAGACCACAGAGTTTACACCAAAAATGTCGTTTACAAAGAAGTTTTTGCACAATAATTTTTGTCTTTATCTAATACTTTAATAAAATGTTAAATGTTATACATAATAGTTAATATGTGTCTTTCTGTTCTATGCCTAAATGGGTGACACCTGTGCAGTGTGGTGCCTGCGTAAAAAACGCGTGCATACTGCACTATGATGACATTTTGTGTGTGCACATTACACACAGTGTCATGGCACCACATATTGTGAGATACGCACAATCTATTTTATATGAGCACCACATCACAACAAGGCAGCAGCACATACCAGGATGGGGACGTAGGATGACAGCACCACATCACAAAACGGGGGCGCAGGATGGGAGCAGCACATGACAGGATGGAGGCACAGGATAGAAGCAGCACATGACAGAACTGGAGTGCAGGATCAAAGCAGCACATGACATAATGTGATCATCACATAACAGAATGACAACATGCAGACGCACAAAACAGGATAAGACCACAGGATAGGGGCTGCACATGACAGAAAATGAGCGCAGGATAAGAGCAGCATATGACAGGATGGAGGTGCAAGATGGTAGCAGCAACTAAAGTTAGGACACAGGATGGAAGCAGCACATACCAGGATGGAGACCATATACCAATGTAAATGCTCGCCACCCGGGCGTAGAACGGGTTCAATAGCTAGTAAAAGATATAATCCTATAAGGCCTACCATTGGCTGCGGTGCTTGCATTACTTAAAGGCCAATGGCTTGGTGACTTTCCTGATGCTGTCGCTGAAATACAGATTATATTAACAAGACTTTAAAAAGTTTCACTTTATTTTTGTTTAACTACTGTACTTGGAAACAACTAAATGTCTAAAACATCTGTGTTGGTCCATATGATATTTCTGACCATCACGGCTCAGTCTGAAGGTCTAGGATTGGTAATCCATTGTCAGACTCAGTGAAACTCCTCATAGAAAAGGCAAAGAAGGTTTATTTTCATCTCCACCACCCTGACCGCTGTATATATGGGGTACATTGCTTTGGCACTCGGCTATCAGTCAGGGCCGGGGATGAGGTTACAGCAGGCGCTCTGTATTCTCAGAGCAGTAACTGATCCAGCGGCGTCCCCGCCTCCATAACTGAAACCGAATGCTAGCGGGGAGAAGAAAGACCATTTTCTCCCCGCTGCATTGAGCTGCGTGCAGGCCCCGGACAGCATCATAATGCTTTTAATCTACAGGTTAATTGTGCTATTTCTGGTGATAGGTTGCCTTTAAACCATATTTTATTTTGTAGCACCTTGTACCACTAAAGAAAAACAAAAGAAAAAAGAAAAATGATAAACTGAAAACTTTAATTGTTTTTGATCAGAAAAGTAGGATAGTTGTGTGGTCAGTGTCATCACAAAAATGCAATTTTTCGATACGTCCTTCCCACGCAGTTATACATTTTGCAGAAAGTGGATTCAAGTGAGTGAACTTCAGTAGTAAATAATGCAGTAATACCTAAAACGCATGGATTTAACGATGCTGTGTGACTTTCCTACTGGGGACGGAGATTTGCTGTTAATTTACATTCCTAACATGTTAACAAGCGACCAGTTTATCGTTTCTACCTGTACAAGTCTCTGCTGACGAATTTGCTGCTGTCTTTGTCTCAGCTGCTCCGGGTTCAATGGCGCAGGACTAATATCTGAATGCAGGACTTGGGCAGCTGCTGGTTCTACCCCTCCTCCGATCAAGGGGTTCTGCTGCAAGGGTTGATGAGTAAACCTGAATGAGGAAAACATGCCATGTAAATATGTGTTGATGAGACACGTACTATGTAGCTTTCAGCAGAATTCCTGTTGTTCGATGCAGGACATGTCTTGAAAAGATGTTGTAAGCAGTTTCCAGGAAAGCTGTCACTCACTCCATCAATGAGTGCATTCAGAATAATAGGGTTTTTAAGAATTTAATGTCATGCAGCACAATTCTCGGTTAACTTATGGGTAGCATGCAACCTGGGCCCAAAGTGTCTGTTTAGGGTGTAGGGATAAAGTTTAGAGAAAAGGGACATTGTACTATTTGCTAAAACTATTATATGTAACAATTATTCTTTAGAGAGGTTGTACAGGACTAATATACTGATGCAGGGGCGGAGAACTATTGGAGCAAAAGGTAAGGTGGCTCACTCCCTCCTACAAAGCAGGTGAAATTGTGTATTATGATGAGCTAATGGACTGCAAATGGTCCATATATTGTCCCGGTTATGTACATGTCTTCATCTGTATTTATCTTTTGGAAAGGTCAAATTATCAGCATGATGAGTGTCCGACCCCCAACACCCCCATCAATAAACTTATGGCGAGGCTTGTGTAATACAACAGCTCCATTCAATGTGTAGTGGCTGTTCTTGGGTACTGCAGCACAGCTGCCACTCAAGTTCCTTACAGCTGTCAAAATTTCTCATTGCTTGTGTTTACTGAATAGGAACTTTCAATGTTCTCTTCCAGTGGATTTAATTCTGTCCTGGAAATGTCTCTTAAAAGTAAACCGTTCATTTTGGAAAATGCTATTTCCCTGCAGACATAGGGTTATCTGCAGGTGTATAGCGTTGCAATTCTCACATTCCTGACAGAAACGGTCCCGGGGTAGATAATGGTGCCAACATGCCAACAGCCGTCGGCATGACGTGGATCTGGTGTGGTACTGTAGAAGGTGATGATACGTTCCTGGCTGGCAATGGTGAGTCTTTGAAATGTCCCATGGAGTCCTCAGTAAGGAGACTCTGGTGGCTGGCAATGTATAGGCCACAGTCCTGTCAAAGTTAAGCGAAGCCCGACGAATATGCACCGAGGATTCAGGAAGTGGTACCCGGTCCACGTCTCAGTCTCTGTCAGGTGGCATATGCGCAGCACTGACCATTATAGAGCGATTGGTACCTTGATGTCTGGGAGCCAACCTGCACACAGCGGGCTTCTCGTCAGAGCCTCTGCGGTAGGTTTCTCTCACGGCCGGGCGCGGATCTCCGCTGCCAACGGTCCCTGAAGCAGGAGCTCTGTTACCGGGCACAGCGCTGCCCCTGATAATGCTTAGCCATGCCCCCTGACAGCCAGTGCAACGATTGGTCCGGTTGCCTAAACTTTCCCCAGGACAACAGCGGAGACATCCCTGACAGTTCTGGACCCGGCACAAGAAAGGCACTCCCAGCCCGGTTTCTCTTCTTACACTACTGTGAGGGGTGGATGTAAGCATGCCCTGATACTTTCATTGACAGCTGTCAATAAAAGTGCCAGGGCGTACTCACAGCCACCGCTCACTGTATAACTTAAAGGGGTATTCCCATCTCCAAGACCCTATCCTAATACACAGTAGGTGTAATAATGATAATAATAATATTAGCATATACCTTAGGTATCCATGGTTACGACCACTGATATAGTGACAGTTAGTTAGTTGCTAGTGGATGTAACCATGGATACCTAAGGTCTTGCAATGCCTGCACACGAGGAAAGAGTCATAGCGAATAAAGAAACTATACTACATTTTTGTAAATATTATTATTATTGCATCTACTACATATTGGGATAGGATGTTGTAGATGGGAATACCCCTTTAAAGCTAGCATCTCCCAGGAGGAAATAGCTTCATTTTCTCCCAGTAGCTGCATTTTCAGTAAGACAGACATGTAGCATTATAACATTACTAGCTATTGAACCCGTTCTACGCCCAGGTGGCGAGCATTTATATTGGAATATGGTCTCCATCCTGGTATGTGCTGCTCCTATCCTGTCATATGCTGCTCCATCCTGCGCCCCCATCCTGTCATGTGCTGCTCCACCGTGTCATGTGCTGCTCCATCCTGCGCCCCCATCCTGTCATGTGCTGCTCCACCGTGTCATGTGCTGCTCCATCCTGCATCCCCATCCTGTCATGTGCTGCTCCACCGTGTCATGTGCTGCTCCATCCTGCGCCCCCATCCTGTCATGTGCTGCTCCACCGTGTCATGTGCTGCTCCATCCTCATCCCCATCCTGTCATGTGCTCCCATCCTGCGCCCCCATCCTATCACGTGCTGCTCCATCCTGCGCCCCCATCAGTGCGGGCGGCTGTGCTGAGTGCGGGCGGCTGTATGTGGCTGTGCTGAGTGCGGGCGGCTGTATGTGACGTGGCTGTGCTGGGTGCGGGCGGCTGTGCTGGGTGCGGCAGCTGTGGACGGCTGTGCTGGGTGCGGTGGCTGTGCTGGGTGCAGCGGCTGTGCGTGGCTGTAGGCGGCTGTGCGTGGCTGTGGGAGGCTGTGCTGGGTGCGGCGGCTGTGCGTGGCTGTGGGCGGCTGTGCTGGGTGCGGCGGCTGTGCTGGGTGCGGTGGCTGTGCTGGGTGCGGCGGCTGTCCGTGGCTGTAGGCGGCTGTGCGTGGCTGTGCTGGGTGCGGAGGCTGTGCGTGGCTGTGGCGGCTGTGCGTGGCTGTGCTGGGTGCGGCGGCAGTGCTGGGTGCGGCGGATGTGCTGGGTGCGGCGGCTGTGCTGGGTGCGGCGGCTGTGGGTGGCTGTGCTGGGTGCAGCGGTTGTGCGTGGCTGTGGGCGGCTGTGCTGGGTGCGGCGGCTGTGGGCGGCTGTGCGTGGCTGTGCTGGGTGCGGCGGCTGTGCGTGGCTGTGGGCGGCTGTGCGTGGCTGTGGGCGGCTGTGCTGGGTGCGGCGGCTGTGCTGGGTGCGGCGGCTGTCCGTGGCTGTGGGCGGCTGTGCGTGGCTGTAGGCGGCTGTGCGTGGCTGTGGCGGCTGTGCATGGCTGTGCTGGGTGCGGCGGATGTGCTGGGTGCGGCGGCTGTGCTGGGTGCGGCGGCTGTGGGTGGCTGTGCTGGGTGCAGCGGCTGTGCGTGGCTGTGCTGGGTGCGGCGGCTGTGGTCGGCTGTGCTGGGTGCGGCGGCTGTGCGTGGCTATGGGTGGCTGTACGTGGCTGTGGGCGGCTGTGCTGGGTGCGGCGGCTGTGCGTGGCTGTGGTCGGCTGTGCTGGGTGTGGCTGTGCGTGGCTGTGGGCGGCTGTGCGTGGCTGTGGGCGGCTGTGCTGGGTGCGGCGGCTGTGGTCGGCTGTGCTGGGTGCGGCGGCTGTGCGTGGCTGTGGGCGGCTGTGCTGGGTGCGGCGGCTGTCCGTGGCTGTGGGCGGCTGTGCGTGGCTGTGGGAGGCTGTGCGTGGCTGTAGGCGGCTGTGCGTGGCTGTGGCGGCTGTGCATGGCTGTGCTGGGTGCGGCGGATGTGCTGGGTGCGGCGGCTGTGGGTGGCTGTGCTGGGTGCGGCGGCTGTGTGTGGCTGTGGGCGGCTGTGCTGGGTGCGGTGGCTGTGGTCGGCTGTGCTGGGTGCGGCGGCTGTGCGTGGCTATGGGTGGCTGTACGTGGCTGTGGGCGGCTGTGCTGGGTGCGGCGGCTGTGCGTGGCTGTGGTCGGCTGTGCTGGGTGCGGCTGTGCGTGGCTGTGGGCGGCTGTGGGCGGCTGTGCTGGGTGCGGCGGCTGTGGTCGGCTGTGCTGGGTGCGGCGGCTGTGCGTGGCTGTGGGCGGCTGTGCTGGGTGCGGCGGCTGTGCTGGGTGCGGCGGCTGTCCGTGGCTGTGGGCGGCTGTGCGTGGCTGTGGGAGGCTGTGCGTGGCTGTAGGCGGCTGTGCGTGGCGGCTGTGCATGGCTGTGCTGGGTGCGGCGGATGTGCTGGGTGCGGCGGCTGTGCTGGGTGCGGCGGCTGTGGGTGGCTGTGCTGGGTGCAGCGGCTGTGCGTGGCTGTGCTGGGTGCGGCGGCTGTGGTCGGCTGTGCTGGGTGCGGCGGCTGTGCGTGGCTATGGGTGGCTGTACGTGGCTGTGGGCGGCTGTGCTGGGTGCGGCGGCTGTGCGTGGCTGTGGTCGGCTGTGCTGGGTGCGGCTGTGCGTGGCTGTGGGCGGCTGTGCGTGGCTGTGGGCGGCTGTGCTGGGTGCGGCGGCTGTGGTCGGCTGTGCTGGGTGCGGCGGCTGTGCGTGGCTGTGGGCGGCTGTGCTGGGTGCGGCGGCTGTGCTGGGTGCGGCGGCTGTCCGTGGCTGTGGGCGGCTGTGCGTGGCTGTGGGAGGCTGTGCGTGGCTGTGCTGGGTGCGGCGGATGTGCTGGGTGCGGCGGATGTGGGTGGCTGTGCTGGGTGCAGCGGCTGTGCGTGGCTGTGGGCTGTGCGTGGCTGTGGGCGGCTGTGCTGGGTGCGGCGGCTGTGGTCGGCTGTGCTGGGTGCGGCGGCTGTGCGTGGCTATGGGTGGCTGTACGTGGCTGTGGGCGGCTGTGCTGGGTGCGGCGGCTGTGCGTGGCTGTGGTCGGCTGTGCTGGGTGCGGCTGTGTGTGGCTGTGGGCGGCTGTGCGTGGATGTGGGCGGCTGTGCTGGGTGCGGCGGCTGTGGTCGGCTGTGCTGGGTGCGGCGGCTGTGCGTGGCTGTGGGCGCCTGTGCGTGGCTGTGGGCGGCTATGGTCGGCTGTGCTGGGTGCGGCGGCTGTGCGTTGCTGTGGGCGGCTGTGCGTGGCTGTGCTGGGCGCGGCGGCTGTGCTGGGTGCGGCCATTTTCTTGGTCCTGCTCCCGGAGTCGGCGCCTGCGCAGTCCGCGCTTTCCGGCGCCATTTTCTTGAAGACACTGCAATGTGTCTTCAAGAAAATGGCGCCGGAAAGCGCGGACTGCGCAGGCGCCGATTCCGGGAGCAGGGGGACAGTCACGGCCCGGAAGCGCGTCGGTGGAACGGGTCAGGTAAGTATACTCACCCTCCGCCTCCTGGCTCGTTCCTGCTTGTCCGGTGGAGATCGCGGTGTGCGTTCAGCTCTTACGCATACCGCGATCTCCTGGGAGCGTCGCTCTGTGCGGTCCAGACTGCGCCGGCGCTTGCGCTTGCGCAGTCTATAGAGGCTTCGGACAGAGTGACGCTCCCAGCGTTATATTATAGATTTACTTGCTGATTAACCCTATATCTGCAGTTAAATTGCACTTTCCAAGTTGACAGATTCCCTTTAATAAAACTCACCTTTGAGTAGCTGCCATTGGTTGTATGAAGGAAGCTCCTTGTTGTATAAAACCAGAAGGCTGTTGCTGAATCTGCCGCAGTCTATCCATAAGAGCAGAACTTGGAGGAGCTGTAGTGGTTGCCCTTGGGTTATAATTGGGTGTAGGTAGTATGCTACCGCCATGATGCAGCTGGACTGGCTCCTGAGTACTATACATGGTATACCCATATGGAACTGCCTGCGAAAAACAAAACAAAGCAAGATTAAGCCTGACTGTTGTTGAATGGGTATGACCCAATTTTCACATTTATGGCTACGTTCACATTTGCGTTGTGCGCCGCAGCGTCGGCACCGCAACGCACAACGCAAACAAAAACGCAGCAAAACGCATGCACAACGCTGCATTTTGTGCCGCATGCGACCTTTGTTTCATTGATTTTGGACGCAGCAAAAATGCAACTTGCTGCGTCCTCTGCGCCCGGACGCGGGCGCCGCAGGGACGCATGCGGCGCAAAACACAAGAGCGACGCATGTCCATGCACCCCCATGTTAAATATAGGGGCGCATGACGCATGCGGCGACGCTGCGGCGCCCGACGCTGCGGCACCGACCGCAAATGTGAACGTAGCCTATCAACTGCAACAAGTGGTGTTATGAGCTGCATAGTCCCATGTAAAATAATTACTTCCCTTGCTGTATATTGTAATACTGAGCAATGGTTATAAATACAGAAGACCTAGCAGGACACAACACCACTATGGGCAGATATAATGCATCTCATGTTACAAAGATCCTCCAAGATGTCTGAGAAGAGACCCAACACAATAGATTTTGAGATACAGAAGAATAATCCTGAACATGGAGGAGTTCTGTTTTGCTCATACATACAATGTAATAATAAAGAAAAGTCTAAACAACAAATAATTGTAGATTCTCCAAAATCCTATATAGAGAGATCGCTCAGCTAGAAGACCCACTATTATCTGCCAATTGGTCATTGTTCAGACATTTATAGCTTGCCTGTGACGTGGCCGCGGGTCATGTGCTGGGGACGCCGGCGCTGCAGCGGCAGTGGATGCGCCGCCTATGGTGCCATGATTGGCCATGGATAGGTGGGCTAACATATAAAGAGCAGGCAGTGTACCCCCTGTGTATCACTCCCTGAGGAAGCTACGTGCTGCGAAACGCGCGTTGGTGTGTGTGATCGAGGCACAGGCACATTAACATGAGCATCGGTAAGGATCACTATATGCACTATGCACTTTACTAGTTGTACTCTATAGAGAATTGATATATTAATATTATATGGTCACTGCATTTTTTATTGCTGCATAATTGGCAGCAATTGTTAAAAGCATTATGCACTTTATATTTGGATAAAAAAGTCCCTGAATTTATACTAATGACAGTGATTCTCTCTCTTTCTTATGGTTCTTTGCCGTGGCTCATGTTTGCATTAATTTATGAAGTGAAGCAAGGGCATAAATACTAACATACATTGAACATTGTTATAATATGTCCGTTGCATAAATTTATTGTGTAAATGATATTTTTGTGCCTCTTCTGGATTTTCTGTGTTTTGTTTTTGTTTGGTGTCTTTGTATTACAATAAAATATTTTGATTTTAATAAATTGTCATTGATAGTGATATTTTCAGGTAGTTTTTTTGGTTATATTTATAGCTTAGAGACAACTGTCTTGTGTTATATTACAGGTAGTGAGTGCAATATACATATATAAAGAAATAGCATGCCCAAGATATTTACAGCAGATAACAAAGAAGCCAAATTCCACCTGACACACAAGTAATACTGGTAGTGACAATACCTGTGCTTGCTGAATGCTTGGGTATGCTTGGGAAGGTCGTAATTGCTGAGAAAATAGAGAAGCCTGTTCTATTGTTTGACCCTATATGCAAAAAATATATAAATTTACAAATTAAGGCTAATACTTAAAATGTATTGTACTCTTTGATCATTTTATAATATCATTTCTGTTTACACGACTGTATAGATATATAGAGAAAATTCCTTCTGCATTCTTTTACTGGAAAGAGACTTGTATTTAGAGATAATTTTCTTTTCAATCACCATATCAATATGGATGGCTGCAGCTGTACTCTTTCAGCTTTTTAGTGAGATACTTCACACTCTTGGCATCTTGGTGATAACTTGACATCTGCCTAATGTCTGGCCCTGTGCCTGACAAGGTAACTATTATTCAAGAAGTAATTTATGGCACAAAAGATCTACCATATTTACAGTGGCATGTAGAAGGAGATAAAATTATCTCTAAATGGCCTAGAGTTAAAGATGACACATTTCCTTTGTATTTTAGGATATACAGTATATATATATATATATATATATATATATATATATATATATATATATACAGTACAAGTACAGACCAAAAGTTTGGACACACCTTCTCATTTAAAGGTTTTTCTGTATTTTCATGACTATGAAAATTGTACATTCACAATGAAGGCATCAAAACTATGAATTAACACATGTGGCATTATATACTTAACAAAAAAGTGTGAAACAACTGAAATTATGTCTTATATTCTAGGTTCTTCAAAGTAGTCACCTTTTGCTTTGATGACTACTTTGCACACTCTTGGCATTCTCTTTATGAGCTTCAAGAGGTAGTCACCGGGAATTGTTTTCACTTCACAGGTGTGCCCTGTCAGGTTTAATAAGTGGGATTTCTTGCCTTATAAATGGTGTTGGGACCATCAGTTGTGTTGTGCAGAAGTCTGGAGGATACACAGCTGATAGTCCTACTGAATAGACTGTTAGAATTTGTATTATGGCAAGAAAACAGCTGAGTAAAGAAAAATGAGTGGCCATCATTACTTTAAGAAATGAAGGTCAGTCCGAAAAATTGGGAAAACTTTGAAAGTGTCCCCAAGTGCAATGGCAAAAACCATCACGCGCTACAGAGAAACTGGCTCACATGAGGACCGCCCCAGGAAAGGAAGACCAAGAGTCACCTCTGCTTCTGAGGATAAGTTTATCCGAGTCACCAGTCTCAGAAATCACAGGTTAACAGCAGCTCAGATTAGTGACCAGGTCAATGCCACACAGAGTTATAGCAGCAGACACATCTCTACAACAACTGTTAAGAGGAGACTTGTGCAGCAGGCCTTCATGGTAAAATACCTGCTAGGAAACCACTGCTAAGGACAGGCAACAAGCAGAAGAGACTTGTTTGGGCTAAAGAACACAAGGAATGGACATTAGATCAGTGGAAATCTGTGCTTTGGTCTGATGAGTCCAAATTTCAGATCTTTGGTTCGACCACCATGTCTTTGTGCGATGCAGAAAAGGTGAACGGATGGACTCTACATGCCTGGCTCCCACCGTGAAGCATGGAGGAGGAGGTGTGATGGTGTGGGGGTGCTTTGCTGGTGACACTGTTGGGGATTTATTCAAAACTGAAGGCATACTGAACCAGCATGGCTACCACAGCATCTTGTAGTGGCATGCTATTCCATCCTGTTTGCGTTTAATTGGACCATCATTTATTTTTCAACAGGACAATGACCCCACACACACCTCCAGGCTGTGTAAGGGCTATTTGACCAAGAAGGAGAGTGATGGGGTGCTACGCCAGATGACCTGGCCTCCACAGTCACCAGACCTGAACCCAATTGATATGTTTTGGGGTGGGCTGGACCGTAGAGAGAAGTCAAAAGGGCCAACAAGTGCTAAGCATCTCTGGGAACTCCTTCTAGATTGTTGGAAGACCATTCCCGGTGACTACCTCTTGAAACTCATCAAGAGAATGTCAAGAGTGTGCAAAGCAGTCATCAAAGCAAAAGGTGGCTACTTTGAAGAACCTAGAATATAAGACATAATTTCAGTTGTTTCACACTTTTTTGTTAAGTATATAATTCCACATGAGTTAATTCATAGTTTTGATGCCTTCAGTGTGAATGTACAATTTTCATAGTCACGAAAATACAGAAAAATCTCTAAATGAGAAGGTGTGTCCAAACTTTTGGTCTGTACTGTACATTAATGTCAAAAAATGAACTTTTTTGAATTTAGCAAATGGCTGCAATGAAACAAAGAGTGAAAATTTTAAAGGGGTCTGAATACTTTCCGTACCTACTGTATATCAACCAAAAACTGCTGACAGGTTCGCTTTAAACGTTTCCTCTTTCTTCTTACCCTTATTGCTGAGAAGTACAAGCAGATACTTATCCTTTGTAAGATAGCATCAGGGATGCATCTGATTGGCTCCAAATTTATTCTGCAGAAGTGCAACAACACCAAATTACAGCCAATGTTAACATCTACCTTAACTGTAAATAAAAACAAGGAGCTCTGGAAGTGATATGGCCACCAAGAAGTCCTGATCTCAACCTCATCAACTTTGTTGTGATGTATTTGATGTGTTGTCAGTAGGGTTGAGCGAAACAGATCGGCACTTTTCAAAAGTAGCCAACTTTTAGCAAAGTCGGGTTTCGTGAAACCCGACCCGATCCCACTCTGGGATCGGGTCGGCGGTACACGATCTGTAATCCAAAGTCGGGTTTCGTTTTATATATATATATATATATATATATATATATATATATATATATATATATATATATATATATATATATATATATATATGTCATAGAGAGACACATATATATATATTTACTTCAGCGCGATAATGTTGAAAAGCCGGTAATTCAATTGCCGGCTTTTAATTTCTCCTGCCTAAACCCGACATGATATGAGACATGGTTTACATACAGTAAACCATCTCATATCCCCCTTTTTTTTTCATATTCCACACTACTAATTTTAGTAGTTTAGAACACCTCATGAAGGGAAACATCACAGTAAAAATAACAAGAAATCGAATATAAAAATACTGTGATATATACGGACATGACTGCAAAATGTCGCAAAAATCAATAGCAAACAAAGAACAAAACGCGACAAAAGATTCACATAACCAAAATGTATAAATATAATATACATTTACACAGGATATACACAGGATTCCCATCCACATTGGTAATATTATCAGCTCTGTTTTAGCTGCTTTATATAATATTGTCTGTATATTTCTTTTTGGGATGTGCTAGTATTTGATCAAATGGGCAGGTATGCAATAGACCAATGATGATATCTTGATAATACTTACTTGCTCTTTTACTGCTATTCCTGTGGGCTTCCGGTTCTGGACATGTGCGAGTGGGTGTCCTTTTTACCCCTCTCCTCCTGGTGTTAATTATATTTGGTAATGTTAAATAAAATTTATATTATATTTATACATTTTGGTTATGTGAATCTTTTGTCGCGTTTTGTTCTTTGTTTGCTAATGTTAGTAGTGTGTATGTGCAAAATTTCAGCGCTGTAGCTATTAAATTTAAGGGTTAAATCGCGGAAAAAATTGGCGTGGGCTCCCGCGCAATTTTCTCCGCCAGAGCGGTAAAGCCAGTGACTGATGGCAGATATTAATAGCTGTCATGCTCGCGCCCAGACTGGTTGGCGCGGGCGTGCGGGGGAGTGGCCCCACTGGACCACAGACCAAACCTCCCTGGAAGGGGCGTAACTAAGTAGCTTCCTAGGTGTTCGCTGGAGCCTCTGATGGTGAGGTCAGACTTGTGCAATAGGAAGCTACCAGGTACCACTCCAGGGTGGAGTCTGGTTGTGGCTGCTGATCCCACCGGGGAACGGAACATAGACAAGCAAGCGGGCACGGCTGGCACATAGGCAGGCAGACGGGTACAACAGGAACACTGTCAGGCAGGCGGGCACGGCTGGCTCTCTGGTAGGCAGGCGGGCACGGCTGGCTCTCTGGCACGACTGGTGGACAAGACTAAGTACAGACTAGGCAATGGAACAAGACACGAGGACAAAGACACTGGGACCAGGATATACTGCCTCCTGGTGGGCGGACAACAAGACCAAGGAAATAACACAGAGAATCCTCCAGAGAGGGAGTAACTCAGAGAAAGGCCAGGCAAACTCAGAAGCAAGGCACTAACTGAGCTAACACATTGCACAGGCCCAGAACACTGGGTGGAGCTGAACTAAATACTGGAGGTCTCCTGGCAATTGGTCAGGAACAGATTGGACAGATGCACCTGATTCCTATAAGAACCAGAGAGTTCAGGCGCCGCCCCTCTATACACAGAACTATGAAGCATGCAGAGAGCAGAGACACAGAACATGGAGCTGGCAAGAAACAGAAACCACATCATGGCCTGGAGCAGTGGGTAAGATAGTGTGAGAAATGCGAGGCCATGCCGTGATGCCAGCAGAGTTGTTACAATAGCCAGGAGAGGGTCCATGGTTATTGCCCCCCCCTGGCTACAAACATCTGCCCCCAGCCACCCCAGAAAAGGCACATCTGTAAGATGCGCCTACTCTGGCACTTGGCCACTCTCTTCCCACTCCCGTGTAGCGGTGGGATATGGGGTAATGAAGGGTTAATGCCACCTTGCTGTTGTAAGGTGACAATAAGCCAAATTAATAATGGAGAGGCGTCAATTATGACACCTATCCATTATTAATCCAATTGTTTGAAAGGGTTAAAAAACACACACACATGATTAAAAAGTATTTTAATGAAATAAACACACCCGTTGTTTTAATATTTTATTGCTCTCTCAATCCATTTGAAGACCCTCGCTTGGAAAAATAATAAACCCACAATATACATACCCTCTGATGAACTGTCACACGTCCCACGAGGTAATCCATCTGAAGGGGTTAAAATATTTTACAGGCAGGAGCCCTGCTAATGCAGCTGTGCTCGTGCCTGTAAGCCCCGGCGAATGAAGGAAATGTAGGTCAATGACCTATAGTTACCTTCAGTCGCGGTGATGCGCCCCCTGGTGGATGTCCTCATATGACCTGGAGCGTGGGAAATAGTTTCAAACAATTGGATTAATAATGGATAGGTGTCATAATTGACGCCTCTCCATTATTAATCTGGCTTTATGTCACCTTACAATAGCAAGGTGGCATTAACCCTTCATTACCCCATATCCCACCGCTACACGGGAGTGGGAAGAGAGTGGCCAAGTGCCAGAATAGGCGCATCTTCCAGATGTGCCTTTTCTGGGGTGGCTGGGGGCAGATGGTTTTAGCCACGGGGGGGCCAATAACCATGGACCCTCTCCTGGCTATTAATATCTGCCCTCAGTCACTGGCTTTACCACTCTGGCGGAGAAAATTGCGCGGGAGCCCACACCAATTTTTTCCGTGATTCAACCCTTAAATTTAATAGCTACAGCGCCGAAATTTTGCACATACACACTACTAACATTAGTAGTGTGGAATATGCAAAAAAAAGGGGGATATGAGATGGTTTACTGTATGTAAACCATGTCTCATATCATGTCAGGTTTAGGCAGGAGAAATGAAAAGCCGGCAATTGAATTACCGGCTTTTCAACATTATCGCGCTGAAGCAAATATTAAAAAAGTATGCTTCCCCATTGAAATGCATTGGGTTTCGTGCTTTGGCCGATCCCCGACCCTGACTTTTCAATAAGACCGGTCGATTTCACTCGACCCGACTTTTGAGAAAGTCGGGTTTCGTGAAACCCGACTCGATCTCAAAAAATGAAAAGTCGCTCAACCCTAGTTGTCAGTTCCCTTGGAGTACTTTACATTGTAGAGATGTGTGTGTATATATATATATATATATATATATATATATATATATATATATATATATACACTGCTCAAAAAAATAAAAGGAACACTAAAATCCCACATCCTAGATATCACTGAATGAAATATTCCAGTTGTATATCTTTATTCATTACATAGTGGAATGTGTTGTGAACAATAAAACTTAAAAATGATCAACGAATATCACAACTAATATCACACAGAGGTACATTAAGTTATAGGCTGATCCAACTTCAGTGGAATTGCCTCAAGACAAGGAAATGATGCCCAATAGTGTGTGTGGCCTCCACGTGCCTGTGTGACCTCCTTACAATGCCTGGACATGCTCCTGATGAGGTGGCGGATGGTCTCCTGAGGGATCTCCTGGACAGTCTGTGGTGCAACGTGACATTGGTGGATGTTGCAAGACATGATGTCCCAGATGTGTTCAATCGTATTTAGGTCTGGGGAACAGGCGGGCCAGTCCATAGCTTCAATACTTTCATCTTGCAGGAACTGCTGACACACTCCAGCCACATGAGATCTGGCATTGTCCTGCATTAGGAGGAACCCAGGGCCAACCGCACCTGCATATGGTCTCACAAGGGGTCTGAGGATCTCATCTGGGTACCTAATGGCAGTCAAGCTACCTCTGGTGAGCACATGGAGGGCTGTGCGGTCCTCCAAAGAAATGCCACCCCACACCATTACTGACCCACTGCCAAACCGGTCATGCTGAAGGATGTTGCAGGCAGCAGATCGCTCTCCACGGTGTCTCCAGACTCTGCCACGTCAGTCACATGTGTTCAGTGTGAACCTGCTTTCATCTGTGAAGAGCACAGGGCGCCAGGGGCGAATTGGCCAATCCTGGTGTTCTGTGGCAAATGCCAATCATCCTGCACAGTGTTGGGCTGTGAGCACAACCCCCATCTGTGGACGTTGGGCACTCAGGCCATCCTCATGGAGTCAGTTTCTAACCATTTGTGCAGACACATGTACATTTGTGGCCTGCTGGAGGTCATTTTGCAGGGCTCTGGCAGTGCTCCTCCTGTTCCTCCTACCACAAAGGCTGAGGTAGCAGTCCTGCTGCTGGGTTGCTGCCCTCCTATGGCCCCCTCCACTAGTACACCAGTACATCTCCTGGTGTACTGGCCTGTCTCCTGGTAGCGCCTCCAGCCTCTGGAAACTACGCTTACAGACACAGCAAACCTTCTTGCCACAGCTCACATTGATGTGCCATCCTGGATGAGCTACACTACCTGAGCCACTTGTGTGAGTTGTAGAGTCTTTATTATGCTACCACGAACGTGAAAGCACAACCAACATTCAAAGTGATGAAAACAACAGCCAGAAAGCATTGGTACTGAGATGTGGTCTGTGGTCCCCACCTGCCGAGCCACTCCTTTAGTGAGTGTGTCTTGATAATTGCCAATAATTTCCACTGTTGTCTATTCCATTTGCACAACAGCATGTGAAATTGATTGTCAAACAGTGTTGCTTCCTAAGGGTACCGTCACACATTGAAATTTCCATCGCTACGACGTTACGATTCGTGACGTTCTAGCGATATCGTTACGATATCGCAGTGTCTGACACGCAGCAGCGATCAGGGATCCTGCTGAGAATCGTACGTCGTAGCAGATCGTTTGGAACTTTCTTTCGTCGCTTGATCACCCGCTGACATCGCTGGATCGTTGTGTGTGACAGCGATCCAGCGATGTCTTCGCTTGTAACCAGGGTAAACATCGGGTAACTAAGCGCAGGGCCGCGCTTAGTAACCCGATGTTTACCCTGGTTACAAGCGTAAACGTAAAAAAACAAACCGTACATACTCACCCGTCGGTGTCCTTCAGGTCCCTTGCAGTCTGCTTCCTGCTCTGAGTGCCGGCCGGAAAGTGAGAGCAGATCACAGCGGTGCTGCGCTCTGCTCTCACTGTACGGCTGCACTCAGAGCAGGAAGCAGACTGCAAGGGACCTGAAGGACACCGACAGGTGAGTATGTACTGTTTGTTTTTTTACGTTTACGCTGGTAACCAGGGTAAACATCGGGTTACTAAGCGCGGCCCTGCGCTTAGTTACCCGATGTTTACCCTGGTTACCCGGGGACTTCGGCATCGCTCCAGCGCCGTGATTGCAACGTGTGACCGCAGTCTACGACGCTGGAGCGATGATCATACGATCGCTGCGACGTCACGGATCGTGCCGTCGCAGCGATGAAAATTTCAATGTGTGACGGTACCCTAAGTGGACAGTTTGATTTCACAGAAGTTTGATGTACTTGGAGTTATATTGTTACTTAAGTGTTCCCTTTATTTTTTTGAGCAGTGTATATATATATATATATATATATATATATATATATATATATATATATATATACAGTTCATACATCTGTACAATGTAAAGTACTCCAGACAAAGCCAAAAGTTATAAATAAATAAATAATAATCTTTATTTTTATATAGCGCTAACATATTCCGTAGCGCTTTACAGTTTGCACACATTATCATCGCTGTCCCTGATGGGGCTCACAATCTAAGTTCCCTATTAGTATGTCTTTGTAATGTGGAAGGAAACCGGAGTGCCCGGAGGAAACCCACGCCAACATGGGGAGAACGTACAAACTCCTTGCAGATGTTGTCCTTGGTGGGATTTGAACCCAGGACCCAAGCGCTGCAAGGCTGTAGTGCTATCCACTGAGCATAACATTATAACTCACCTCATATATACATCTGTACAATGTATTACAGGGGTTTTCCCATCTTAGTCATTCATTGTTGAGATGGGAATACATGTCTATGTGCGGTGGTCTAAATTGGCTGGAATTACAGAAACCACTGAGTGGGCTGTGCTAAACTGTTACTGTAAATGCTATAGAAATTAATGGGAATTGTGGCAACTGATGTAAAATGTAAACATCTGCAGTATTATTTTATTTTTTAAATGATTAGAATTTCTGATGTGAAGAGATTTAGATGAGACATGTATCTACTGAGAGGATTATGTTTATCCCAAATGGTCCAAATGGCAAATGTACAGTATATATAGTGTTATCTATATCTATAACATGCACATTTGCTGCACACTGTCTGAGCTTAGGCACTATGCTCTTCCCTCACCCAAACATTCTTTTCCCCTTCTTTCATCCATCACCTGCCTATCTGACCTCTAATAACAATCCTAATTTTACTACACAATAAATCTGATATTTTTGTCCCCCATAATAAAGGCAGAAGACAGGCTGTTAATTGCTGTGAAGTGAACTGTGGCATTGTTCTACATGTATTCCAGCTGACAATAACACAAGCGACATTCTTGGGTGTGCATATTGTCAGCTTCGTGGGAAAGAAACCTTCTCCTCCACAAGCGAAGCTTCCATGTTGCGTGAGGTCCTTTTTAGCAGCAGACACGTGGTTTGGGAATGCAGACTGCAACTGAGATAATACCATCCATGGACCCTGAGATAATAGGATGGACCCGCTGCTTCAGTAACTGGACATATTAGGGCTGTTTCTTTCAGCGATGTTGGTGGCTGCTACCCTTTCCTCACCCTGGTAACATATGCCTGGCTGCACAACGTCGCTGAGAACTCCTTGATTGACCCTTTCTTAATGACCAAGTGTACATTTGACACTTATGTTCGTGACAACACCTACGGAGTCGTAAGAAAATAATAGGCCCAGTCACAGAAAATGCACATACTATTCACTGTAAAAATAAAACTGGATAGTGGAGACATTCAGTAAGTGGAATCTGTATTTCCTTCTGAAGGCCATAAGTCAGACTATCATAATGTTTTCTTATTTTCAGAGGAAAAGTCGCAATGAATTATTTTATATGAGTGTTATGAAAACAGAGGCCTTTTTGTCTTACACGATGAGATGTTTTTACAGTTTGTCTGGTTGGACGTGACATCTGGAATAAAGTTCCTTGTGAACATTTTAGGCTTGATGTAGGTTATTGGGCAATGCAAACATTGTAATTATTAGTGTTTATCATGCAGTAAAATGCAGTGGGGTCAGTTCATGTCACACATGTCTGTATGTTTATGTAGCTTGTCCCCTCTTGGGTCCAACCTTCTGTGGGTACAAACTACAGCAGTTTAGGGTTGACAGGAGTTCAGAGGTTTGTATTTGTCTAATGAGAAATGTGGTGGGGCCATAAAATTTTTCTGCTAATATAATCTAAAGATCATTTCTTAGAAGGTGTTGACTCCGGCACAGCAGTTTCTACTCTAATCATTCCACTTTAGAGAAATAATTCATCATACTATAATGCTAAATACATTATAAATATTCCCCAATACAAATCCCTCATCACCCAAAAGGAGCAGAATCCGAGCTGTTCTTCAACAAGTCCATCAGATAATGTGATAATCTCATTCTGGTGGCTGATATCATGGGCATAACTACATGGGCAGTAAGCATGGCAAATGGTAAGGAGCTCAACAAGTAAAAGGTCCATCTCCGTAATGTAGGAAGGACTATGGAGTTCTCTGCTGCTGCTGTATCCCTGATATTAGTATTATTATTCTTTCTCCATTCCATCGATTTCCATTCTTCCTATTCTTTGACATCATTGCATTATCCTTATACATTACATACATGCACTTGTATATTGACATCTTTATTGATGGTTTTCTGTGCCGCGATGTCACTGTTTGCATGTTGACATTTAGTGTGTGCTATTCCTCTGCTGTGATATGCAATGTAATTTTGTGTGTTTCTTCTGTATCATTATTTGTATCATTTTTATGTTGTACATTTAACAAATGTATAACTTTACAGTACACTGTGAACAAGACCTGTTGTAATGGGTATAGTGGTGAAACCACTGTGCCGTGGAGCGAAAAGAGAGCCTGGAGGGGCATTACAAGTCGAACATCTGACTCTCTGCAAGAACCCCTGAAGGTGTGGTTAGGGGTGACTCCAGAAGGACGCCAGGTGCTACTCCAGGACAGACCTCAGACACATGGCAGCTGACCCCCAAGGGGCACATAGTTGGAACGGCAAAGAATGGTTGGACTTTGACAAGTACAGGCAGTTATGGCAGGAATACTGGAAGACAAGGTAGGTGTAGAGAGGTATGTCTGGTATACAGACTGGCACGGCAGGTGCAGACAGGTACGGCTGGTATATAGACTGGCATGGCAGGTGTATTCACGTACGGCTGGTATACAGACTGGCATGGCAGGTGCAGGCAGGTACAGCTGATATACAAACTGGCACAGCAGGTGCAGGCAGGTTCGGCTGGAATACAGACTGACACAGCAGGTGCAGGCAGGTACGGCTGGTATAAAGACTGGCACAGCAGGTGCAGGCAGGTACGGCTGGTATACAGACTGGTACGGTAGCAACAAGTGGGTACTGGTAGGTACTGGCAGGCACTAGCAGGAACTAGCGAGTACAGTTGGGTACTAACAGACAGAGGATCTGAGAACTAGCAAGCATGCAAACAGATAATCCCTGCATGTGTTGCAGCTGTCAAGCAGCCGTAAGACATGCAGCCATAGCGACTCGAACTCAGTATTCGAGCACGCCAAAGATACTCTATTAGCACACGAGCATGCGGGATAGCACCCTATCCTAGCACGTTCGCTCATCACTACAAACCACATTGCTGTAGTTTATCCTGAGGAAGAAGCATGTGTGCCTCGAAACGTGTTAACAAATAAAAACTGCATTAAAACCACCTCGGTTTCCTACTACATCCTATACTACTGGCAGTGCAGTTTTATCCCCATTTCTTCCAATTCCACATAAAACAATTATTTTCTTAGTGGCTGCTTAAAAACTGATGTTCAATGAGGATCAGGACCTAAGACCCCTACTAATTGTTAAAAAAAAAACAGTCTAAAGTGCACAGTTCCTGCAGTGTTTTGACCGATCCATGGTGGTGTCAGGCTCTGGACTTAACCGAATGGCTGCAGATAGCAGCCACTATAAGATATAAAAAATTGCACTAAATGAAAAGCACCTCTAATATGTGTTCACAAAGGGACCGAGTAGAAATTAAAATGCTTTTATGTTTTAAAATCGCTGATGACCGTTGTCGTGGTTGGAGTTGGGATCGTATTCTGAGTTAAGTTATTGAGTGCAAGGGTCAGTTGGGTTACACCCCTGGAAGAAATGAATCTTGGAGGAGGAAAATATCTAAGCACATGATGTACACTTTTACCTATTGTGCCCCCCATATTTCGTTAAAGATTGTTAGCTTTTGAGTAGGAACCTCATTCCTCCTGTAACTGCTGAACTATGTGTAACTTTGTATTGCCTGTACATGTCCCCACTCAATTGTAAAGTGCTGTCGAATATCTTGGCGCTATATAAATAAAATTATTATTATATGGTTATTAATACAAATCAAGATGTCACCATGATAGGATGTATGAGCAGCAGGTCAGATTCTTATGGTACCACTATTAGTTTTACTAGCATACTGTATATACTGAGACACGCTGTGACACAAACTACTTGAGCCTAATTGTAATAGTAATATCACACTAATATCATAATTAAGATGTTCAATTAATGTCAGATTTGTAATTGAAAAAGTGAGTTTTAAAATAATAATTATGGATTTTACAAATATTCTACATATAACATTCATGATCCTAAAATACAAGTTTCAGAACTCTAAGTGCGTTATTTCAGCTAAATATGGCGGAATTATGACTATAAATACTGTACACATGAAATCAATTAGGTTGGAGATTGTAACATCACAGAAACCATAAAAGCACATTAAATCTACATTAATATGATGGCATATGGACAAATATAATTGGACTTATTGTTTCTCTAAACATCCAATTTGTTCTTCATGTCGAGAAAGAACACAACACATGTGGAGAGGGGATTAGGCAACAATGTATCCCGGCTCATGTCATCATGTGGCAACATGTGGCTTACATCCTCCGGGGCAGAGTCGTTCTAGTCTCTATGCATCATTACAAAAGGGAAAAATAGTACAGAATAGTGCAGGACTAAACACGAGTACCTGTTGATGTGTTCTTGCTTGCGCGTGCTGTAGGAGAAGACGCTGTTGCTGCTGCTTTTGCAATAATTTTAGCTGTAATAGCTGCTGCTCAGGGCTGATCGCATGCATGGAAGGCGGCTGCATTACTGTACCCGAACGTCTTTGTAGCATGTTTGATAGGGCTTGCTTTGTGTTTGTAGGAAGATATGGACCTGCAAGATCCAGTCTGGGGCCGACTTCAACAGAAACATGATTAGTGGTATGTTAGATACAATGAAATATGAAAGCTGCATAATGTAGATGAATAATTAAAACCATCAATTAATGAAGTAGTGATACATACTACTTATTTCGCTGAACAGGATGTCAAGAGGCAATTCAATAGGTTAATAAAAAATCATAACATAAATATAAGAAAAGATCATTAAGGGTGTACACAGGGTGTACTTACATGGATTTTGTAGCTGATCTACTTCAAAATCCATATAAAAAATGTGTCAATATTCTTTTAATGCTTCGTGATGTGGATTTTAAAGTGATTCTTTATCAAAAATCCGCATAAAAGCACCTCTGTGTAGACCTAACATGAGAGGCTTGAGGATATACCAAGAGGGACAGGGTACTCAAGACTCCTATGCTAGTGATCTGCGTGCGACCTAGTGGTGAAGCGACCAGCAATCCTACATTTATCATCTTTCTTGTGGCTGGATAATGAAAATATTTAATGGAAAATTTCTTTAAAGGAATTAAATCTAGTTTAAATAAGGTATTTATTTTAAATTGATTTTATTTTGACAATGTTTTTTTTTTAGTCTTCCATATAACGATCTACGTAACAAATCAGAAATCTTGCAATTTTCACACTGGCTGCTAGACCTATTAATAGGCTCATACTTTTCAGCATTCTCTTTATCATTACAGACATTACTATAATGAAAGGTAACATCTCTACACATAGGATCCACCATTCGCAATAGGTAATATCACAGCTCACCTTCCCAAGCAATAAGGGGAAAAGGATCTCTAGTCCCAATTCAAAGTGTCCAAGTTGGGCCCTACTCCTTAAAAGAAATGGACACATTTTCCATGCATGTCTTATACTAGCATCTTGCTACTTGTGCTATACAGCACCTCTCACCAGACCAGTCATAATGACTGCGCTTCTCTTGTGTATTTTATTTAGCTTCTTCAATTTGACCTTTAAGAAAAATCATATTATCTTACCGCAAACTCACATTTTTGGATTGTCTAACAATAAACAGTAGAAATATACTTTACAATTTGAAAAATAAAGCCAATTTCTATTTACTACAGCTTGCCTCCCCTCGTCCCTTAATAATAACATTTGCCCAGATTGAACATACTCAGTTTATACTTGAAATCTTCACAATAAAAAGGTGACTTTGAACAAATAGCAAAACCTACTCAGGAACACACAAAAGAAAGCAAAAACAATAATTTTATTAGAATCAAAGAGTGATACATAAAGTAAGGCTCGAATTGGCCCATAGGGGAACAGGGAAATCCCCCGGTGGGCCCTTGTGTAGATCTGGGTCCCCAACCCCACTGTATGGGCAGTACATGGCATAATTCACTTAAGTCACTCTGTATAGAAAGAAGCAGCATATCAGCACTCATTAACCAAACTACCCAGTTTACTATTATATAGAAGCATAGGTAAATTTGAGAATGAAGGAAATGTAATATTTGCATGCAGGTGAAAAGTGCCCCCCCCCAAAGTCAATGTTACCAGTGGGCCCTTAGCACCCCAATCCGTCACTGCATAAAGTAAATGTACAGAAGCACCCTTAAAATTGTTCCATAAAATGAAGTATTTCTCCTAGAAAATAATTGCAAATACACATGTTTTGTTATATACATGTTTATTTCCTTTGGACCAACACAAAAAAAACTGAGAAAAAGGTCAACAAAATGGGCTGGGCAACATTGTCTGCACCTTTGCATAACTGTGGGTAAATAACTTTGTTTCAAGCGTGTGATGCTCATTCAAAGTCACCTGTGGCAAGTAACAAGTATGTTTTCAATATAATAATCACACCTGAAACCAGACAAATAGGAAGGAAGTTGACTCAGTCTTTGCATTGTGTATCTGTGTGTGCCATACTAAGCAAGGAGAACAGAAAGAGAAGAGAACTGTGCAGACTTGAGAACCAAAATTGTTGAAAAATATCAACAATCAATACAAGTCCATTTCCAAACATCTTGATGCTCATTTGTCCACTGTGCGCAACATAATCAAGATGTTTAAAACCCACGGCACTGTAGCTAATCTGTAGCACGCCTCCTGATGAAGCCTTAGTGGTGAAATGCGCGTCGAGGTGCCCACCAGCGTGACAACAGGGGAGATATACCAGCTTCAGCTGTGGCCACAGGTACTACATGAATATCTGTCTATGCTATGATTGGTTGTGAATAGTGTTGAGCGATACCTTCCGATATGCAAAGGTATCGGTATCGGATTGGATCGGCCGATACCCCAAAAATATCAGATATCGCCGATACCGATACCCGATACCAATGCATATCAATGGGACACAAAATATCGGAATGGTTCCCAGGGTCTGAAGGAGAGGAAACTCTCCTTCAGGCCCTGGGATCCATATTCATGTATAAAATAAAGAATAAAAATAAAAAATATTGATATACTCACCCCTCGGACGGCCCCTGGCTCTCACCGGTCCAAGCGTCTGCCTCCATTCCTAAGAATACAGAGTGAAGGACCTTCGATGACGTCGTGGCTTGTGATTGGTCGCATGACCGCTCATGTGACCGCTCACGCGACCAATCACAAGCCGCGACGTCATCGCAGGTCCTACACTCACTGCATTCTTAGGAACGGAGGCTGCCGGTTACATCGCTAAGGTCCAGGGTCCGCCGGAGGGGTGAGTATATCCATATTTTTTATTTTTATTCTTTATTTTTTACATGAATATGGATCCCAGGGCCTGAAGGAGAGTCTCCTCTCCTCCAGACCCTGGGAACCAAACACTGAGAACTTCCGATTCCGATTTCCAATATCACAAAAATATCGGAACTCGGTATCGGAATTCCGATACAGCAAATATCGGCCGATACCTGATACTTGCGGTATCGGAATGCTCAACACTAGTTGTGAATCATTCACAAGGTGGAAACTGTACTTAGCTGAAAGCCTATAAAAGTTCCATCATCTGTGTATTGTGAATGGGACTGATGCTATATTAATGATGTTACCTTGTTACAGCTCCTTCACTTGTGCTGATATAATTTGATACCTTAATATAACTGTTCATAGCTATCTATATATCTCATCATAGATATATATATATGTTCCCTCTGATTGAGGTTTTTCATGTCTTCCATCTCTAGTGCCGTTGGCCTATAGGCACCCCTGTCTAGTTCTGCTATGAAGGATGTTTCTTTGTCTCGGATTGCCCTCTTTGTACTTGCTCACAGTAAATGATTTGTCCATGTGATTTTAAAATGATTTCTCCACGTGATTTTATGTATTATCCTGATATATATAATAAAATTTGTTATATTTCGTTACATATGTACAGACCATCATTTTGTCTCCTTTTTATCTATATAGCCCGGGATGCACTAAGCAACATTATTATGTTGTGGCATATCTAGGACTATATGGTGTAGGTAAAATGTGCATACATCGATTGATGTTTTTGGGAGCTTTAAATTTATTTGGAAGTAAAAATGTATAGGTTTCACTGTAGCTAATCTCCCTGGACATGGATGGCAGAGAATAATTGATTAAAGGTTGCAACGTAGGATATTCCAGATGGTTGAATAAGCAGTCCAATCATTTTCCAGAGAAATTCAAGCTGTCCTGCAGGCTCACGGTGCATCAATGTCAGCACAAACTATCCATCAACATTTGAATTAAATGAAATGCTATCGCAGAAGCCACTGCAGACTCAAAGACATAGAAAGCTAGACTGCCAAAATGTACGTAAGTCAAAATCCTTCCGGGCAAGCATTTTCTGGACAGATGAGATCAAGATAGAACTTTTTGGTAAAGCCCATAAATTTATTGCTTACTGAAAATGGAATGAAGCCTACAAAGAAAAGAGCACATTACCTACAGTCAAACACAGTGGCGGTTCAAAGATGATTTGCTGCCTCTGGCATTGGGTGCCCTATCTAGGTGTAAGTCATCATGAAATCTGAAGATTACCAAAGAATTTTGGGTGTGCAATGTAGTGCACACTGTCAGAAAGCTGTGTTTGCGTCACAGGTCATGGGTCTTCCAGCAGGACAATGACCCTAAACATACTTCAAGAAATGGAGAGTTCTGAAGTGGCAGCAATGAGTCTAGATATAAATCCATTTTAACATATGTGGATAGATCTTAAAATTGCTGTTGGGAAAAGGCACCCTTCGAATATGAGAGAACTGAAGCAATTTGCAAAATAAGAGTGTTCCAAAATTCCAGTTGAGAAGTGTAAGAAGCTTATTGATGGTTATAGGAAGCGATTGATTGCAGTTATTTATTCCAAAGGGAGTGCAGCCAAATATTAAGTTGGGGGAGCCAACAATTTTGTGTGGCTCATTTTGGGGATTGTGTGTCAAATCATGTCAAACTTGTCTTTTTTCTTTATTTTTTTCTGTATTGTTCCAACATACACAAAGGAAATAACTTTCTGGGAGAAATATATTTTATGCTTATGCCCAGAAATATATCAAATCTATAAAATCTATAGGGTATAAAACAGACAGTTAAAAAATCATATAGGGCCCAATTCACCCAAACTGTTTACAGCAAAATTCTTACATAAAAAGCTGCAAAATTCTGGTACAACTTGAGGCTAAAATTGTGCAACTTTTACCTTCAAAACATTTTTGCCCAGCTCTGACAAAGCGGGTAAAGCTGGGCTGGAACAGGGGCATCGTGACTGCTGCTCATCAAATTCATCACAAGCGGCAGCATTCCCTATGCCACAAATCTTACGCCTCTTAATGAATCAGAAGCCTTGCACTCCACCCTGCTCTCTCATTAATACTACTGTGAAGATTTGCTGGTCCTGATGAATCTAGACCATGGGACATAAAAGTACATGAGATCTCCATATAGAAGGATATTTAACAATGTAAGACGGAATCAACAAGAGCCAATAATACAAAGCATTGTGTTACACCATATCCTTTGATAACAGTGTAACCTTCAGGATTTATGGAGGGTACATCCTTAAAGGTAACCTGTTAAGTTGTACAGGCAGTGTCATCTGTGGACAGCATGAAATAGAGTAGGAGAAACAGAGCAAAATGATATATAGGTTTGTTAGTAAAGATTCAGCTTAATTTGTATTTTATTCGCAGGATTTCCTGGTGTTTGTATGTTTACTAGTCGAGAGGGCGGTCCAACTAATGATTGACAGCTATCTCTGCTTGCCCAGACATACAAGGAAGATTGTCAATCACTGAGTAGGGCCGCCCACTGGACACATATCCATACAAACACTGTAAACACAACAGCAAACATTTTTATTTCACATTTCTCACAATAAACTTAAAGCGCACTAAAGATTTCAGTGGATAAAATGCAAAATTTACTAATATTTTTCTCTGAAAAATGTATATTAATCTGATGAGCTCCTCCTTCTCTATAACATCTTACCTGCAGATCAGATATCATATTCAACATGACAAGTTCCCTATATTCAACCATTCAAGTATCTACGTGAACCTGATGAAGCTGTGCAGCGAACCACACGTCGAGGTCTTTCAATGACCGGGCATGGTGGTCTGTTAGAAACAATGTCTGCGGGTAAAATGATAAAGTTTAATTTTTTGTTCTAGTACATAGACATAGTCCAGTAAGAGGTAGCTTTTGGGTAGTTTAAGTATGTTATCTCCATAAATTCCTAATGTTATATTTAGTTATAGGAGGATATGATGTAACACAAAACATATTCCAATATACCAGCGGCTCCTCAGTCCGTTTTACATGATTAGATATCCCTCCAGATGGTGATTTCATGTAGATTTATATAATTCATCTATGCCTATCTCATTTTTATCTGTCTTACTGTATGGCTATTTATACACTGTAGATACCATACTTCTGGGTATATATATATATATATACATACACACACCTCTGGCCACCATGCCAAAACCCTGTCATGGGCAGTGCAGTCTACTGACCTGAACCCCAGTGAAAACCCCTGGAATGTAATCAAGGGGTTGATGGATAGTCACAAGCCATCAAACAAAGAAGAACTACTTAAATTTTTTGCGCCAGAAGCAGTGTGAAAGACTGGTGAAAGCATGTCAAGAAGCATGAAAGCTGTGATTAAAAATCATGGTTATTCCACAAATGTTTCTAAATTATTATGAACTTGTTTTCTTTGCATTACTTGGTCTGAAAGCGCAGTTTTTTTTTTTTAATTTTGATCATTTCTCCTTTTCAGAAAAAAAATATAAAATGTATTGCTTGGAAATTCGGAGTTTATAGACTAAAAGAACAATTTACATTTTACTCAAAAATATACCTATAAAGAGAAAAATCAGACAAACTGAACATTTTGCCGTGGTCTCTTAACCTTTCCCATAGCTGTATATATATATATATATATATATATATATATATATATATATATATATAATATATATATATATATATATATATATATATATATATATACTGTATACACACACACATATATATATATATATATATATATATATATATATATATATATATATATATATAGTATATATCTCAAGGCACTTTATATATTACTCTTGTACGTTTGAAGAAGTTTCTATGAGCTGATGGATAACTTCTACATACCGATTTAATACTCTATACTTCTATACTAACAAGCAAGGTCTGGGTCAGTGTAATGTCCATGTGAAGAAGTAGGAGTCTAATATTAAACCTAGTTGGTAACAATTTACTTTTCCTTTTTAATGTACAGTAGATGATCATATGAAAAAAAAATTCTCAAATTTTTTTTTTAAAATAATAATATAAAAACCTGATTTAAACTATAGGTCATTTTCTCATGGCACAAGCACTTCACAGAGGTCTTCTAAACTTTTGAAACTACAGTAATAGCTGGTTATAGGAACATACCTTTCAATTCCCTCATTGATCCTACAGCAGCATTTCCATGTTCTCATCTGACAGCAGTTTGTCAGCATGAAGACATGTCAATGTGAAGACATCGTGAGGGGACAGAAGTTTTTGTGTGGGAGTAGAATAATGAACATTTTTCTAAAGGGCATTTTTAGTCATATTTAGCTTTTTCATTTTTTTCTCCAAAAGATTACAAAATCCTGTTTAGTTATGAGTATTGAGACAGACTGTTAGGGCTGGTGGAACGCACCGAGCAAATATGGAGATAATATGGGTTCGTTCACAGCCCGGGGTACACTGTGCAAGAGTGGAACCTGCTGCTAGTAAATGGCGGCACTATATGGTGGTATTACACCTGAACAGATACGGGTACAGTCACCCAGTCTGTATAGAAGCGAACTGCTTCACAGAGTCGCTGGGATAAAAGATAACGCTGTGCCCTGTTAACTTCACAGAGGGTAACAGCTCTCTAACGGAGCAGGTAGCATATAGTGGTCACACAGTCAGCAACAGCACTCGAACAACTCCTCTCCAGAGGTGCCGGAATTCTAGTGGCTATACGCCAGCCCTGAATTCATACACACAAACTCCTCTCCAGAAGTGCCGGAACTCTAGAGGCTATACGCCAGCCCTGAATTCATACACACAAACTCCTCTCCGGAGGTGCTGGAATGCTAGTGGCTATACAGCCGACCTTGAGCAAATGCTGACAGCGACCACAAAAGTAGCTAAGCTCATACACACATGAACTTAAATTGATACTAGCGCTTGGCCGTGCGGTCATGCAAACCTTTTATAGAGGAAGCTCTCCAGGACCTTCCTAGTGGTCCAATAGGAACTGATTCAGGAGCTGAGCATGTGACCCCCGACCTCCAATGAGAGATCATCCATTGGGCATGCCCAGTAGAGGAAAAGCAGGACTTAGTCCCAGGAGCATCTGCTCGCCGCAGAACAGTGCTGGTTACAATGGCAGAAGATCAGCAGTAACCAAGCGCACAGTATCTGCCTGAGCCAGACGCTGGGACCGACGTCTCCGCTGAGCAGGCTCCACTGCAACCAGAGAAGAATGGGAGACCGCAGTGGCGGGAACTCAACACCTAACACAGACATTCATGCAAAAATAATATATGGAGCTGACCAGTATATTCCATTTATAAAAAAGATGAATAAAAGAATGGCTGCTTTTGGTTACCATAATAAAAGCATAGTCATTAGATCTTTTTCAAATACAGTCATAGATAAAATTTTGAATTCCTGCTTTACATGGTGTGCCACAACTGAAATAATGTAATAAAAGTTATTGTACAAACCTGACATAAGGGATGGATTCTGCATGTAGACATTTGCCTGCTGCTGCCCTGCAATATTGTAATTCCATGTTGCAACTGGGGTACGATGTAACATTTGATATGACAGTGGTGAAAAACTAGGTGGTGCTTGATATACAGAATTTGATGTATAATCCTATAGGAAAAAAAAGAGGTTTAATATTTGCTGAAATCTTTACGTACGTTTTATCTTGTTATATAATCTGTTTCCAGCTAAAATAAAAGTTATTGAAACTAAGCAATTCCTCCAAGTCTATTACATGATACAATAATATGTTTCATATATTAACTTTGATTGCTATCATTTGTATTAATTATGCTATTAACTGCCTTATTTATTGCATTCATCAGGAGAACTTTAAACAAGAGCAATAAGGGATGTGAAATATACGGCCAGGAAAAAATATGCAGCTAATTAATTCTTTTAACAATCCTGCTACTAAAAATGGAAGTAAAGAACAAAAACAGGAAACTCTGAAAGAAAATAGAGGAGGAAGAGAAAAACTATAAACTAAAATGTGTCTATACAAATGCACAGAGCATTGGAAACAAACAAGGAGAATTGGAGCTGCTAACGCAAGAAGAGAGGTATGGTGTCATCACTAAAACTTGGTGTGATGATACACATGATTGGAAGAACACAAACCTTGAAGGCTACAACTTATTTATTTGAAACAGTATTAACAAGAAGGGAGGTGGTGTTACATCGTATGTTAGGAAAATGTATATCTCCACAGAGATCCAAGCTTCATATAATGGTAGCTCTGCAGAAACTGGGTAAGAACACAAGGGGAGAAGAACAGAAAGGACACTATTGTAGGTGTTTACTATAGTCACCTGGATAGACTGAAGATATGGATAAACTTTTTTACATCAGAAGTTTCTATTCTCAAAAACATACAACATAGTGATCATGGGAGATTTTAGTATTTGTTGGAAATCTCTATCAGAAAATAGGTCCAAAAAATTCTTATCTTCTCTCACTGACAACCTTTCTTTCAAAAGGTAGAAGAGAGAATAAAAGGATCTGCCATCTTGGACCTAATCATTACCAACAGGGAGGAAATGGCTAAAGAAGTAAAGGTGGCTGGGAATTTAGAAGGCAGCGATCATGCTTTCCTCAAATTTTGTATTACAAGAGGAGATAGAACAGTGAGGACTCAGACTTTAAGTTTGGACTTCAGAAAGGCAGATTTTAATTGACTCAGAAACATGGTAGGAAAGGTCCAATGGCTGGATGGTCTAAATGACAGAAATGTCCAAGAAGGATGGGAGATTTTGATAAATGAAATTCTCACTGCACAAGCAGTAACAATCCCAAAAAGAAGGAAGAATTGGAAGCATTTATAGAGACCAGGATGGATGAACACAGCACCTAAACACTTAAAGAAGAAAAAAGAAATGTATATTAAATAGAAAGAGGGGGCATGTCTAAAGAAGAAAATAATGCTGTTGCAGGGAATGCAGGGCAAGTGTGAGAAGAGCTATAGCCAGTAATGAAGTGAGTCTTGCAAGGGAGACCAAAAGCAATAAAAAAGGATTTTGCGGTATGTCAAAAACTAAAGAAAAGTCAAAGATGTTGTAGGATTTTTACACGATGAAAAGGGTGAAGTGGCCAAAAATTTTGAGAAGGCCAAACTTTTACATTCCTATTTTGCATCTGTGTTCTCTAAGAAAGAAATTGTAACATCAACTGATCTTCACGGTGCTATCAAAGGAATAAAATAATCCACACCATCTATAAGCAGAGATATGATGAGGAAACACTTAGCTAATTTAAATTAATATAAATCTCCTGGTCCACATTAATTGCATCCTATGGTACTAAAAGAATTAGCAGTGAATATTGCAGAACCACTAGCCAGAATAGTTGAAAAATCCTGGACAACAGGAGAAGTCTCAGAAGATTAAAGAGGGGCAAATGTTGTCCCTATTTTCATAAAAGGAAAGAAGATGGAGCCAGGAAATTACAGGCCAGTGAGCCTTACTTCTATACCAGAAACGTTATTTGAACAAATTATTAAACAGTAATTAACCAGAGCCAGCATGGGTTTGTATCAAACAAGTCATGCCAGACTAATCTAACTTCCTTCTATGACGGAATCACTAACTGAGTGGATCAGGAAAAAGCAGTAGATATAGTATATCTTGACTTCAGTAAAGCATTTAATAAAATATCTCATACTATCCTTAATGAAAAAATGACCAAGTATGGAATTGACAAGGCTACAGTTAGGTGGATTCATAACTGGCTCAGTAATCATACTCAAAGAGTGGTAATAAATGGTTGCACATCCAATTGGAAGAGTGTGATACCACAAGGCTCTGTCCTGGCCCCATTGTTGTTCAACATTTTTATAAATTATCTAGTTATGATTGAACAATGGGCAGCGACTAATAGTATGAAACTTAACAGGGAGAAATGGAACATTCTACATCTGGGCAATAAAACTGAAAATTACATCTACAGAGTGGGAGGAATAGAACTAAGAAATAGCACATGTTATAAAGACTTTGGTATACTAATAGATCACAGACTGCACATGAGTCAAAAGTGAGATGCAGCAGCAAAAAGACAAACAGTTATGAGATGTATTAAAAGAAGCATAAAGTCTAGATCATGTGACGCAATTAACCCACTCTACGCCTCCTTGGTCAGACCTCATCTGGAATACTGTGTCCTGTTCTGGACACCACATTTTAAAAAAGACAATGAAAAACTGGAGCAAGTTCAGAAAAGAGCTACCAGGCTACCAGGATGATGAGCGGACTGCAAAGTATGCCCTACGAGGAACGGTTAAAGGATCTGGGAATGTTTAGCTTGCAGAAAAGAATTCTAAGAGGAGACTTAACAGCTGAATTAAATATCTGAAGGGATGTCACATACTGCCAAAGCTAACAGACAATTCTCTGTACTCCTCCTTCTAGACCTGTCCTCTGCCTTCGACACAGTTGGCCACTCCCTCCTATTACAAGTTCTTTCTTCCCTTGGCGTCAAAGACCTCGCATTCTCCTGGATTTTCTATTTTTCACGTCTACCCTCTGCAAATCCATTCTTTGGCTCTCAATTTCCCAATGTAGTCAGTTCAAACTATTAATATTGACCTACAAAGCCGTCCATAATCTGTATCCTCCATATATCTCTGACCTCATCTCCCGTTTCCTTCAAACACATAATCTCCGATTCTCTCAAGATCTTCTTCCCTCCTCAACACTTATGAGTTTCTCATGTTATAGCCTCCAAGACTTCTCCCTAGCATCCCCTCACTCTGAAATTATGTGCCCCAACATGTCTGATTATCTCCTGGTTTCGGACCTTTCAGATGAAACTTCAAAATGCATTTCTTCATTAAGCTTAAAACCTGCAATAACTGCCTGCCACCTCACCACCACCTAAGCTTCCGCAACCCCCCACCTAACCTACGTTCCTAATTATCCAGTAGACTGTAAGCCTGCAAGGGCAGTGCCCTCCCCCCTCTGTACCAGTCTGTCATTGCTAGTTTGTTCACCATAATTTATTTTTGTTTGCAACTCTTTCTCATGAAGAGCACCATCAATGGTGCTCTAAAAATTAAATAATCATAATAATAATAGTAATATTGCACCATGCACACAGAAATAGTGCTCCTACTGATTCTACCCACTGTGTTCTCACCCACTATGATATCCCATTGATGGATTTAATATAGTATGATGGTTCTCTATGTCATACGATGCATTCACAGTGAATTGTCCCACACAATGCTCCCTAACAACACTCCAAACACTTACAAAATGATCCCCTCACAGTGACCTCAGCAAAGTATGATGCCACTAGTGATCGGCGAACCCGAACAGTAAAGTTCGGCATCCGTGCCGAACACCTACTGTTTGGGCATGGACACTGAACATGGAATTCACCAGGAAGTTTGTGTTACTGATTGGATTCGGCCCCTCAACCACTGGGTGTTTGTTGAGCTGTCATGTGCGTGGCAAACACCACTTCTCATAGGCGGCAAAATCATCACTATCAATCAGACAGCTGCAGTTCTCATGCTGTCAAAAAACAGCGTGAGTGTGCAGCTGTGATCAGAGGTATAAAGTTTACCTCCGGTCACTGTTGTCGGCGGATTGGACTACTGCTTCCATCAGCTGACGCCTGCTGCTGCTAATAACAGTGGGAGCAGGATGGGAGTAATAAAAATATGAAAAAAAGGTGTGGGATCCCCTGTATTTTTGATAACCAGCCAGGCAAAACTCTCAGCTGGAGGCTGCAACCCTCAGCTGTCAGCTTCAGCAAGGCTGGTTACCAAAAATAGAGGGATCCCTATCCCTCTATTAATAATTTTAAAAAAATGTGGGGCCCCCCATTTTTTACAACCAGTCAAGCTAAACTAGACAACTGGGGGCTGGTATTCTCAGGCTGATAAGGGGCCATGGATATTGGCCACACCCAACCAAAAATAGCAGCCCGCAGCCACCCAGAAAGGCTCATCTATTAGATGCTCCAATTATGATGCTTTGCCTGGCTCTTCCACTTGCCCTGTAGCAGTGACAAGTGGGATTTATATTTGTGGGGTTGATGTAACCTTTGTATTGTCAGGTGACATCAAGCCCACGGATTACTAATGGAGAGGCGTCTATAAGACACCTATCCATTACTAATCCTATAGTTATATGGTAAATAAAGACACAGCCGGAATAAAGTCTTTTATTTGAAATAAAACAAAACACTTTTACTTTTTTATTTATTTACTGCCAGTCACTGAGGCTGTGTCCCCAGCTAGGCTGAACTGCAGTGACCTCGGTGAGATCCCTGCTAGCACCGTGAGAACATCTCATGGTGCAGAGGCAAGTGTGGTGAATTTGAATTGTCGGGAACTCGCCTCTGCACCGTGAGTGTTTCTCACAGTGCCAGAAGGCATCTCAATGAGGTCACTGTAGTTCAGCCCGGCTGGAAACGCAGCCTCAGAGAAATCTCCAGGATACTCTAGTATTATCTCCCTCCTGGACTCCTAGATGTGGTCATCACCCCTATATCTTTAATGCACTAGGCACATTAGTCTAATTTGGAACCTTGATTGGGGATATTACTGATGACAGTATATCATTTATACCCATGTCTTTTGTCTTATCTGTAGTTACTTTACATATTGGCATCTGTGGCCTTATTTGAATAGCTCTGTTTGTATATGAATAATCTAATAACTGTTGTTTTTATCTGCTTGTCTAATTAAAGAATACAATTTTAGAAACTTTTTTGTGGTGGTATATATGCTCCATATTTTGGTGATTTATTGTTGTTTGGGAGCTCCACAGGGTAGTACCCATATATATGGGTCGCTTTAATGGTTCTCACCCTGGACGGTCGCATCTTAGCACCGTCCAAGTTTAAAACTATTTATACCCAAACATGGATTATGGCGTGGGACACAACAACAGACAAATTAGGGATATTGTTGTTTTTTTATTTTTATTTTATTATAGAAGACAAGTTCTTCGGTGGAACGGGCGTTAGGTGAGTTTAACTGTGTTTGTTATTTTTTAATTAAAAAGTAAAGGTGTGATTTGTTTTATTTCAAATAAAAGACTTTATTCTGGCTGTGGCTTTATTTCCCATATAACTATAGGATTACTAATGGAGAGGTGTCTTATAGACACCTCTCCATTAGTAATCGGAGGCTTGATGTCACCTGACAATACAAAGGTAACATCAACTCTACAAACATGAACCCCACTTGCCACAGCTAGAGGGCAAGTGGGAAGCAAACAGCCAGAATTGACCCATCTAATAGATGCGCCTTTTCTGGGTGGCTGTTGGCTGCTATTTTTAGGCTGGAGGGGGGCAATATCCTTAGCTCCTTACCAGCATGAGAATACCAGCCCCCAGCTGTCTGCTTTAGCAAGGCTGGTTGTCAAAAATGAAGGGGACCCAATGCAGTTTTTTTACATTATTTATTTAAATCATTGAAAAATATGGCATGGGAACCCCTCTATTCTTGATAACCAGCCTTGCTGAAGCTGACAGATAATGATTGAAGCCCCCAGCTGTGAGTTTTGCCTGGCTGGTTATCAAAAATATAGGGAAACCCAAGCCTTTTTTTAAATTATTTATTTACAGCCCAGGAGCCGGCTGATGAATACTCCCATCAGCTGCTCCTGCTCTCACTGTTATTAGTGGCAGCAGATGTCGGCTGAGGGGAGCTGTGGTCCCATCAGTTGAGACCATTGACTGGAGGTAAACTTTATACCTCCAATCACAGCTGTGCACTCACGCTGTCTTTGAACAATGTGGGAACCATGTGTGTCTGACCAGCGGTGATAATTTTACTGTCAATCAGAAGCGATGTTTGCTGTGCTGTCATGCACATGACAGCGTGAGAAACACTGGATGTTTGGGGCCCCCATTCAAGTGAATGGGGTCCGGGTTCAGGTCCGCATACTGTTCTGGTATGTGAACATGAACTTTTTTGTAACTGTTCAGCTGAACCCGCCATACCCGAACATTCAGGTGTTCACCCATCTCTAGATGTCACCACAGTGCCCCCCTTCAGTTTGATGCTCACACAGCACCCTCAACACAGTATGATGCTCCCACAGTTACCTCCCCATAGTTTTATGCCTCCACAGTGACCCTATCATGCTATGATTCCCCCACAGTGACCTGCCCATTGTATGATGCCCCAACAGTGACTCATCCATAGTGTGATGCCCCCACAGTGAGACCCTAAGTATGATGCCCCCACAATAAGACTCCATACAGTGACTCTACTACAGTATAATAACCCTATAGACTCCACATACTTTTATGCCCCCACAGTGACCTACCAATGGTATGATGACCCCAGAATGACTTACCTATAGTATGCAAATTGTTTCTTCTGAGAAAAAGCGGACTTAAATGCTATAGCACCACCTGTTGGAAGTAGCGATCCTACAAGCCACAATCAACCCTTTAACGACTCATGCAATATGACTTAGGATAAAAGCCAAATCAGTATCTCAATTCGCAGACTCTGTGTTTCCAGCTGTTGGTCCACCTTAGTGCGAAGCATGAGAGCTAATTTGGCTAGGTGAGAGGCTCTGGACTGGGGTCTAAGGGGCAACGTTTCTCCTTATGGAGAGTGACATACCAGCTCTGAGTTGTCAAGGCAAGGAGGTTTATTCGCCGTGCAATGCTCCTCTGGGAAATATAATATGCAAATTGCCTCTTCAGAGAAAAAGAGGACTTAAACTCTATAGCGCCACCTGTTGGAAGTGGCGATTCTACAAGTCACAATCAATCCTTTAACGAGGTGAGTAAGCCTCCTTACCTTGACAAGCCAGAGCTGGTATGTCACTCTCCATAAGGAGAAACGTTGCCCCTTAGTCACCTATAGTATGATGCCTTCACAGTGACTACCCCATACGGTATTATGCCACCACTGTATATACCCTTCCACACACACTGTCTAATGCCACCACAGTAGTAGTCACAATACTGGGCTTATTACCTGCAGTCTAAGACATTTGGAATTTAGCATTCGTCTCTGCTTCCTTTTTGGAAGTACTGTTTTCATTATTAGTCTGTGGAAAAAGATTTGTGGGTTTTTCATTCCTTTCTGGTCTCCCCTTTCACCTCTAGCCTCAGGAACGAGAGATGTCTGTGTGGTTGTAAGGAGTATGGAGAGACAGCGAAGGAGCTGTAATGTGATACATGTGTCAGTCTGAGATCTTACAGTATATTTGGCATCTTCTTTTTTCTCACTAAGTGCACACGTATGAACATTGCAAAAAAATGTACTCAGCTATTTCCCAACTGTTATGCATTTTAATAATCTGCAGCTTCACCCACATAAGATTCACATAAACCACGTATCCACTTAAAGGGACTTAAAAATCTGAATTGCTATTTTAAAGAGAACCTGCCAGCAGGTTAATGCCAGTAATCGCGGGCGGCATTAAATAGCGACATGCTCTTTCGTTACAAAGATCTATGGAGGGAATTGTACTTTATTTTTCCTGCAGAGCAAAAGTTACACATTTTGGCATTCAACTACTCTGCTCAAAAATGTATGCCTTTTTCCCATCTTTTACAACCTTTTAACAAAAAGGTTTCCTTGAAAGGGGCTGTCCCGGTAATTGGTAAAAATATAAATAAATATCTGGAGCACACCATTATTATAACCATATTAATGATAAAAAAGATGCCACATCACTATGCAGGATCCCTTCTGTTCCACTATTCCGGGTACTGGCAGTATTCGGCTGTGCTTAGTTGCAGGGCGGAACAGTAAAGCACCATCAACTGCATAGTGGTCGCAGTAGGGTGCTCCAGATGCACCCCTATCTATATGAATGGGGTGGATGTGCAGTACCCGCCGCAGCCACTTTGCAGTTGAGGCAGCTGTGCAGATCCGCAATTGATTGTCGAGAATGTCGCACCTTCACTGATCTAGTAGTGATGACCTATCCTAATGATAGGCCATGAATATTAAAGTACCAGAAAACCCCAATAATGTATTATCTATCTCACCACTCGTTCACCAGCATCTGCACCAGCGTGATCATACATAATAATTACTAAATGTTCTTTTTCTTTAATACTGATGACCTACATCAAAACCAGTTACACCTCCCTTGTGGAGTAGATGTGGACTCCTTTAGCTTGTAGCCTTTTAGCGGCTGTCATACCTGCTACTATGGTGGTCATGACCATGAAAGCTAACGACTACATTATAGAGCTTCATAGAATGGTGGCAAAAAAGACATGTCCTTCAAGTTCTACGAAGGAAAGGGAAGGAGTATGAGTACAGCTATAATGCTTCACCCAGTCTGACCTAAAAGAGCAAACTTTCTCGCTCCTGGCCCTGACCGGTGATCAACACATATAAATAAGTAAACATCTTAGTTTCTTCTAATAATAACCCCTTTGACCCCATTTTCAATTTTTTTGCTTGTGTTTTTTCCTCCCCTTCTTCCCAGAACCATAACTCTTTTATTTTTCTGTCCACATAGTCATATCAGGGCTTGTTTTTTGCGGAACAAGTTGTACTTTTGAATGACAGCATTCATTTTAGCACACAGTGTATTCGACAACAGGAAAAAAAAATCAAAGATATTCCAAGGTATTACCTACCCTGTTGGAAGGTGGTAAATGTATTTACGTAGTTGAAAAATCCCTCCAAGAATTTCTAGTATATCTTCCCATCAGAAAAAAAACTAATGCTTTCAGTTAAGGGAATATGTCAACAAGTTTTTGCTATGTAATTTGACAGCAGCATGTTATGGGAACAGAGACCCCGATTCAGCAATGTATCGCTTAGTTTACTGTTTGCAGCAGCTGTGATAGAATCACAGTTTTGTCTGCTGCAAATCTAGCAGAGCTCAGAATGCTGAGCCTTGTATAACCCCGTCCACACATTGTATTTAAACAGATAGCTGCTAATTAATGGTGGGGAATGGTTGGGCCAGGAGGCACTAGACACCAACACACATTTTATTGAACGAGCAAAACATAGCCTAGTAGGGGACACATTGCTGAAATCAGTATTTCTGCCCCTACAACATGTTGCTCTCACATTACATAGCAAATGCCTGATAGCCAATTGCCTTTAAAGGGAACCTGTCAGCAGGATTTTGCTAAGTAAACTACAGACAGTGTCAGGCCAGCGCCGTTACACTGATTAAAATGATACCAGGGTTGATGAAATTCATCTTGTGGTTGTTGTGGCACCATTTTGTTGGAGGAAAAAAAATGTGGCTGCAACAAAATGGTGGCATCCATCGTCAAGTGATAGATGCTACTGTGAATGCGCTGTCGCCATTTGGCTGAAGTTAATTTTTTTTCCAAAGCCAACATTATTATATGCAGTATGTAAAATAGGGGGCAAGTCACTGAAAGATGAATATGGAACAGAGCACCAAGTAAAGCCTCGCCCACAGGCCGCTCAAAAGCACTATAATCTCATTAACTGAAAACTACAAATACAGGTTAGGCAACAACCACAAGACAGATTTCATCAACCCAGGTATCATTAATAAGTATAATGGACCCAACCTGACACTGTCTGTAGGTTACTGAGCGCAATCCTGCTGACAGGTTCCCTTTAAGTTAGTGCAGAGCCGCATCGTATCCTGGAAATGAATTTCAAAGGACAGTTAGTGAGGTTTTACTGATGGAGAATTGTTTCATCTGTAAATTTCAGATCTAAGTTATACATATGGGTATTTACTGTAATGTTTCATGTGTTTCAAGTATATAATTAATTTGGCTATAAATCTATCAAATGTTTTGCGTCCCACTTTGTTGTCTTGATTTCTCATGTTCAATCTCGATGAGCAGCTCATCAAAGAGTATAAAAAAAGAAACATCTTTTGATTGAGTAAACAAAGTAAAAAATAACTCAAGGAAATACAGTCAAAAGCTGGAACTTGTAAGAGCTCTGCTACAAATTAGGAGCACACAAGGAATTAAATGGTAACATACATCTGTTCGCGGGTTGGCTTTGCTCTTGCACTTTCTGCTTTTGGATTTCTTTTCTTCATCAGTTACTGATTTACTAGGATCGGAAAAGTCTGATGGTTTCCCCTCTGGGTCCGCAGACACTGGAGTACTAGGTTCTTCTTCATCTTCTTCTGGAGGAAGTAGCAATGGTTCAAGGTAGTAACTTGGAGGTTTGGGTTTTGGATGAGTGTGGTACAGAAGAAGGTGATGCTGCTCTTCATATTTTATTGCTTTTCTATCCACACGAACAGTACCGAACCAGGCCCAGGAGAGAGGTGCTGGGTTTTTATGACCTTCAAATAAGTCCCAAGAAGATACCTTCTGTTTAGTCGAAACTTGAAGGCCCTAAGTAAAAATCAAGTGCTTCCATTACTGAATATGATAAACTGTATGAACTTTCTTTAAGCTATCTCAAAGAATAACCTATTGGGTCTCATTTACTAATATACAGTATATGAGTAACAATGTTTTCTTCATTTGTCTGACAAAATGCCATCTTTCATGCTTAGCATCACATTGGTAATTTGTTTTAAACATGTTATTTTCACTACATTTTATACCAGCAGCATGTACTCAATAGGGGCACTGTCTGTTGGAAAGAGGGTAGAGAAATAGCTATGGTCTAAATCATGATCCTGGGCACCAAAATTGCAGTATAAGATTGGAGTAACTTAGTTGACCACAGTAAGCCAAGTAATAAACTCATCAACTCTAAAGGTACCGTCACACAGTGAAATTTCCATCGCTGCGACGGCAAGATCCGTGACGTCGCAGCGTCGTATGATTATCGCTCCATAGTCGTAGACTGCGGTCACACTTTGCAATCACGGCGCTGGAGCGATGCCGAAGTCCCCGGGTAACCAGGGTAAACATCGGGTTACTAAGCGCAGGGCCGCGCTTAGTAACCCGATGTTTACCCTGGTTACCAGCGTTAACGTAAAAAAAACAAACAGTACATACTTACATTCCGGTGTCTGTCCCCGGCGTTCTGCTTCTCTCCACTGTGTAAGCGCCATAGCCGGAAAGCAGAGCAGTGACGTCACCGCTGTGCTCGCTTTCCGGCCGGCAGGCGCTCACACAGTGCAGAGAAGCTGAGACGCCGGAGGACAGACACCGGAATGTAAGTATGTACTGTTTGTTTTTTTTACGTTTACGCTTGTAACCAGGGTAAACATCGGGTTACTAAGCGCGGCCCTGCGCTTAGTTACCCGATGTTTACCCTGGTTACAAGCGAACACATCGCTGGATCGCTGTCACACACAACGATCCAGCGATGTCAGCGGGTGATCAAGCGACGAAAGAAAGTTCCAAACGATCTGCTACGACGTACGATTCTCAGCGATGTCTGATCGCAGTAGCGTGTCAGACACAGCGATATCGTAACGATATCGCTAGAACGTCACGAATCGTACCGTCGTAGCGATGGAAATTTCACTGTGTGACAGTACCCTAAAGATGCACTAGATTTATCAAACAGCATGAAACACTTTGATAAACTTGGCACATTTTAGGACTCTAGTTTTAGTTTGCTCTGTCTAAAGTTAGCTAGCTAAATTATATCAGCCCCGATTTGTACTATATATTCAGATGTACAGAGTGTGAAAAGAAGCTAGTCAAAATATAAAATCAGAATGTGCAAATAAAACAAATTGTTGACATGTTATGTTACACATTAAGTCCTCTCTAAAAAAGTGAAAAGCATGCGTCATGATTGTTGATGCAATCATGTACATCATATGCGGAGTCTTACCTGTTTCTTGTCAATAGAGTCAAATCCAGCAATTTTGTTGCCTTTGGTGTCAATAAGGGATCCCATTGGCTCACAGGTTATAACATCACATGTTTGCTTTGGCAATGGCAAAAGTTGTCGGACTTTATCTATGCTCTCAGAGCATTTATCACCAAGCTCTTTCTGTTAGGAGATAGGAGGTACAGCTAATCACACCACCAACACAAGTCCATCATTAATCATAGTAAATTTAATGAAGAACTCCCATCAAAATGTTTATCCTCTTAAGATATTGCAGTCAACATATGATATAACACTGTGTACTCACAATTGCTCATTTTGCCCTTCTACCCAGGTTTCCATTAGATCTATGACATGTGATTAAATACAGTGTTAGGCGTGGGGATTCTTCGGCTGCACAGGATAGATCCCAAGATTATGTGTACGAATTCAGGGCTGGCGTTAGGCCTCTAGAATTCCGGCTTCTCTGGAGAGGAGTTCTATGTGTGCTTGGAGCCAACTACCAGTTCCCCTGCCCTGTGGGGCTTGCGTACACCTGTGAAGCTAACAGGGTCCGCGTTTAGTGCCATTTTCACTCTGCATCTGTGTGCCTATAAACACAGATCTGCAGCAGAGTTTCTTTGCCATCGCTGTGTGCGATTGGCACAGCCACGTGCTTCTCCGCTGAGTGACGTTTATCTCAGCTACGATCGCTGCTTGTTTCGCATTGTATTGCAATGTCATCTTAGCTGCAGTATACCCTCTCTGCACGGGTGGCGAACGCACTTAATAAGCATATGTTATTTAGTGCGTTTCGCCGACCCTAACATACAGAATATCTAAATCCTTCTAAGCTTTATGTAGAAACAGGAAGTATGTTTTCCTTGCATGAGCCATCATTAGAACTACAATCCTACATCACTGAAATGTCCCTATCAATCCAGATCCACCTCCTCTTCAACTCCTGACCCAGCTGTTCCCACCCCCTTGCTTTCATCTGTCTTTCTTGTTTCCTTTTTGTCAGTGATATAAGATTGTAGTTTTAATACTAACTAATACAAATAAAACAGACTTCCTGTATCTACAGAGAACTTAGAAAAATACAGCTAGTCTGTTTTCAATCACATTAAGTCATAGACCTAATGGAAAACAGAAGAAAGGAAAAATGAGCAATTGTAAGTACACAGTGTTATGATGATAGCAATATATTAAGAGGATAAACATTTTGATGGGAGGAGAAGTGCTTCTTTAAGGCAGTAAATCTTTGAACTTAATTAGTTTTTGCAGAGACATTTGTCTTCACATTTAATTCACTCTTTTTTAACACAAATACGGATATTTTATGTGACTTATTTTGTATTTATTAGTCTTGAGATCAGTCTGAGTCCACGGTCAATAACTGTCATTTACCTAAAGCGCAGTGATTGACAGGAGTCGTCATGGTTATGTCATGGCTTTAAGAAAGTAAACATACATTGGCAAGGGATCAATTAGGCTGCACTGTGAGAGAGAATTGTGACTAAGAACTTTTTTATTATGTTATCACACATGCAGACGGCATTTTTGCAAGCCGGACGATCCTCTAGTGGGAGTTCCTCTGCTAGATCATTCAAATTGCATTATTTTTTCAATTGAAATCATTTAAAAAAAAATGGCTAGATAATACTGTTATATACTTGTTCTGGCCCCTGCTGATCTCTGGATTTCATCCATGTCAGTTCTGGAAGTCACATATGCTTAGTAGCTCAATCCCTTAACATTACAGATGCGTTAGGTGGATGTCATGAGAGGGAAATATAAGAATATCCGATGGCACCACAACAAGTATGTAACAACAATATGTAGACACAAAAACTTTCTTTTAAGATAAATTTAATGAAAAAAAAAACGAGTTATGTTTTGGTGATTAACAGAGTAAAGTTCTATTTTCCTCTGGGACAGCTGTTTAAATTGAGGCTGTGCTCTTATTTTATACTCTGTTGATGGAAAATTATGTCCAATGACCATACTGTTTTATATATAAAAAACATACTAATTATTGACTTTGAAAATAAGCAATTAAAAGCTCTTGCATCTTTAGTTAATTAATTATGGGTTTTGCATATTTCAGCTAATAAATGTGCATGACACTTTCTAATGGAGACTGCATATATAACTTACAGTACTGTTCTTCTGTCCGTTCTATAGAGAATATATGAGGATAACCTCAATTTTACAAAGGTTATTCTTTTGTCAGTAAAAACAAAGCAGTCCTTCTCTAAGCTCAAAAGTCCATCAATTCAAACACTCATCTCACTTTTTTTTATTAACAGCATATGAATCCTATAAAAACTGCATATTATGGCAGTTTTGAGCTGGGAAATTTTCCAAAAATGGGAAAAGGGTAACATTAGAGATCAGATAAATCCCTCTAAAACAATGGACTAACTCAACCTGCCCTCTAGATTTATGTGACCCATTGGGTGTCTGTCATGTGGCAAATCCAGCAGAGTGTTGTGGCTTCAGTTATAAATCAAGATTTAAACAGATACTGTATTAAAGAGGTCCTCCTGTCACTTGCCATAAATATGGAATTTTTTACCTGGCCTAAATTCTACAATGCTCCCATTCCCTTGTATGTAAATCTGGTATTGATAGCTAAGGTGGCGTCATCATCCAATCTATTGAAGTCTTTTTGAGGATCGTGGCTACTTGGCTAACAAGAAGAGAAGAACATACAAGGAAGTGGAAATCATATCTCAGGAATGAATAGACAGGAGAAAACACAGACAGAAGAGGTCCATTGTGCAAGAACAATATATGAGCCCATTGCAATCCAATAGCTCATCAAAATCCATACTACCACCTGCTTTGGAGGTAGAGGTGGGCCTCCTATTCCTTTGGGCAATTGTGCAGCTGCCCAAGTTGCAACAGTGGTATGTCCACCCCTGTGGAGACGTTCAGGAACAAAATGAAAGGAAGCCAGATTCTCCAGAAGAGTGACATGTAGACCAGGTAAAAATATATTTATAGCACAAGTAACAGAACCTCTTTAAAGCCATTTCAACATTGCATGTGAATAGGAGATCTTTAACTTTATTCAAATTAAAAGTATAAACAAAAAAATTGAACGTGCTGCACATTTTAAAAATCACAGCATTTTCATTATTGACATAGATTCCACATCGAAAAACTGATTATGAAGTCAATAGCAATACAATAGAACTAATCCTTGTGTCCATGCACTGGCCAGTTTGAAGGTTTAAGAGTTTCATTTACTAATGGCAAAATCCAGCCCCATATTCATTGTTTTGTTTGGAGAGGCCCCAAATTTCTGAGTACAAATTCATCGGTATGCCTATACATCAGAGTATATTTTTCTATAACTTTTTTTGCACACATTTTTTAAAAGAACTATCCACTATAATTTTTGATTCAGTTAGGACCCAGCTTAATATATGCCAAGAGGACACTGCATTGGCATACTGTACATTTGGCTATTAAAATGTATTGGGATGTTGACATATTTAGCATGTTGAAAAAATTTTCTGGCCTTTATACGCTGACAGAGCACCATTGGCTTGGTGTAAATTGGGTAATAAAAAGTAGTCTCCTATCACCTATCACCCAATCTCTACCAAATATCCTATTGAACGAGTTATTTCTCTATTAACCTTACTTCCATCTATTTATTTGAACCACTCACTGTGCTTCCTCATTGTACTCCAGAAATGTGGAAGAGCTGTGCACAATGCCGACAAGTCATTGCTCGGCCACAATTCAATTTTTTAGCGCTACCCCTCATGCTTTCTACTACTTAAGCATGGGCCTCTATAGTTCCACCAGAAGGAGATATGCAACAGTAACAGTCAACAATTTGGAAAGTTTAGAACATTACTCCAGATGTGTGGTCATCAAAATGTAAAGCTGAAGGTAGATTTAACTCTCTGCAATCAAATTTAGCTAGGAAGGGAAACATAAAGTGCCAGTAATTATGGAACAATGCGATACCACAAATTTATTATACAACATAATATATATTACAAACATATTAATTTGAGATCATAAATCAATGTAACTATATCTATTTTCATGAATGTGATGGGGACATGACTATGTGGTACTAGTATACAAGTATTTCACATTCTTCTCCAGCCGCTTATTAGTGCAGTTTTCTTCACAGGCTGCACAGAACTATTTTTCCCAAAATATTCATTAGATCCTTCAATTAAAATACACTGCACATAGGAAAGACATTTTTTAATTGGAGGTGGCTGACGGACAGGTCTGGTCACATGTTCTACCTTAAGCAGCCATTTTGAAAACACGAAAAATGTGCAGTTTATGAGTTAGGGTGCACCAACAAGAACAGGAGGTGAATTTAACTTAAAATTATGATAAAGTGGCCAATTGATTTGATAGGAAAACCCCTTTAAGCTATGTTGTCTATAAAAGTCTTCACAGTTCACATCCAGTTGCCATTTATAGTTGCAAGATGAATAACAGAGGGACAACACAATGCACAACACAAAGTTCTAAAAGAAGACGCTCCTAAATGGTTCCTCCATGAAAAACACAAGTATTTACTGTAATAGACATGTCAGGAGAACTAACAGGTCTTCTTAAAATAAAAATCAGATCACGATGGATTCTTTATGAGACCTTTCAAGTAATAGAATCTGTTGACAGCTTTTCATTGATCATTGTTTTAACATACAGAACAAAATAGAGAACTGTGGTCGCAGCCTGTATCTAAATGTACTATAGACCTTATTCAGTGCAAATTATTGAGAAATTCTAAACACGAAAAATAAGGAGGGCACCACTATAAGTACATTACTGGGATCTCCTATCCAGTAAATCACACAAATGTACAATGAACAAGAAAAAGACAGGCTTTATAAAGAAGGGATCACCAGATAGAATCAGAAGATAACAAATGCATTTTTATTAATGAACAGCTACACACAAAAATACATAAAAACAATTAAAAAGTCAAAAAAGACTACACACGAGATCAACCATGTGAGGTGATCAACTCCATCAGGAAGTGCATGGAAAATATACACATTGATCTGAATGAAATACAAAATATTACATACTCCCTATAAATTGTCCTACACAATTCCCTAAAATGCAAGATATAAATACAGCCAACATGGGTAATGATAGAATTATGTAGGTAGAAAAACCTAATTCGATTTATAATCAAAAGAGGATTGCTAACCATATGAAAATGCTTGCAGTGAAATAAAGCATCCCATGAAAATGGCAAGACCTGCAAAATGCCAACAAGAAATCAATAGGGAAAAGAAAGCAGAACAACAATATAGCATACCTGCAGCAAGCATATAATGATGCCAATGGTGTATGTTATAATGAGAGTAAGGCAACCTAAGTAGGCAAAATATCCATGCTCCTGTAGGGGCAAACAATGCTTGCTGCAGGTATGCTATATTGTTGTTCTGCTTTCTTTTCCCTATTTGATATCTTGCATTTTATGCAATTGTGTAGGACAATTTATAGGGAGTATGTAATATTTTGTATTTCATTCAGATCAATGTGTATATTTTCCATGCACTTCCTGATGGGGTTGATCCCCTCACATGGTTGATCTCGTGTGTAGTCTTTTTTGACTTTTTAATTGTTATGTATTTTTGTGTGTAGCTGTTCTTTAATAAAAACGCATTTGTTATCTTGTGATTCTGATCTGGTGATCCCTTCTTTATATAGCCTGTCTTTTTCTTGTTCTTTGTACATTTGTATTGAGAAATTCTGTAGCACAAGCCTATGTTTTTCATTAAAGCACATATTTTATTTTCCTTCTGGATATTGTCAGCAGTACGGTAGGACTCAGCATGCAATACTACCTTAAGCTTTTTCACCAGGTTCATATAAGCCCTTTTGTTCTCCTCTGAACTTCCTTGACAGACACTGGAGAGATCAGAAGCGAGGGTCCCATTAATAAGGACACCCAGCATATCAAGAACAGTTGTGAATAATTCACTGTGAAAGGAAGAAAAGACACATGAGCTTTTTTTATTACTCAGAGAGAAAATAGCAACAAGTGGGCTTTGTGTTTTTGTGTTACCCCTGTACTGCCCGAGGGGGGGAAATCACTAGACAGAAAATGTGAAATGTTCTCAAAATATGAGTTAATTGTTTGGTTATTGAAGTCATTCCAGATGTAATTCCCATATATTTGTTCATTTATTCGTATATTTGTATTAGGTTTGATTGTTCAACAAATAGTTTTTAAGATAATAATATTTCCTTTGATCACAAAACTGTAAAGCACAGTTTGATACTGGCCAACTTTTGAGAAGAGACATCTGGGAGATTTTCAAAAGAATGCAAAATAATTTACCTTATACCACAGTCATTTACCTTATACCAGTCATTTACAACAATGGCATGTGAACTACTTTCATCACAACTCAAAATGAAAAGAGACCTCAGGGACCCACTAAGATAATACAGACCCCTGGAAATGACTGAAAATTAGTAAATAACTATAGACTTCATACTTAACTCACTTAGCTACTACAGACTAAAACCCCTAAATACATACCCCTGACAAAATGGCATAAATAAACACAGACCCCAAATGAATTTTTCAAAACATAGAGACACCAGACTTCTAGAAAAACAGAGATCCCAGACCAAATACCCTAAATAATTATAAATCCTACACCAGATTCTGCACCTCTCTTATCCTATGGAAATACCCTACAGGGTAAATGTGATAAGAAAAGATGTTCATTGACATGAATGGGTGACCAAGTAACGCAAGGCTTGACAGACTTAGCCTCTGCAGAAAATAGTTAAGAAAGTGAGAAAACTAACAAAGCATAGCAATTACTGAGAAGTGATGCGCCCACTGGGCAGTGGGGTACTCAGTACCGGGTCTGGTCGCAAAGGGGGATGTCACGGTGGCTGCGACCCGGTCCATGACCCTGGGCATCAACATTAAAGGGGATAAATGTTCAAAATTTGTCGTGACACCACCTGTGGGGTTCGGTCAATAGGGGGACCGATGCTGTGTTAGAGGGGTCCCCTGGGGGATGTGGCGGCAGCCCAGATGTTACACTTCCCCAAGGTGAAGCAGGGTCCCTAGGAGTCCTATGGTGTGTGGCGTAGATGGTAAAGCCGATGAATAAGTGCAGGAGACAGGTTGTAAGAAGCGTCCGACTGGAGCACCTTGGGCCCACCAGAGAAAATCATTCTTGGGGCCCACTATGTAGCTACATAGAAATAGATACAAGACCACCAATTGTGCGGTAAAAAGTGCTAATATCAGGGTATAATATAAGGTAATTCACGTCTTAATTATGTAGCAAGGGTTGGGGTAGCCTCCTCACAGAATATAATTTAGCCCCCTCACAGAATATAATTTAGCCCCCTCATAAAATATAACGCAGTCCCCTCTCATCTATATATATAATTGTCTAAGGGTTTTACCATCTGTCTGTCTTTCTGTCTGTCTGTCCTGGAAATCCCGCGTCTCTGATTGGTCGAGGCCGCCAGGCCTCGACCAATCAGAGACAGGCACAGCATGGCGACGATGATGTCATAAAGGTTGCCTCGACCAATCAGCGACGGGCACAGTCTGCCGCGAATTCGCCTCGACCAATCAGCGACGGGCACAATCGTAGCAGACTGTGCCCGTCGCTGATTGGTCGAGGCCGCCATTTCATAATGGAAATCCCGCGTCTCTGATTGGTTGAGGCCGCCAGGCCTCTACCAATCAGTGACGGGCACAGTGTCGACGTAGATGTCATAATGGAAATCCTGCGTCTCTGATTGGTCGGGGCCGCCAGGCCTCGACCAATCAGCGACGGGCACAGTCTGCCGCGAATTCTGGAATCATCATTGTCCATATACTACGGGGACATGCATATTCTAGAATACCCGATGCATTAGAATCGGGCCACAATCTAGTAGAATATAATGCAGCACCACACAAAATATAATGCAACAAACTCAGGTATAACGCAGTCCCCACCATAGAATATAATGTAGCACCCTCATACGGTATAATGCAGCCCCCTCTTATAGTATAATGCAGCCACCACAGAATATAATGTAGTCAACTGAGAGAATGCAGCCCCACCACAGAATATAATGCAGCCCCCATAGAGTATACTGTAGCCCCCTCACATAGTATGATGTAGCCTCCATAATATAATGCAGTCCCCTGAGAATAATGCAGTCCCCCCACAGAATATAATGTAGCCCCCTCATAAAGTATAATGCAGCCCCTCTCCACCCCCATCATTGTCCTCATCACCACCTCCATCATTGCCTTCTCCCCCCACCACCCCTATCATTCTCCCCCACCACCTCCATCACTGCCCATTCCACCACCTGCATCATTGCCTCCTCCCTCACCATCATTGTCCAATTCATCACCTCCATCATCCCCTCCATCATTGCCTCCCCCCACCACCATCATTGACCATCACCTCCATCATTGCCTCCCCCGCCACCATCATTGCCCATCACCTCCATCGCCCATCACCTCCATCATTGCCCATCACCTCCATCATTGCCTCTCTCCAGCACCATTGCCCATTTCATCACCTCCATCATTGCCTCCCACCGCCACCATTGCCCATCACCTCCATCATTGCCCATCACCTCCATCATTGCCTCCCCCCACCACCATTACCCATTTCATCACCTCCATCATTGCCTCCCACCGCCACCATTGCCCATCACCTCCATCATTGCCCATCACCTCCATCATTGCCTCCCCCCACCACCATTACCCATTTCATCACCTCCATCATTGCCTCCCACTGCCATCATTGCCCATCATCTCCATCATTGCCTCCCCATCATTGCCTATCACCTCCATCATTGCCTCCCATACCATCATTACCTATCACCTCCATCATTGCCTCCCCCACCATCATTGCCTCCGCTCACCCTCATTGCCCATCACCTCCATCATTCCCTTCCTCATCATGATTGCCCATCACCTCCATCATTGTCTCCCCCACCATCATTGCCTCCCCTCACCCTCATTGCCCATCACCTCCATCATTGCCTCCCCACCACCACCATCACTGCCCATCACCTCCATCATTGTCTTCCCTCCCACCATCATTGCCCATCACCTCCATCATTGTCTCCCCCCACCAATATCATTGTCCTTCACCACACACACAGCTCACCGCAGCAGCAGCTCATCACACACACACACACTCTCTCACACACACTCTCACACACACACGCAGGTGTTGTGAATTTGGATTCTGGGCTCCCCCGGTGGCTACTGGTGGAATTGAACTTGTGACATCATCTTCCCTGTTCACCTGTTCTGATTAGATCTGGGTGTCGCTATATAACCTGGCTTCTCTGTTAGATGCTTGCCGGTCAACAATGTTATCAGAAGCCTCTCTGTGCTTGTTCCTGCTCCCAGACATCTACTAGATAAGTTGGACATTCGTCCATGTTTTGTTTTTGTATTTTGGTTCCAGTTCACAGCTGCAGTTTCGTTACTGTGTCTGGAAAGCTCTTGTTGATCAGGAATTGCCACTCTGGTATTATGAGTTAATGCCAGAGTCCTAAAGTAATTTCTGGATGTGTTTTGTTAGGGTTTTCTACTGACCATGAAAGTATGCTTTCTGTCTTCTGCTATCTAGAAAGCGGACCTCAAATTTGCTAAAACTATTTTCCTGCTGCGTTTGTTGTTTCATCTCATATCACCGCCAATATATGTGGGGGGCTTCTGTCTCCTTTTGGGCATTTCTCTAGAGGTGAGTCAGGTCTTATATTTCCCTCTGCTAGCATTATTTAGTTCTCCGGCCGGCGCTGGGCATATAGGGATAAAAAGTAGGACATGCTACCTGGCTACTTCTAGATGATGCGGTAGGTTTAGTTCATGGTCAGTACAGTTACATCTTCCAAGAGCTTGTTCCTATTGAGGCTTATGCTAGTTCTCTGGCCATGGAGATCATGACAGTTTGACCGGCCCACTAAAGGGTTAAAATCCTTGGCTGAGAAAGGAGAGAAATAAGAAGTCTGCTGAGAGTTTTTTTTTTTTTTTTTTCCTCTGTGCTCTTAATTGGATCACTTGCCAGTCTGTCTATGCTGCAGTCTTTCTTTTTTTTCTCTCTCCTTATAATCTTTGAATGGCTTTGTGTTCACCTGTTAATAATGGATCTTCAGAGTGTAACTGCAGGTTTGAATAATCTCACCACGAAAGTACAAAATTTGCAAGATTTTATTATTCATGCTCCGGTATCTGAGCCGAGAATTCCTTTGCCGGAATTCTTCTCAGGGAATAGATCTAGCTTTCAGAATTTTAGAAATAATTGTAAGCTATTTTTGTCCCTGAAATCTCGTTCTGCTGGAGACTCTGCACAGCAGGTTGGGATTGTGATTTCCTTGCTCCGCGGCGACCCTCAAGACTGGGCTTTTGCATTGGCACCAGGGGATCCTGCGTTGCGCAATGTGGATGCGTTTTTTCTGGCCTTGGGGTTGCTCTATGAGGAACCTCATTTGGAACTTCAGGCAGAAAAAACTTTGATGTCCCTATCGCAGGGGCAAGATGAAGCTGAAATTTACTGCCAAAGATTCCGTAAATGGTCTGTGCTTACTCAGTGGAATGAGTGTGCCTTGGCGGCTACTTTCAGAGAGGGTCTCTCTGATGCCATTAAGGATGTTATGGTGGGGTTCCCTGTGCCTGCAGGTCTGAATGAGTCCATGACAATGGCCATTCAGATCGATAGGCGTCTGCGGGAGCGCAAACCTGTGCACCATCTGGCGGTATCCACTGAGAAGACGCCAGAAAGCATGCAGTGTGATAGAATTCTGTCCAGAAGCGAGCGGCAGAATTTTAGACGGATAAATGGGTTGTGTTTCTATTGTGGGGATTCTACTCATGTTATATCAGCGTGCTCTAAGCGTACTAAAAAGCTGGATAAATCCGTTTCCATTGGCACTTTACAGTCTAAATTTATTTTGTCTGTGACCCTGATTTGCTCTTTGTCATCTATTACTACTGACGCCTATATCGACTCTGGCGCCGCTTTGAGTCTTATGGATTGGTCCTTTGCCAATCGTTGTGGGTATGATTTAGAGCCTTTGGAAACTCTTATTCCTCTGAAGGGGATTGACTCCACCCCATTGGCTAATAATAAACCACAATACTGGACACAAGTGACTATGTGTATTAATCCGGATCACCAGGAGACTATTCGTTTTCTAGTGCTGTATAATCTACATGAGGATTTGGTGCTGGGATTGCCATGGCTGCAGTCTCACAACCCAGTCCTTGACTGGAGAGCTATGTCTGTGTTGAGCTGGGGATGTAAGGGGACTCATGGGGACGTACCTTTGGTGTCCATTTCATCATCTATTCCCTCTGAAATCCCTGAGTTCCTGTCTGATTATCGTGACGTCTTTGAAGAACCCAAGCTGGGTTCACTACCTCCGCACCGTGAGTGCGATTGTGCTATAGATTTAATTCCGGGTAGTAAATACCCAAAGGGTCGTTTATTTAATCTGTCTGTGCCTGAACATACTGCTATGCGAGAATATATAAAGGAGTCCTTGGAAAAGGGACATATTCGTCCATCGTCATCTCCCTTAGGAGCCGGTTTTTTCTTTGTGTCAAAAAAAGACGGCTCTTTGAGACCATGTATTGATTATCGGCTTTTGAATAAAATCACGGTTAAATATCAATACCCATTGCCGTTGCTGACTGATTTGTTTGCTCGCATAAAGGGGGCCAAGTGGTTCTCTAAGATTGATCTCCGTGGGGCGTATAATTTGGTGCGGATTAGGCAGGGGGATGAGTGGAAAACCGCATTTAATACGCCCGAG